>NW_027466834.1:2485000-2962500 GCF_046128005.1 Genypterus blacodes
TGCTCTAATCAGTTCTCGCTGTGAAACCAATGCAATGTAATTTTCCTTGTAAACACCTGCCAGACACCTGATGATTACAACAGAATAAACAAGGGTCTATCATGAATTGGTCAAAGGCCGAATTATTCTTGTCTGATATCGCATTACAAAGCAGATTCCGTGAATATATAAGAAATTGTAGCTTGTTAACGTCTCAATCCTCATCTGGGTTGAAGACATCATGGATAAATACATCTACAGCAGGATTATATGTTTCATACTTATGGATCAATCATCAATAACCATAAATGTATGCACTACTAGCACAACACAAGACAGAAGGGAGGCCAGTGGGTTGTTTATGTCTTCAGATGATGGGAGAATTCAGACGTTAAACAAGGAGCACTGAAGGAGCCATGAGAGTAATTTATGCTTGATTAGTGCTGATTGATTAGTGCTGATTGATTGATTGTTGTTACTGGAGGTGGTGGGTGTGTCACTGGGATTGGAGCGCTACTGGGTGATTGCTTATAAGTAATGGTATTCGCCTGTGCACGCTGATTTGACTCAGAGAGGGGGTGAGCCCGGGGCTGGAATTTTCTGTTGACCTAACGCACTTTAGTTAATGTTGGTAACTGGTATCATATGTTAATGGAAGTGCCAAGAAGAAAAATAAATTATAAACGGAACGTGGAACTGGCTTTTGTGGATCGATGCGCATCAGTGTTTTTTTCTCCGTGTTTAGCCCCTCGCGGCGTTGTTTTTAAACATCCTGCAATATAGCCGCAATAAGCACTTTGCAATAACTCACATTTTATTGGCATTAATATTTTTCTACTGAATTTCCTGCCACTGTGGACAGCTGTGTCAGCAGACTGCAGAGACATATGGTGATGAAAGCTTGAGTTCTCCACATAACATGCACAGCTTACTGTATGAGCACACACACACACACAACATGCGTACCACCCACTGTTGCCATTCATTTCATATAAAATGTGTGAAAGTTCCCACACAATGTGTAATAGTGTGTGTAAGGGGAGTTGAAGATGAATATGCTGCTTTTTCAATTCATTTCCTAATTACTGCTGAAAACCTCTTTCAAAATGCAGCAGATTGTCCCTATGGTGGCACTTTCATCTTCTGCCACCAGTGTCCACTGTCCAACTCAGCAGACTCTGTGATGTTAATGCTAATCCAACTGCGAATCAACACCAAACTCTGCAGGGTCGTGCTCTTAGTCTGTTCGGCTTTGTTTCTTTGCCCTCTGGGTATCTGTGTTCCAAATTCTGCTTTTTGACTTCGATTACAGCCTGTTGTTTACTTCAGTGCCTGTTTTGTGTCTCCTTTCAGTATTCTGAAACAGTGCCACTTGTGCTTTGAGTAGATTCAGTGGTGGATGCAAACAGCAACAACAGAACATTGAGCTAAATGGGTGGGTGGATATATTTAGCTCATACTCTGATGTCTGTTCTCTCTTACTCTTTTCCTGCTTTGCTTATTATTTCCCACCTCACTCCTATTCCACTCTGTCATTTTCTTTGATTTCTTATCTCTCCTCCTCCTCCTCATCTGTCTGACTTTCTTTTTCAGATGCTCTTCAAAAAGTGAGAGAAACGCTTTCCTCACTCCAAACACACACCTCTTTCTCTGCTAATGTAGCATGAAGAGGGGTGATAATCGCCATGCTTACCGTCCTTCTGTAAAAGGGAGCAACAATGGGGAAAAGATAATGGACAAATGACTCAGGGGGCCAGGAGCAAATCATACATATTAAAGGTCTGCGGAAAACACAGGGAGAGGGGGAGGGAGACTTTCATAGAGTCATTAATCAATCATCTTGTTTAGACTCAAGACAGCTCAAGCACAGCTGACAATAAGGTCCTGAGCTGCTGGGGAGCTTTAGAGTCCACAGCACAGAAGAAAGAGAAGCAGAGGGAAGAGCAGAGACAGAACAGAAGGAAAACGAGGATGGAGGTGGATTTCTTGTATGTGTGCACGTGTGTCAAGAGATTCAAATTTAAAAAAAAAATGTACTTGCTTTTGTGTTTTGTTTATTACTTTATAATACCATTTTATAATTTTAAACAACATCAGGTCCACGTATTGATTTATTAGCATTATTAACACACAGTGCACTAAGCTTAGCAGTGTGACTCAATGCAAAAATGAAACATACTTTATCCACTGAGCAGGTTTAGTAGGCCACAGCAGTTTGGATCAGGATTAATAACGCTCTCTGTCGTATCAAAGAGCTGTGCAGAGCCTGTAAACTATCGCAACCGAAACGCTCCAGTTTCAATTCCCAAAACTGCTGTGGAACGCTGCAATTAAGTGCCACGCTCTCTCCCACGGCAACAGCCACATACCCGGCGATGCTGACCGTAAATAGCTCCGGGTTCCAAAGTTATTACTCTTGTGTTGCTTTTTATTAGATTTGTATTTCAATTGCTGCACACACACAAGAATCTTTTTAATAGTTTCTAAACATTTTATGCTTTGTTAAATTTACTTCCTTTTTATTTTTTTAGAAACACTAGTTAGAAACAAGTAAAAGTAGTAAACTGTAGGGTTCTTGTCTTGTCCTTTTTATTTCGTATTTAAATTGTTTCTGTCTATGCACAGTACCCCAACACTGTGTGCCTTTAATATTGTCACAGTATGTATATAAATAAAAAATAAAAAATAGAAAACAGTAGAAAATTGAGGCTTGGAAGCAATGTTTAAATTTTTTCTATTCTGTCTAATGAAGGATTTTTGCAGTGATGCCAAATCAAATTTGGAATGACATGGACATCACCATTCCAGCACAACAAAGCTGCCATATTAAAATATTTTCTAAAATCAGGACTACAGCATTTTTCCCTCATTCAGGTTTTTAAAACAGAGTTCAAAGTTATTTTAATGTGACTTTTTATAGTGCCAAAATACAACTTTTGATGTTTAACTTGACCATCTCCAGTATATTGCCATCTGTTAAATTGCTTGGAACTTCAAGGTGACTAAGGAGTTTCACAGGTTTACTTGGCAGTGACATCGTCTGCCTAGCAGCATTTGTTGATGGCGGCCGTGATTAATAGTTAACACAGCAATGTTGATAAAGGTTTAAAAATAGTAAAACATAGATGAAAAGCTTCTACGTCTGTCTCGTTGCAGCACCGTATCCTCGTCTAACATCTCAGGAGCCAAAAAAACTCCCAGAAGACATTTTTTTACACACCTAACAGATGTTTCCACTCTCGGATGAAATCCTGTCAGCTAGACTGGTTGCCTTGTCAAAAGTCAGCTGACAGGAAACATATCTGCCTCTGTTGCATAAACTTACATACACTTTTTAAACTGTCATAGATTTTGCCTCCATCTGGTTCACATTTCAACACAAACACTGCACTGTTCACATTAAAAGAAGAGGATTTCTCTGCTGTTTGCTTTGAGGGACATGAGGATTTTGTCGCCTCCATTTTGGGAGTGACTTGCTGTGCATGAGTGAGGGAGATCAAGTGACTCAGGGGTCTTGTTGGCGCAGGAGATACAGAGGTGGAGCAATGTGGTATCTGATGATACAAAATATCCTGAAGAGACAGCCGAGTCTGATGGTCTGTGTTCCCTCACCTATGGTCATGAACTCTTGGTAGTGACTGAAAGAATGAGAACGCCATCAGGAGGGGTTTCTTCCACAGGGTGTCTCATCAGGGGAAAGGTGAGGAGGACATACTAGACCTTTCAATGCCCCTTTAAATTGAAAGGAGGCAGCTGAGGAGGTTTGGGCCTTGATGTTTGTTTTTTTTTACAATTTTTTTTTTTATTGAAGCAGACATTGTACATGACATTGTGCAAACAGGTGTAGGATATTTTGGAGTTATTAATGGCAAGGACACCTGCAAACCCCAGACGGAATAAATTAAATCATTTCTAATTAAAAAAATGAATCAGTTAAGAACAATGAATGATTTTCACACTGAAGCCACATTATTGACCACAGTCATTATGTAAATCAGTAATTATGAAATCTAAATCATTTATAAGAAGTAAAACATGACATAGTGAGAATCTAAATCACTGTGATGAAACAAGTTAAAATGTGTGTGTGCTGTAAGAGGATGATTAAGAACAAGTGCATGTGAGCTGGAGAGCACCTTACTAACCCATGGTAAGTCTGTTGGTGATTCACTTAAACAGCAACTAATGGGAAGTACCTAAAAGAATCTGTACTGGAAATGTGGTGCAATGTAATAGGCACTTGTGATTTAAAATGTATTAAGAATATTAAGAATATGACTATGTTTCTGTACGATGATTATAAAACAAGAAATGTTGATTATATGTACTCAATAACATAGGCAGACAAGAGCTGAGTTAGTACATTACATTACAGTCATTTAGCACACTCTTTTATCCAAAGCGACTTCCAATAAGTGCGTTCAACATAGGTAGGCAAAAGAACTTCAGGTCACAAGAAATCGTAAGTGCATTTCCTTCCAAAACCAACAGCTAAGAGCATAACTAGTTCTAGAGCAGGAGTGCAATAAGTTAGGTTTAGTAACACTCGCATACTGTGTGAGGATATGGAGATTTGACAAACAGGAAATAAGCATATACGGAAGAGAGAGGTTTCATGTAAACACCCTGTGACCAAAACCAAGTGACTCATGGCAAAGGGCTATGAATGTTACAACAAACCAAGAATCGAGGTTCCGTGCTTTGCAAGCTACCAGGACGAAAGGAACCATCTCTTGGACTACTAGAAGGAGTTCGTGAGCGGACCTGATCATCCAGGCTGCACTTAGGAGAATTTGTCTCGGAGCGGAAAAACCTGTACGGAATTGAAGACTGATCCATTTTCCAACCCAATGGCTGTGGGCTTTATCAATTTTCTCCAAGAGACTAGGAGCTCACAACACACAATCAGAATAGAACAGCTAGTAATTTCTAGCAATGGAATGTCTAATATTAGTTTTGATTATACTCGGTATATTCTCAGTAGTTACGATCAGTGTACGGACATACCTGTTATGTGAATTACTTATTACGCTGTGAGCTTTGCCCCTGCTAATAAAAACCTGATATAATCAAATTATAAAATTGTCTACATCCGTACACCCTTCTGCTACCAGTAAAGGCACAAACGAACTGAGAAAGATAAAGATAACAAAGGTTCTAACAGGTTCACTCTAGCCTAAGGCAAAACTAAACCGGCCCTTGGGGCTCCCATAAACAAGAGCCACTAAAACCCAACCTAGCAACTTACCAAGTGCACCGATTCATATAGAGGAGAGCTGCCGTGAACCAACGCGACCAGCTACGGTCACCAGCCCACATGGTTTATTGGGCCGGCGGTCAGCTGGGGGAAGCAGGGTAGACATTCGGAGGAGGGAGGCTAGCAGCTAGGCGAGTCTCCTCGCCACCAGCTTAATTAATCTCCAGTCAGATTTTAGTGAAATTCCGCTGAGGTAAGACCTTGTGGAAACTGACGATTCCGACCTTTGAAACGGAGAGGTGGACTAGTACCCCCCTGTTACGAGGGGAGACTTGCGGATTGAACATTTAAGGCCAGAGACTTTAGCTGAGTACATTATCTTCTTTGGATTTTACAGTTCTGTATGCTCAGGCAGCCACATTCATTACAGACTTTATTACCCAACAGCCCTTTGGCCTCACTTTATTGGGCCCTTATGTCATTGTGCCTGTCACTGGCTGGTCTAGATGGGTTTTTTGTTGGTCATATTGTCCCATATATGTGCGTCAGGGTCAAAGGGTCACACGTCCTAGAGTTAGTCGCTCAAAGCAAATATCACTTCATCTATTTTATTCTTATGGTGAAGGATGAAGAAATCAATAATTTAGCCAAGCACTGGAGTTTGAGGCCATAAAAAAACGTCAAGGCCACTAACTCTTGTTCTGCACCTCATTAAGGTGTAAATCAAATATGGTCCCACGTTCCGTTCGGTCACACCTCTGGTCACACCGGATAAAGCAGATTCCCCTCCTTCCCCTTGACTTTCTGTGAAAATACTGTGAAAAACACAGTGTTTTCCTGTGGCTGAATTTCATGGCTGTGTGAGGTCAGGGTAACATGTCCCAGACTGTTATTAAAACGTAGAAGGTCCATCAGCTCGTCTCTGTGTGCCACTGATCACTGACTGAATCAATAATGGCTTTGACGAAAATTACAGGCTCAGTGCCTCTTGCTCCATGGCACTCAGTCACCGAGCACCAGGGACCAAAGAGGAAAACATTAACACCATAAACGCCAGGGGGAACACACACACATACACACACACACACACGTCAGGTCAATGTGTTAATTTTACAGACATTTATTACTTTTTTACTACTTTTATTTACTACTAAGATACCAGTCTATTATGTTTATCTGCTGTTTTTACTGCTTTGCAAGAGATTTTACAACATGTATTAAAAATTCAGTTCTACTGCTTAAAATACTGCGTGTAGCATTTTCTGGGCTCTGTTTACAAGATAAAACCTTAAAAAGGGACGTGTGATTTTAGTTTTATTGTGTCACACACAGTAAGTTGTTTGTTTAACATTGTCAAAGTTGTAAATCTTGCAGTTAATGGATACTGAAGTGCATTAGGAAGACAAACCCATATCGGGTATATGTTTTGTTAAAAACAGATGCAGTTGGTAATGATTTTGGAGAAGCAGATGGAGCACATTTGAAAAATTTGCCACTCACTCTCCTCTCCCCTTCCTATCTGCACATCAGAAACTTGGCATCAGAAACTATTCTATTGTCTGTAGAGAACACAAAAGCTCAAAGATCGTCCCCCTGTCCGCTGGTGTACAGGGTCAAAAGGACACACCAACACTCAATGACCTCGCTTGTCAACGAGGGCAAATCTGTCAAGAGTGAGCAATTAATGTTGCCTTTGCCCTTTTAGGTGTTTCTCACTTTTAAGCCTCGTGTCGACAGTGCTAATTTGTTCGGCACCTCTTCTTTGAAGTTTGAGTGGTCGTAAAGTGATGCCTTGTCTTGACAACCTTTGATGTGTCATTTTGTTCGTGAGCAATTTGTTCAAGTGAGGGTGAAGTGTGGAGACAAGCAGGCTGGTATGGAGAAGAGAGAGAGAGATGGAGAGGGAGAGGGAGAGGGAGAGGGAGACAGAGGAGCACACGGTATACATGCACTCCTATATAAAAGCACCACACAGCAGATTCTGTAAATGCAGAAGTGTAAATGCTATCTGGACCCACAAACATGTAAAGATTTGATTTGAACACTTTAAGAAAGAGGTTAGAAAGTATATCCCACTTCTCTCTCTTTCCTTCTCTCTATCCTTATATACTGTCACTGTGCTGAAGAAAAGCTGCATCAATATGAAGCCAATCCTACAAACACATGATGGATGCTTTGCGTGTGTGTGTGTGTGTGTGTGTGTGTGTGTGTGTGTGTGTGTGTGTGTGTGTGTGTGTGTGTGTGTGTGTGTGTGTGTGTGTATGTATGTATGTATGTGTGTCACACCTGAAGCAGTGTTGATGGTCCTGACAGTCTCCTTGGCATTGACTCTGTTGTTCGGGGGATAGTCAGGGACAGCGTTGTCATAGCGCTTCTCCGGCACCCGTGGACTCGCCTTGGCAGGTAAATGACTGCAGAAAGAAGGAGATGGAGATGTGACAGCAGAAACCAGACATGATAGGAGGATGAAGAGAAAGAGGGTGAGAAAGAGGGAGAGGAAAGAACAAAGGTTAATTGGATAAAAGGAGGATATATGGGGGGAAAGAGAAGAGAAGAGAAGTGAGGCAGGGGTAGTGTGTGTGTGTGTGTGTGTGTGTGTGTGTGTGTGTGTGTGTGTGTGTGTGTGTGTGGGTGTGTGTGAGATTGATCGTCATTTTAATCTGAGAAGATTTGCGCTCGACACACTGCCTCGTTTGTATCTACGTTGCTGACAATCTGAATGTTACACATAACGCCACGATACATGTGCAGTCACAACAGCACACACACATTCACACAATCACACATTCACACACACACACACACACACACACACACACACACACACACACACACACACACACACACACACACACAGCACACAGCACACACATAGATTTCCGATTTCACACATAACAGCATGACACAGTGCTTCCTCCCCCTTACGTGTGCCAAAGGCTCACCCCGATTGGCTGTGCTGCTCATCGATGGCGTCCACGGCGCTCTCCACAGAGCTCAGGAGTGACTGGATCTGATTGGCCGATTCCTTCAGCAGGAAACGGGTCACGAACTGCTCCACGTTGGTGCCTTTCTCATACACCTGTACGTGGGTGGTCAGGGGAAAAGAGGAAAAGAAGACAATGTGAAAAGATGGAACATTAAACTTTGCAACGTACAAACTCTAAATGAAATGATATCAATCTAATCTATTCTTTCTCTCCCCTTGCCTCCATACCTCTCCTCTGAAAGCATCTTCTCTCTAAATTCTTTCCTGGCATCCATTTGACAGGTGTGATATGTGGGGGATGCAAAAATAGACAAATAGCTTTCATGCTCGCCATTAATCCCTCTTTGCCCCCTCACATCTCTCCTTGATTCAGTTTCAGCTTTTACGAGGAGATTCCTGACAGTTTGTGTTCAGGTCTGATGTCATCCAGCAGGAGAGTCGACCCTGAAATGTTCTCCACCATCTCTTATGAAACCCATGATTACGATAAAACTGTGGTGTTGAATCAATAAGCTGATCCAAGTTGTCAGCATCAATTACTGCTTCCCTACAATTCTCTATTAACGCAGATAATAAGAAATGTCGCTCATACAGCACACAGGCCTCATTGGGCTGAACCAAAGGTAATCAATATTTCCATTGACCTGTTCACAGGAAATTGGTACATTTACTCCTGCAATTAACGCTGCTGGAATGAAACTATTGCAGTGCATCAAAGTCCTGAGCCTGTTTTCTGCCCAGTCATCAATCCATTTGTACGATTACTCGTCCCTTGCTGAGGATCAAGTGTCAGAATAACAGACATTTGGAACACAAACTTCATAACAGCATCACAATATGGTGATATCTCCAGCTTGTTCGCATTGCAACTCTTTCATAAATCCCCAAACAGGCCTGCAGACTGCTAAACATCAATAACTGTGAAAGTGAAACTTTTCAAAGTCAAAACTCCCACTTAAACTCCCACTTATCACATTACACATGTGTTTGTGTGCATGGCTGCAGGGGCAATGGGGGTGGAGCCTATCCCTGCATTCACTGGACATGAAGGATACACAGATGGACAAACACATTCACAAATGGTGAAATGTAATTTTCAGTTCTTTAGTCTTGCTTGATATTCACAGGATCATTCACTGTTGAAGAATTTCCTTTCAATACATTTTTTCTAGCTTTCTTGTTTTTGCTGAGGAGAGATTTTCAAGATTTTTTTTCAATCTTGTTCACGTTCACGTTTTCTAAAATCCTGAACTTTCTTGAAATATATTTCTATATTTATGTTTTTTTTCCTAGAAACGTTCAAAGAGTCTTGACATTGCTGCTAAGCTCTATAAGCCAGAAAGTGATGCCATGACGACACACAAGCATAAAAACAAGGATTAAATTGACAAATTGGCAAATTTTTACAAGGTAAATAAAAGCCACACTAGAAAATAAACGTTTGACTCCAGATATATAAAGTTACTCCTGCTTTTGTTTGGCCCCCATACAGATTTACAACATTTCATTGATTGCTTGACAGTAAACCACAAGCAATTGGACACACCTTGGGCCAAAGAGGTCTTCAGAGTGACACAATGAAATCCCCACTTTCAACGCTGAGCTATAATTGACTACATGGTGTATGTGCTCCAGACAGGAGAGTTAGTCAGTCATGTTAGATTTACTGTCAGGAGTCAAGATGCAGCGACTCACCGAGACAATTAAGGTTCCTGTGCAGTCAGCCTTTCTGTTCTCTAATCAACGACAAACGCACCCAAGAGACCAACAATCACATGGCCAACATTGACTTCCTTTATCACAGTCAATAGCTTTTACATGCTTACAGAACACGCACGCACGCACGCACGCACGCACGCACGCACGCACGCACGCACGCACGCACGCACGCACGCACGCACGCACGCACACACACACACACTGATGTCCACATAAGCGCATCTGCACTGAATGTTGATTCCAGTTTGCTCTATTCTGTAAAGCAATGAATAGAAATGACTGAGTTTCGAATTTATTCATGTGGCTCCATTTTTGTTTATAGATTTGCAGAAGAGCCACTGATGACTCACTAATGAGCACCATGCTAAGATTAAATTACCAGCAGCAAGTGGGTTGCATGTCTGAGTGAATAAAATGGCAAATTAGACTTTTGAGTGCATTATGAGCCCGTCATCAGGACATTGTTTTTAAATAAGAAAGTCTTAATAGCTTTTTAATACATTCAACGAGTGGGCGTGCTGTGAAATAATAAGGAATGACGGAGAGCAACTGCAAACATTTATGTAAAGTAGGATGTCAATTTAAGTGAGAAAGTCAGCGTTAATAGTAGTTAACTGATTGTTTGATTGATGAAAGATATTAGAAACATTATAGACGAGGACAAATGGACTAAGGGACTGGAGGACAAACGGACAGAAGGACTGAAGAAAGGTGAAACAATTGGCTGTAAATTGGCTTCTCTTTCATGACCCACACACACACACACACAAACACACACACACACACAAGAAAGAGAAAGTGCAGGTGTCTCTTTCCATTGTGTGTATGTTGTTCTCCAGGGACACGGCAACACTCGCTCATGCATTCATCTAATTTACTGCTTGACTGATCACTTGATCAATGTCTATACATTTTTCCCCTGGACATCAGATGCTCCTGGATCCTCAAATACACGTTACATCAGATTACATCAAATCTTGATATTGTTATATTAAGGAGTTGTGACTCTAAGGGCGCATGTACCTTGCGGTTTGTTTGCATTGGTTGCTTTAGAGTGTTTTGTTGTGGTTGTTTTGAGTGTGACTGCTGAGACAAAACCGAGAGCAAACAACTAAGACAAGATTTATACTTAGGCTCTTTATTTTGACTCTTGCTGAAACGTCATGTTTCTGAGATTGTTTTAAGCCCAGTATATCAATATATATGGACCCATATCTCGTATTTGTCTATAGGAGCAATAAAAGTAGCGGTTCACTAGAGTGACAATGCAATGTGAGCTTGTTTGTGTTTCCTGCACCCCCACCCCCCCTCCATCCTGAATGTGTCCGATCATACTTTCTCCACCTCAGGTAAGCAGATCCCACGGGACAGACGAGGAAACCTGAGATAAAAACAGCTGGGATCTGAAATTCACTTCAATCTCAGGCCCTGGAGCAGGATGTACACCATCTCTGTCTACTGGCTCTCCAAACACAGCCTGCTGATTACATATGCTGTGTTACTCTTTATATGTGTTAGCCTGTGTGTGTGTGTGTGTGTGTGTGGTGTGTGTGTGTGTGTGTGTGTGTGTGTGTGTGTGTGTGTGTGTGTGTGTGTGTGTGTGTGTGAGTATATGCCTCTGACTGCACGGCATTGTTTGTGTTGTAAATGTGACTGTGTGCTCACTGCAGGCGTGTGATTATGCTGATGTGTTTGCTTCTACACAGTGATTGATGACAGAGCTCTCCAGAGCTCATCCCAACGATAAATGCTCTATAATTTCATTGTATGTATTTTTTTCACGCATCACCCAAGGCTTCATTTGAAACTGCACCCACAGGCAACACACATGGAGCCGCAATATGCTCCCAAGTCGGTCTCGGTATTACTTTTATTTCAAAGTGGAGGTGACGTGATTTTTATGAGAGCTGAGAAATTTAATCTGGTAGGTGCAACTAACCGAAGCAGCAGGGTCACCATGCCTGTGAGTGTGTGTGTGGGTTTGTTTCATATCTCTTGTGGTTCCTCCTATCTTCTTAAGGTTAACAGCAAATCTCCTCATTACTATCCTCCTACACATCTGCACACGTGTAACACAGCCCCCTCCTGCAGTGCGCGCGCACACACACACACACACACACAAACACACACACACACACACACACACACACACACACACACACACACACACACACACACACACACACACACACAGTTCCACTCTACACAAGATATAATGGCAGCATCTGGTTACAGCGTTTTATAGAAAGTGCTAATCTGTGATTACAGAGGTTGATGTGGTTAGGAGATCATTATTTCCAGCTTCTGTGTGTCAGATAGAGCTAAGAATGTAACTATGACTCAAAAAGAGAACAGAGCTGTCAATATATGATAAGCAGGGACCAGCTGAGCCATGCTGCCCAACCGAGCTGCATTGCTTCCTTGGATTTCTTGGACTCTATGGATCTTCCATCGTGTTACTGCACTCAAATTTCAGATATTTGAATTTAAAGTGATGCTCCTCAGCTAATATATCTGTAGGTGTGGAGGGTAGCTTTAAATTGATTACTGTTTCCTCAGTGGTGGAAAATGGAGGTTATGGCCACACTGAATTTCACCTGGTTGCATACATTCCAACACTCGTGCTTTTTATGATGTTAAAAATGATTAAAATGTCTGTATGAACTTGTCACATATCAAAAGTGTAATCTACTTCTTGTAGATGTTTAAAACATGGGTTTTGTGTTATCCTTGTTTGTTACTTTGGACCTTTTCAGTGTAAGGTTCACTAAATCATGTTACAGACAATGTCTTTTGTGTCCAAAGCTATTGTATCTAATATTAATTCAAGGTCTCAGATACGACAGCTGCTGTCAATTTGGCAATTGACAGCAAAGGTCACAGTACGTATATGCAGTATTTGAAGTATTGCTCACATTCTTGCCTGGAATTTGCTTTGGTACTCAACCAAAATATTTCACATTTAAAGTAATTTTAAGCTTTTCTTTATTTTCAGAGCCTTTATTTCCACAGAAGATGGGATTATGACGTTATGTATTGCTTCAGGTAAAGTTGATTTTTGTATTCAGTAGGATAAACATCCATCAAATCCATGATGATATGAATGAAGTAAAGGTGAGCCTGCATGGGTAAAAGAGGCCTCAGCTTCCCTCTAACGATACGAGCTTGGGCTTGATTGTGTTCTGAAAGCGGTTAGCAGGTGTCGTATGCTCTCACGTCCCTAATGAAAAGTGGCCACGCTGATTGGTGTGTGTGCGTTATTGACAAGCACTGTGCGCCAAATCAAAACAAGTTCCATCCATCTATTTCAGTCACCTCAGTAGAATTACCTTTCAGACTGGATTGGCTATTGAACCACTTGATGTAGTGACAAACATCCATAACAGCCAAGCCTTTTCCTCTGAGCCAGGCCATCAGTCACATTCACCTTTCATCCTGTAGTGTTTCAGAAATACTTAACCTCCAGTATGAAGACAAGATGTCACATGTGTGTATGTGTACGTGAGCATTTCAACCTAAAAAATAATACTTGTGTCTGGATTGTCCCAATGTAGACTAATGACTAATGTCATTCTCCCATCATACGACTGTTTACATTATCTTCATTTCATTGTGATACACATTGCATACATTTACATAATCCTTCACATGGACCTTCAGGATGGTAAAACTACTGCCTATGCATATTTTAAAATGTGCTTCAATACGTCCAATGTGACATGTTCAATATTCAAGCTTTTATTACAAATGAATGAATCTGAATCTCATCAGCATTCAACTTGCATTGTGATTGGATCTTGATTAAAATAACCAGTAACCTTTTTTGTGTAGGGTTGTAACTCAATGATTGATACAAAATAACTTTATTAACAAGAGTGACTGAAACAGGGAGGACAAGGTTGTACTGATAACAACCTCCATAGTTGTGACGGAGCATTCTATGTAGTCTGACAGGTTTGGATTGCATAAACCTGTATTTTTCCATCTTTCCTTACACTGATAACGTATATAGAAGCAAACTGCATATCAATCATTCAGTTGAATATATTACTATGATTATTAGGTTTCTCTATAAATAGTTGGATTGGGTTGGAGGGGGATGAATACTGTGAAGGCAAGGATCCTAAATCTCCCTAGGACTTGAGAACTGTCTCCCAAAATAAATACGTTATTATAGAATTGTATCATTATATAGATAATGTAATGAGGCATACAGCTGCATTTTCTGTGCAGTTTCTGTGCAGTTTCCCACAGCACAGCCTATAGCAGAGGTCTGACTTGTTATTCAACGCTTTCAGAGGTAGAATTGCAATGATTTGTGCCGTGTATAGAGCACACGGCACTTTATTCATTGTGACAAACAAAGAGGGCAGAGGTCAACATTCTAGCCTCTGCACACAATAACATCCATCAAGACTAGAATGTCAGTAAGTGCACACAAATGGGCCCCTCCTCCTTCTAGAACATGCAATCAAGTCTTACCAGTACCACTTCTAGATACAATATCTGAAAGAAAGTGCTGCCTACATGTTTGTTGAAAAATGTGTTGAAAATGTGTAATCTGTCGCCTTGCCAGGGTCGACAGGACGGAGAGGAGAAAGAAAGTGTTGATCTACTGATAATTCCCTCCATCTGTCTATTTAGCCTGAAGCATCAGACCCACGGGAGGGCATTCAAGTCATCTCAATCAGCTCCACACATCATCCAGAGGAGAAGAGAATGCAGATAATCACCAGCTTGCAGTCTATGCACTTGCTATGCACTGTTTCAAATCATATTCAGGAAGCTTCCGGCAAGACAACGCCCACATCTCCACCTATCAAACAGCGGGACATAAAGGCTTCCCGGGACACTTATTTTGAGAATAATTGAATTACTTTCCCCTTGTACCCACTTTTTGTTATTTTTAGTTTGTTTTGTCGTGGCAACAAAATGTGAGGGGCTAACTTAAAAATATGTTGTTTAAAGTGTGTTTTTTTGCAGCTGAAGTCTCCACAGTGTCAGCTTTGTCGAGTAAACAGTAGGTATCAGTCTGCAGTGATAACAGAAGGTTGATGTGGTGTGAGGCTCAAACGCAGCTCCCTGGATGGCCCGCTGCCTCCAAAACCCCCCACAACTCTGCCTCAGCTTCACACATCAACCAATTAAAATGGTATCCTAGCAACCCAAGTCAATACGTCTCTTAGCAACACCGTTTTAGCAGTATGCAGGAAATGATATCTGAGCAGAATATCTCTTACACTGAGGGCAACATATTCCATTTGATGCCTCTTCTTACTGCTGGCTGCCCGGCTCTCTTGCGGACACTCTCAGTCTTATTGTTAAAAGCCCAGTGCACAAGATACACACACCGACACACAGACAACATAATGAGCACACTCTCATTCTGATGTTTCTGCTGGTTACTACACTCCTCTCTGCCCTGCCTTTTGGTGAGGACAGCTGCAATACTAACTGACCATAGAGAGCTCAACCTGTGTGATTGGGTACAAATGGATAGAGATTATTCCTCCTGTGGAGACACATTATGCTGCATTTGCCGCACGCACACACGCGCGCGCGCGCGCACGCACGCACGCACGCACGCACGCACGCACGCACGCACGCACGAACGCATGCACGCACGCAGGCACGCAACCATCACTTCTCTGAATCATGGATGACATTCCCACCAAGTTTCATGAATACCGGCAACTAACTTTTTGAGTGATCCAACAAACAGACAAACAATCAAACATCAAATGCTTGAAAGCGTCCACGGTGGATAATGCAATTGGATAATAGCCTCTACTGTGTGTGTGTGTGTGTGTGTGTGTGTGTGTATGTGTGTGTGTGCTGTATGTGCAAAATATATTCGACAAGTGTGGTAATTATCCACAACAACTAAATAACATCTTGTCAATCATCCGTTGTTGCCCATCTCCTCATGTGAAATGTAATTGACATAATTAGATTATGGAAATTAGATTATGGAAATCTGACATTAGTGATGAGTTAGATATTCAGTGGATTTAGGTTTTTTTTCACTCACTGTGCAGCACAACCCAGAATACAAGTGATTTTCTTCACTCACCTTTTAGTTTAAACAGCCAGATTTATGCATGACAGAACCCTCAGGTCTCTAAACAGCTGCCTCATACAGAGATGAGGAAGGTGAGGAGGCTGAAGGAGATTGTAACAAAGGCAGAGAGGCTGCGTGTGCAGAAAGGTGTTTGAGGCCAGGGTGAAAGGAGGGCAGCGAGACAGAGTGAAAACAATACAGGAGAGGTAGCATGGTGAGGAAAGGAGGGCATAGAGGTGGAGAAAGAGGACAAGTGAGGCAAAAGAAGGAGAGGTCAGATTTTAAACCGTATCAGAATGAGATTTCAGGTTGTTTACTTTCTCATTCTGCTTTTCTGTATAAAATATCTTGGTGGATCCCCCTCACCCACACACACACAGCCCAAACACACACACACCCCTTAAACCCCTCACCTCTTTCCTCTGCATTATGCAAGCTTTGGGAGTGTACCTCGTCCGCCAACTCTCCATGCTACCAACTCTCTTGCTCTCTCTCCTCACACACACACACGCACACACACACACACACACACACACACACACACACACACACACATACACACACACACACACAATGTCCACATCATTGACAGTAGTAGGACACAGACAGTTGTGAGTGAGGATGCAGTCACACTTCCGCCTCCACACTGTAGAAAGTATCCTTACAGCATAAACAGCGGACAGAAAGGCAAAGAGTAACGTGATGCGCTGCTCTCCTGCCTGACAGGAGGGGGGAGGGGGGGATATAGGTACACCTGCAACATAAGAGGCTGAGATCAGTATAGAGGAAAATAAAATAATGCAATGCACTGTGATCGGTGGAAGTCTGTGCAGGTTAAAAAGCACTGGGAAGTAATTTTAAACAAGTATCTTATCAGTGTAAACAACTTGAATGATGAGTTCTTACATTTTCAATCCATCTGTTTATATGCATAATAATATTTCAGAAATAATGAGATTAAGGCAGAATTCCAGCTGTGGAAAAATGTCCCGCGTCATTATCTCAACGGTATAACACCCTTGGAACACAAAGTCATTTCTTTTCATTGAATTTGCAACTTTTAACGCTGCACGCTGCTTTTTTTTTTTTGCTATATATGCCATTTTTCAGCTTCTTTTCTGAACAATACAAAATAAAAATCTGTATCAGTCAAGTGAAGTACTTTCTGCACAAAAGCTTTGCTGTGCTCAGGAGAAACATATATAGTAAATAGAGTGGAGAACCACTCAGGAGCTAAATGATGAACCAGGTTTCAATGTCAGTGTGCTTCTCTACCTTTCTTTCCTTCAAACTGCCTTTTTTAGTCTGTTATCTCATCTTTGGCTGCTTTCCTTCTTTCCCCACCTCGACTACTGATTCCAACTTTACTTTGTTTATCCTTGAGCAGTCGTCGTTCTGGCTGAGAGAAGATTTCTTCTCCTTGTTACCAAGGAAACAGTAACCCTGGCCACCAGGTCCAAGAGGCTAAGGGACCCAACTTGGTTGCAGGGTTGAAAATACTCAGAGGGACACGTGGCATATAAAATGTGTCATTAGAAGCTGAGAGTGACTGGAATGGAACACACACACACATACACACATACACACACACACGGTCTCTCTGCGCACTACTATTACTTAGGGATAAATGTTTTATCGTGAAACCTGCTGTGAACATAGTTTATAAAGTGGTCTGACATTCTGAAGCGATATCGTAAGTAATATTGTATCAGGGAATATTTTGGGATAATAGTATTAAAACTATTTTGGTGCGTAATTCTCTTTTTCTTTTCCATCCCTGGAATTGCTGCTATCTATGAAAAATGGAGGCATCAGTGATTACAATATATTATATTCTTAAACAAAACAACAACTTTTGACCGCCACAGCTTCATCATTTCTGTTCACCATTGCAGCATATAGATACCATCTAAAGGAGGAGCTCACCCGGTGTTTGTGCTACCGACACAAAACAACGATTTCAATTCTATTCACTTCATATGTGTTGGTGTGGTAACAGGGGGTCTCGGTGGGAGAGATACCCAAGGCGGTTAGAAGACAGCTTCCCCCTCTCTTCAGACTCTTTCTGTCTAGTTTTAGGCATATTATAATATATCAGAAAAGAAGGATACATCAAAATAGTCTCACTCTGTCATAGTCAGTGTAGCTTTGGTGGTAAATTGGTTGTAATTGAAAAGATGAAGATAAGATAAAAAGAAGGACAAACTGACTGAAAAGTGAGGTTTTGTTGGATGTCTTGCTTAGGTTGTGACAAGGGCTGCACAAAAATATTTTGTTGCAAACACTTCAACCAAATAAGTTGCTTTTTAACAGCAGTATTCCTTTTACACAGTAGCAGTTCAAACATTTCTTGCAAATCTCAACTTAAACATTAATGTTATCAAATCAAATATAAAGTATGTGTGTGTGTGTGTGTTTAAGGTGGCTCACAACTTTATTGCATTTGCCCAGGACATTGTCAAACGCACTGTTCTGTGACAGAACGCTGCAGACTGTGCACCACGCACGCAGGGGCCGTGTTCTGTACACGTTTCAGCAAAATGTCATTCCAGTCAGAGCAGTTAATGCAGCTCCCACTGTCACTGCATCAATATAATGCACTGAAACTCCGAGGTAATTATTGGTTACGCAACGATGTACAGTAGTCTCCAGTGAGTGCATTGTAACGCCGTTGCTTTTGTGGTCCTCTCCTTTTTTATACAACTCGTGTATTGTTCTAGTGATGGTGCGTCTTGAGGGAGGCTCATGCCATCATGCCATCGTTTGTAGCGATCCTAAGAACGTTCCTCAGGCCGACATCTTCCACAACACTAATCAGCCTGCAGTTTGTAGCGATTGAGCAAATAAATAATAATTAAAAAGAAACTGCATTAAGGCGCGCTTAAACAATTGTCGTACTACATTAACACGATAATAACACGTTAACTTGCCAAGCCCTAGTTGTGACACTTCATTACAGTCTGGGTCAGTTATTTTTGCTGAAGAAAAATAAAAGTAGTAAGCTGTTTCTCCATTCATCTTAGATGCTCTAAGAGGCTCCTTCAAGTTCAACAGTGGAGCTTCAGGCACCGTGATGGAGCACCAGGCTGGATCTCATCCCCATCCCTGTCAGGGGGGTTGGGCCGACTGATGTTAAAGGAGGCAACACCAGGAAGCCAGTGGATCTGCTCACATGTGTTTCCAGCACAGCTTATCAAGCTTACTGTGAAACATTATTAGACTAAAAATGTTCACCTGATCAAATAATGAAATAAAGCATAAATGTGTTTGTAGTTGTCAGATGTGTTCATCGGGCCGGACTGGTTTCACTCAAATATCGGCCTATTTGCATACCCGAGCGTCTGAACCACAGTGAATAATTAAAGCACAAGAACACAGGCACAGTTACATATAGTGCAACCCTCTTCCTCTGCATTGCAACACACATCCTACACACTCTTCATCCAAAACCCGTTTAAGTCACGAGTGGTGATGAATTAGTAATGAAGAAAACTGCCCCAACTGTAACCAACAAGCCAGCAAGATGGAATGCTTGAAGCTCCGGCTGGCCTTCATCATTTAAGTCATCGCCACTAAAACTGCTCAGCTTCACCCATCTTGATTTCTCCTCATTCCTCTTCCATCAATCCTTCCTCACATGTTAGTGTGTGGAGGCCCTGTCGCCCCTCCTCCCCACCTGTCTCGTTCACCCTAATCTTTGTGAAGAAAGGACGAGATGAGGTCGGGGGGGAGGGGCATGGCAGTGGCGGGTTGGGGGGCGAGAAGATGAGAGAGAAGAGAGGTCAGAGGAAGAGGGAGAGGGAGAGGAGGAGTGAGATGAGGAGCAGCTGAGGAACCCGGGGAGGGGTCATTGACTGGCTTGGAACAATTTCCTGAAAGGATTCTGGAACAAGACAGACTTAACAAGGTTTCCGCCTGTGTGAGAAAGACTGTGTGTGTGTGTGGGTCTATGTGTGTGTGTATGGGTGTGTCTGTGTGCGTGCCATATAGTTGCCAAAGTGGGTGAAAGCTTGAAAAGGGAAAAAAAAGGTGCTAATGAGAGCGGCTCATTAAGGAAAGCATTTATACAAGACAGGACAGGATAGGGACTGTAATGAATCCTCCCTCTGCTCATTTTGTCTCCCGCTTCAGCTCTCATCACCCCCCCGTACACATACACACATCCACCCACCTAAAGGGAGCACCCGTTATTCATCTCCACCTGCTAGAGAGCCAATTAAACTGTTTTCTGGGACCACTTCTGACTAAAAGTACCATAAGAGCTTTCATACAAATGTGGGGAAAGATAAATAATTACAGCAAAAAGTGAGTGGAAGTGAAACATTTGCACACATTTGTCACACCCCTGTGGATTCTGTATTTGTTCTTCAACACTGTAAATCGGATCCAGGAGCCATTTGGAAATGTGAATGCAGGCAAGCAGTTAAGATTTTTGCCTACTTTCCCAGTTTGCCCTTAAATGTTCTTCACTGCCCGTAAAGGAATGCTGTGCCATGCTAGAGGAGCAGAGAGTCATCTACCGTGTACACAGTGGATGTCATAGATACCTGATCCTAACCTGTAATGCGTGGTGCAAAAAGTGTCCCTGGCTGCAGTATGGTTACGCCTACTTCTTTGGGTTCTGCCTTTAAGTACCAACACTTTATCTTCAGGCAACTTGTGAGGACGGGAGATCACTCAGCTAACTTTTCCTGACATCACCTTAACCCGTTTCCATGGCAACTGCCCCAAGTATGCCGCCTCCACTGTGACTATCACCATAGTAACCTGAGAGGACAGAGGGCAGAGCGAACAGTCGAGTGACATGGGAAGACAGAGAGAGACGGAGAGAGAGAGAGAGAGAGAGAGAGAGAGACTAAAAATAAAATTAAAAAAAAGAAGCTCCTAATACACAGCATGCATATTTTTGCTGTAGTTTTATTATTTACACATAATTACGTTATCGAAGTAATTCCACTAGTGTGATACAGTGATAAGGACTAATAAATACTTTGACTGACTTGATGGGATGCGACTTGAGCTGCTTAATCCCAGTTTATCACTTTCAGTTCAGCTCATTTACAGTGTCATTACCTCTTGAAAGATGCAGGACGACGTCCCTGCTAATGCACACAGCACCTCAACTGCTCAAATGAGATACTGCATGAAGTGAATAGACAATTTGAAATATCTGATGTGCATGAATTATTAGTGTGTTATTAGTGTTCTCCCTCAGCGAGCAGCGAGGGGACAGATGAAGAGTGATGGCAGCTTTGGCCTCTGGCATCCAGCTGCAGACACACGGCTCACAGCTGTGGATTTGGAACTATCTCTCAAGGGATATTCAAACAATCTCTATTCCTGTGAGACAAAACCAGTACGGAACATTCTGTCGGATGCTGAACTGAATTTCAGCACCAACCTGTTGTTATGTTGCATTTGTCGTTTCGCATTGCACTGGGGTGTAAATTCCATTTAAATAATCCTACTGCAAATCACCTTTGGGCTCCAAACTAAGTGATTGAACACAATTTGTGCAGCATTATGTGACTACAGAATACAAATCATGCCTCTTTATTTTACTTCCTAGCGCTCCTCTGAGCCAATATTCACTAAGGGTTGAGTTAATCAATCCCCCCTGGACTCTAAAAAGGCCAAAGCTCAGGTGCATCATTATCTGCTTCACCTACTTAGACCTTCAGTTTTGGGTAGTGGCTCCAGTCTGAAGGGTTTAAATGGAAGTGAAAATCTGCCTGTGGGATGCAGATACATGTCTGGCTAAAATGTCCAATTACAATTTCCATCAATAAAGCTGCAGAAAGAACTGTATCAGAAGAACACACATGTCAAAGTGTGTAAAATGGGGGTTATTAACACTCATGTTAAAAAGTGGAAAGTGAAAAAAAGAGATGCAGAAAACATTTTCTATTGTTTATGGATTGAGTGCTGAATTGAAAAAAAAATTCAATTTACTGCAGGTCTGGTGTCTTATTGTTTTTTTCCCCCTACATGTATATTACCATTGCCACAAATAACATCAATGTCTCAAGGGCTTAACAGACCCACATTACGCTTCAAAAGCCATTCCTGGCCCAACATCAAGCTCTTTAAGAAGACAAGCAGGAAGGCACGGGAAGACATGTCGGGAGAGATAATTCAAATTCCCTCTGCATATGGCAAATAAATAATGACAAAGAAAACAACACAGAAAAGCAAAGCAAAACAACCCATTAGTCCTTGAGTCTATGAAAGAGATCGATACTGAGTAGTTACAAACTACTAAACTACAGCATTTAAAGCAGGGGTCGGGAACCTTTTTAACTGTGAGAGACAGAAAAGCTAAATATTTCTCAATGTATTTGGTTGCCAGCCCGCCCGACAGGGGGAGCCGCACGTCAGCCGCCAAAAGGCCGCATGCCTGTTAAACAATGTCAGCTCAGGACTGTCAGCCAGAACTACCGACCCGTGATTTAAAGGGTTAAAAATGGATTTATCCAGCCCTTCATACCCGTTTATGCCCTGCAGGGATGCGGGGGGCTGGAGTCTGTGCCAGTGCTCAATGGGACACACTCAGAACCAGATGCCAGCCCGAAAAACACATACATACACACACTGGGTTCACACCTACAGGCAATGGAGAGCTTCCAATTCAGTTAACCTGCATGAACGTGGGCGGAAACTGGGGCACCTGGAATGAAGCGATGCAACGTGCTCACAGAAAGGCCTAGCTGGGTTTGACTCCTGCATCTCCCTGCTCTGGGGGACAATGCAGCAAACTAAGAAGCTGCATTACATCACTGTATGAGCCTAAATGCTCACCCACATATGTGCATTTTTGTGCAATACACATCACGAGCTATGAGTTCCATGCAAACCAAAGCTCGCACATGTTTCATCGTCCAGTGTAGGTGAGCGGCTGCGTGCTCGTCTGCTTTGCTTCTAAACGGCTTCAGCGGTGCCCGACTGTGTGAAGCACAGAATCCAATCACAGATCAATATGACCAAAGAGCTGAGCCAGAGAAAAAAGTGAGTGAACAAGGGGAACAACAGGGAGGGGGAGGGCGGAGATGCAGCAGAAGGTATCAGGATAAATAACACACACACACACACGCACAGCCTCAATGATACTTTAAATCTGCCCCCTTAGGTCTGTCTGCAGTAAAAGCTACTGCATCCCCACATCTAAAACTCTCACACAGACACACACAGCTGAGAACGCAACACAAGCTTTGCCATATCTCACTCTCTCTTACACACACACACACCGACACCGACACATACACACACACAAACACACACACACACACACACACCGACACCGACACACACACACACACACGCTTCATCAATATTTGAGTCATCAGCAGTGTCTGTGCTTTGGTTATTTGAAACCAGTGAGTCGATCCCTACGCAGCACACTAGTAGAGCTTTTACAAGCTATCCGCATAATATAATATCACAGCCTGGTGTGTGTGAGAGAGAGTATGCGTCTGAGAGGGAGGGAGGGAGGGAGGGAGGGGGGGGGGGGAGGAGAGAGAGATGAGAGAGAGAGAGAGAGAGAGAGAGAGGAGGCATAGTATGAATGAAACTGTGTATCACTTGTAATCTCTCCTCTTCACTCAGAGAACAAAAGAGACATTTGACTGATTGATTGATTCATGCTGCTCATTAGGGAGGAACTAGCCCGGCCAGAGTGTGTATGTACGCATGTGTGTGTGTTTGAATACTGCTGAATGGCCTGATGCTGAAATAGATATAGAGATCACAGTATACTGAGATACAGAGAAACACACACACTATGAAACACAACTCAGGGACAAACATGGATATGAGACTGTAGCTGTGGGCCAGAGCTCTCGGTTGGTTTAGACTCTTGTGTTATCAGTACTTAAGGAAAATGACCAAAAGCCTAAACGTGATCCAGTACAACAAGCTAATCACACTCAAGTTCAGACCAGAGCAATCGCACCAAGGACATTTTAAAGAAGTGGTCTCAGGCGGCTGCGTCTCATCCTAACTGATGAACAAAATGATGCTTTTCATGTGCTTCTTTCTGATAAACTGTATCAGTACCAAGGAAACAGTTTGTGGTCCAAATTCAATCACTGAGACCAGAGAGGCGACAAACCTACCTCAGATAATGAGCGGATGGATGAGCTTTAGATTTAACTCCACACATTATTCAGTAACAAGGAGGAAAGTTGGTGCTTCACAGAGTACAAATTCGAGAGGCAACATACAGTAAATGCATGCAAAGTCAATGGAAAGATAAGAAAACACACACACACACACACGCGCGCGCACACACACACACACGCACACACACACAGCTTCACTCTACACAGCAGAAATTGAGGTGAAGGCATTTCTATATATAAACTCTTCAACGTCTTTACATGCAGCAACAAGAGCAAAAGCAACAAATTTGTAGGAAAATAAGATAAACAGCTGCAGTTGCTGATACGCTTCAAAATCCGTGTGAGTCTGAACCCACACACACACACACACACACACACACACACACACGCACACACACACACACACGCACACACACACACAGAGACATACCCTCTTGGTGAAGTCCATGGCTTTGAGGATGGAAAGGTTGAGAGTTTCCAATGAGGCCAGAACTCCTTCATAGTCTCCCATGTGCTTTGCAAAGTAGTCTAACACACAAAAAGAAGACACACACACACACACACACAATAACTATAACTATAACTTTCCCAAATTAATGTGGTGGTGATTGAAAGTAGTTGATTGAAATGCATTACAACCGTGAAGTGACTATTTAATAATAGATTAGAGTGAGAATGAAAGCGGCAGCAAGGGTGTGTGTGTGTGTGTGTGCATGTGTAGGTGGTGTACTTACCGCAGAGTTCCTTAGTGTCAACATTACTATGACAGCACAGGAGCAGCAGGAAGAGAAAAAGAGGAAAGAGGGAAGGAGTAGAGGAAGTAAGTGAAGAAGGGAGAAGAGCAGGATCAGAAACAAAGGAAAGCCTTTTGCATGCACACACACGCACACACACACACACACACACACACACTTGGCATTTGGTAGGCTGAGAACAAGATTGACAGGAATATGAATTGATCTGTTGTCCTTGTTCCCTCCCAGTTCACTGTATTGCGACTCATTTGGCAGCACGTTTGACCACCAAGGAGCAGAACAATGACAGGAAGTGAAAGGAGGAAGAGTTGGGATCCAAAACAAAGTAAAGGTTGGAGGAAGAAATGAAGAGATGGGAGAGCAGGAGAGAGAGGAGGAGACTGTCAGACAGACGCCATCTGTTCATCTATTCCATTTACTTTGTAGATAGATGAAGTAGAGCCATCCAAAACATGTCTGCATTCACTGGCCCTGTTTATCAGCCTGATTATTATTCTGATTGTGCTTCTGTACAATAAATTTTGATCCATCATTGGTATGGATGTGGTTGGTCTAGGCTAGTATGAGCGAAGAGAGAGAGAGATCACATACAAATAAAATGGTGTGACAGAGTGAGAGCCCAAAATGGGAGTGAATGAGATGGTGAAGGAGACAGATGGAGGGGTGAGTGGACCAACTCCATACTTGCCTGCTCCATCCCGCCTCTCCATCCATCAACTTCCTGCCTCAACAGGAAATGCTTACTCTGTCATTTTGGCTTTCATTCTGACCAGTGGCTGGTCTTTCCTGCTGTCACGCGCGATTGGGCCTTAGCTTATAGATGCCAAATCTACTTAACGCTAATGAGCGGAAACTTCATGAATAAGACTTTTCCCACTACATCCACTGAGATTTACGGGACACAACAGTCTCTCCAGACTACAGGGCAGCCAGAGAGAGCTGATGTCAGATGTTGTACGGCCCAGTTTCTGCACTAATGGACGAGCCTGGTCAAGGATTTTATGTTTTAAACTTAATTAAATTCTACATCAACCATAAAGGGTACAGCTTTTGTTCTGCTCTGGTTCATTTTATTCAAGGGCCTGCAGGACTCGTAGCTATTCTGAGCCGTGGGGCATCAGCACCCTTCTACTGATTGCTCGCAAGCAGAAGCTGATTGGCTGGTTACAGGCCATGGCGCTGGTTAGCGGTTCGGATCACTGCGGCTCCGTGGCAGTGGTGTGTGTGTGCGTGTGCCTGTGAATGGAGACATACAAGAGAGACTGTCGAGCAAGACTCACTGCGTTGGAGACTGAATTTGAGGACGGGGCTCAGTGAATAAAACTGAAACAATGCAGTCACCAATTATGTACACTAGGGAGCTCTAAAAACGACATAGTGCTGCTTTAATTGGGCAGGATGATGCAAAAGGGACCAACAAAGAGAGGAAGACATGTTAAACGCTGCCTTTTTACATTCTGCAGCTCTTTCATCGTTTCCTGCCGCTGTGTTTTTGTTGTCCGCTCCCTTCATCTTTCATTGAGGTGTCACACATGTAAAGGCCTTTGAGCGCCAAAGGTTCTATAGAAAAAAGACCTTTCGAAAGTGGACGTGACATTTCCTGGCTGAAGGATAAATTATCTACATTACATTTTCTGGATCCACAGGTAAACACACTCCGACACACACACACACACACACACACACACACACACGCACACGCACACGCACACGCACACGCACACGCACACGCACACGCACACGCACACACACACACACAGCTGAAAAGAATGGCAGTGCAGCAGGAGAACAACAGCGGCATGAATCTTTGCAATTTCATAATTGATAGTGAGGCGTCATCAAAAACAAAACTCCTGTTGGAGTGAGCAAGCGATCACACATGCACAAACAAACTATTCAGACATTTGATACAAACACACACACACACACACACACACATACACACACACACACACACACACACACACACACACAAACACAAAGTACGGTTGCAGCTGTGCTGACCTGGTGTTATCAGAGTCGATGGTGTGAAACAGCTTCTCCAGCTCCTCTTCGTTCAGCGTTCCATCTGAGAAGAAAGCCTGGAACTCATCCAGAGAAAGCTTGCCATCATCTGCAGGAGACAACCAGAGACACCAGTGATGTGCACCTTTCATTGACTCATCTACTCATCATAACCTTAAACCTTTTAGCACTGCATGTCCTTTGTGGTTGTGTCGTTATGAGGAGAGGCAGACTTTTTATTTCATGTCATTTGGTGGCTAAGTTACAACATTGTCTTGCTCATGGTGTTGAGGCAGATAAGGTGGCAGTGTGATTGCAGCACTCGTTATCCAAGTTATACACACACACACACACACACACACACACACACACACACACACACACACACACACACACACACACACACACACACACATTAGTTGATCACTGTTTGTGCTCTGAATCTGCTTTAACAGCAGATCTGTCTCTTGGGAAAAGTGCCCTGGACTCTACTGGCCGATTAAGAAACTGTTTGTCGCCTTTAGAGGTGATCAGATTCAGTGAAGGGAATAAGCAGTATTGAGAGCCCACACAGCTGATTCCACTTCCGCTCCAGCCACTTTTCCACGCCACACTTCACAAGGTCCTGTCAGCCGCTCCCATCACATTAACTCTGCATCTGAATCATGTCTCCTACTTGTTAAAAGACAAGTTTTAAGACAATAAATTCACAAACATTGGTCATTTAGTTGTCTCTGTCTACATGTGGAATCAGAAGTACATTAATATCCTTTGGTGCCTTTGGGAAGAAAGGAAGTGCACCTCTTATATCATTATGACCCCCAGTCCTTTCGTCCCTTTATGTCTTTATGTTTAGTCCCTTTATGTCATACGGCACTTTTAAGATAATAAGTTTGGATGTAAATAAGTTCCCAGTAAGAACGACACCTCATCTTCATGGAGTTTCTTGTTAACATTCCAAGTACCATGAAAAACAAACACATTTACATTCCCCAGGCCACTCCTGTTCCTGGTGGGCTGTGCAGTTACACATTGTCTCCGACTAAGACGAAGCAGCTCAACGTGTCTTTATATAGGGCAATTGTCCTCATGGGGACGTTTGCCTCAGACCAATCAGTGATCGGTTTTGCAAGCTGCCCTGTACAGCTACTATGAGAGAAAGGAGCTGCGATGGTTAAGGCCTCACATGTGATTAGGCATTGACCGTGTATCTCAAGCCACACAATGACCTTGATTTTGTACACAGAGTGAAAGAAAAATGTTTATTTGACTCTAATTCAGTCATAATGCAAATCATGCAAATCAATGGAGGGAGCAGTAATCAGTGCAATACAATGGACACTAATCCGAGACACGAGCTCAGGACCGTCAGCAAAAGAGACAATGGACGTCGGTGAGGTCATCTCTTTGGTTTGAGGAATTGCAGCTGTAACAGAGTCGACCTCACTGGTTCTAACAGCTCTTGCTTGATCGTTACAGTGCTTGGAAAGGCTTTGCATAGTTTTGTGGCAACATGACGTTGCAGTGGCTTCTGGTTAGACGAAACCAAACTTAACTCTTGACATTGTTCAATCTGTGCCAAAATTCATTTAAAAAATGTCACAAATTCCACTCAGTTCCCTTAGTTCTGTGTTACCCTACCAAGATCTCACTTGCCTTTGTTTGCTGGCATAGTCTCATTAGCTTATTTAGCAGTAGCCATGATGAAAGCATCTCCAACCCTGCAGCATGATGGAGCTGCTCACTCTTTTTTTAATGTTACTTTGAACTCTGACAGTCGCTCTGCTCCAGGTTTCTCTCTGAGGATCATTAGGATCCAGCAATAACCTTCAGCTGTCATCTCTTTCATAAGCGCCTCTCCTTGTTTATTGTCGTCATCCACACAACGGTAAGCGGGATCATAAATGAGGTGTGTGAAGATGTGGGATATTGCCACAGGTTACAGCTTTGCTCCTGCATCCCTACCAAGAAATAACCAGACGTGTATGTGAAATAAAGACGTTTTCATTACATCATAGGCTTGATATTAAAGGGCTTGGATCAGCACCAGAGGGCACATCCAAAGTCAGAGAGAATCCAGGGATCTTTGACCTCGTCTGCGTGCTCCTCAATCTGGGCGTGGGTGATGTCTGTCGATATTAAATTAAGGAGGTCTGTCTTTTGATTCCACCTTCATGTCCTCAAATCTGCACCCAACTAACTGCTTATGGCTAAATCAGAATCAGAACCAGAAGAGCTTTATTGCTTAGTAAGTTTTCGCTTACAAGGAATTCCTGCAATCAACATATCAGAACAATTGGCCTTGTTGATGAGGCCTACTGCGGAAGGGAAGAAGCTGGATTTGTGGCGTGAGGTTTTGGTCCTGATGGACCTCAGCCTCCTGCCAGAGGGGAGGGCTACAAACAGATCGTGTCCAGGGTGGGAGGGGTCAATAGGATTAAATAGGGATTAACGCAACAACAGCTGTGAGGAATTCTACACTGAGATCTGTAGGTTTACTTCATTCTTTTCTTCTACAACTTACAGGAAATCGTCTACTTTGTCTCTTGAATAAAATCAAAAATCACATGCTTTTATTTCATTCATAGACATACATCACTTCAACTTTAATCTGTTTCATCCGCTACACACACTTTGTTTGGTCGTTGTTTGTTCAAAAGCAGAGTATGATTTGCATTTCACAACACAGGTATTGGCTTAAAGACACACGCACACACGCACGCGCACGCACGCACACAAACACACACACACACACACACACACACACACACACACACACACACAGTGTAGCGCGCTCAGTGATCACTGCCTTCAATGCAGAGTGCTCTCTCAAGCTGCTGTGAAATCAATCCAACATGCTCTTTTCTCTGGTACAAAACCTTCAGCTGAGTCCCTGTGGTCTGTCTGTCCCTGCTGTTTAGTAAACGCACACTGCCGACTGTGTTACAAACTCAGTCCGTCCTTTTGGAACAACACGACACCCAGCAGGAGCCCAAAGCAGCATATAACATAAACTTAAAGTGACATTTTTGCGCCACAAGGACTCAAATGCAAATGCCATCAGGGTGTAACCAAGCATCCAATCATGCGTTTTTATGTGTGTGTTGGATCGCACATTGCACCTTAAATCCAACACTAAACAACCAACACCTCTGTTTATTGTAAACTGCATCGCAGCATGCATGGACTAGAGGGTCTCATGTGAGTTTGAATCCTCCCTGTATCTGGTCGCTGGTATGCCTGTCTGTCTCGCCACATGATGTAGAGCCAGATATCAATTATTAATTCTTTGCCTTGCTGTGTGTGTGTGTGCACGTGTTCATCCTTGAGTGTGGCTGACTGGAGGAGGCAGGTTGAGCTGTGGTACCACTGCAGAGCACTGGGAAGCCACAGGAACTGGGTGGACTGCAGCCTCACGAAGAGCTGAATTCAAATATGCTGCTGCTCTTTTGTCTGTTGCATCTATTCCACCTACAGGTTTTCAATTGTAGGATTATGGAGACGATATGTGTACGGATATCATTGTATCATCCATGTTTCTTTTTGCTTCATCTGTTATTCTCAGCGCCTGACACACATCCAGCACTGCACTGACCTCCAGTTCTGACCGCTCGGGAGGAAAAGGCTTCAAAGGCTTTTCAACACAGACAAACTGTCACAAACTCCCACAAACTTCATTACCGAGCCAACTGGACTCTTTCTTGGGTCACTTCCATGTTTTCCTAAACCTAGCTTTAGCCTTTCATCCTCCTCATTAAAGACCTGCTTTTTGTCGCACATAATGATGGCGAGGAAATCCCCCCCTCACCAATGTCTCTCTCTCTCTCTCTCTCTCTCTCTCTCTCTCTCTCTCTCTCTCTCTCTCTCTCGGAGGCTCTTAGCGTAACCTTTCCACAACAGAAGGCACGTTCATTTGAGTCAGACTTCTGAAATGCCACTTCTCGGGCTCACAGCAGCAGTCCTCCTCTGGTTGTGTATTCTTACTCTCTGACCATGACTATTTCTAATGCACCCGCCCCCACCAGGCACATGCACGCACACACACGCACACACAGTGGTGTGTAGCAGCACAGCAGCACAGAGAGCAGAAGCACTGGTGTTTAATTCAGCAGTGACCCAATTTACTACATGCAGCCAGCTAGCCTGGTTAGACCCACTTAGGAATTTGCCCGTAACACTGCAGCACATGCACACCCGCACGCACGCACGCACACACGCACACACACAAACACACACACACACACACACACACACACACACACACACACACACATACACACACACACACACACACACACACACACACACACACCCAGCAAAGCAGACAGCTAGCCCCATAGTCTCTAACTCAGTGGTCTCCAACAGGTCGCTCACAAGCCACCAGTAGCTCGCGAAAGGTTCAAAGAATCCATACATTTGACAACACAACGTCACTTGGAAAAGCTGTTTACCGATGACCGCCCCCAAAAGTAGTGCCGGCAACAAATATACAATGAAATGAGGAATTTACAAGTGTGTGTGTGTTGTTGCTAGCAGGGTGTGATGTGTCGTTCGGGATCACTTCGTGGAACTTAACACACGACAGAATGATAGGATGGTCGCTACAGGTACAGAGCAGGACAGAGAGATGCAGAGAGAGAGAGAAGTGAGTGCAGTGTGCGAAAAGATGAGGATGGATGATGGAAAAAGCAGCATTTGGATGCATTTTAACAATTGTGACAACATAAAGGCAGAATGCAGAATTAAGCTGTCACGTCAAGCAGGGTCCACGAAAAACCTTAACAGACATGAGAACTGTGCATCCAACAATTCAGTCGGAAGGAAAAACGGCAGACTAGCGTGCCTGCTACTGTCAGTGCTTCTACAACTGTTGGGATTTAGACGCTCCACCCAGGCTCTCAATCCAGTGTATGCTCTTCCAAACAGGAAAACACACATTCCAAAACTGTACGACAGAGAACGTGCTTCACTACAAGACCATTCTAAAACTATTTTAATTCCTCATGAAAATAGTAGCACACTCTCTGTCATCTCACTAACATCACAACTGAATGCATGTGAAGTACAGATGATATGGGAACTACAGGGAATTCCCAGAATAACAGGGAATGTGAAGGGAAATTGTGACAGTGATATGTGGACAGACAGAAAATGTGAAATATGAAAGGTATGGTATTAGTTAAATAGTAAAATAAGTAATAACATTGTTTTGTTTTCTATGAAGTTAATATGATGTGAATTTATTAGTGTGAGCTTACAAAATGTGAGTGTTGAGTGTTGGATATCAACATTTTGTAAATGTTCACACAAAAACGCTTATTCCGCTGGTTTGGGTGGAGAATCAGCCATGTGGGAAAACGTTACTCATAATGTAAAACATGAGTAGCTCTCGGACACTTTTATTTTGTCAAAGTAGCTCTCAGAGACAAAAAGGTTGGAGACCACTGCTCTAACTCATTGATGCCAGTCACTGTCAAAATTGTTATGCTACACTAATACGCTAAATATAATAATAAATATAAAACTTTTCTCTTTGTTTTTCTCAGATCATAAGGTTAAGCATTGTGGTTTGTCCACAGCAATGCTCAGGGACACTTCAGCAGGGCTTTTTAGCATCTGAACCTTGGTGTTTCCTGCTGGGCCTTAGTGGGGAAAAGCTCAAATATAGCCTAAAGCCAAAACCTTTAATGCTAAATGTTGTACCATTACTGATTTGACTGGACTGAATTGCTCATCCCTGAGATAAATAAACGTGTTATCCTGTCTGATCCTATCCTATCCTATATGTTTACGACAAGAAGGCAATTTATTTATGTAAATGATGTGAAGATCCTTCTAGTCTCCATGCAGTGTGGTAACATTTTTTAGAAGTTTGAGAGATTCAATCACAAAATGTCATTTCATCTTTTTGCTGAAATTCGGTCACTGTCCTTTATCCTGTTCAGTTAACTTAGAGCTCAATTGTGTTTTAGAGTCCTGAAGTAAAAGCCTCAAAAAAGGGCCCAGAATCTGTGTTGGATTGTGACCCCTTGCCCCAGAATCGAGTCATTCCCAAAGATTCCCAGCCCTCCTGCAGCTCACTTCTATCTCTTATTTGAGCTCAATTTACTCAAATGAACATTATTTCAGTGTCGAATGTGGCCAACAGGTGGTAGTCGAACCACAGAGCTGTCTTGTAAAACACGATTGAGCATGTGAGCACCGCAGAGTTCACTCCCCTTAACCCTTTGTTCTTCCTGTAGTGACATTTGGGTTTATTTCATTCCCCTGAGTAAGAGTCATCAATTAGACTCAAAGGTTGTTCTACCGTCATTGCTTAAAAGAGATATTAACTACATTTCCCTGTTCTGATACTCACTTAGGGATCTGTTTTGTAACCTTTGCAATGTTTTAATATGTAAATCAACTAATCAACATATCTGTCCAAGCTGTATTAATGGACCACATTTTGTCGTTGTATGCTAATCTAAGTTGCATTAAGGTGTAAAGATGTGATAAAAGGTTTAATGTGCATGTAAACATACAGAGAAATGCATTGATTAGGTTAATAAATTCATGTGTTAGACAGCATCAATCATGAGACTCTACTCTAACTCAGAATTTTGTAAAACGCTGTCAAAACTTTTTGTGTCGTAGTTGTTGTTGATATGAGATTCACAAATGTACCAAAAGAAACATAATTTACAATACGGTCCTGTAATATGATTGGGACCTTTTCTTTCATCAGTCATCTCCATTTTAACATCAATGACTGCAAGCAAATTTGAAAATGTCTTTCCCTCTGATTGGACAAACAATCAGACTGAGAGACATTTTCATATTTGCTGGCAGATTTACATAATTGCGCCACAAAATGCAACATGAAAATTACAGGTTGTGAAATGTCAAAGGTGCACCCCGTCATTTCCAGGACGTCTCACAGTAATGACTCACTCCTTGATAATTTGATTTACTATTTGAAATAGGTTATTTTACAAGCTTTTATTTGGTAATCAAGCAGTTTTAAAAGCAAAAGTGCAACTTCCGTCTGTGTTTGCTCACTTAAAACAATATGCTGCACATGCACAAGGTCACATGGCAGTAAACTTTAATCCTGTGTAGACTGTAAAGATTTTTCTATCTTACTTTTAATGAATATGCTTTTATTTGTCAAATTAAAAGCTACACTGTAAAAAAAATATATATAGAAATACTTCACTCAACATCACAATGAATCCTAGCTTTTGTCAGTGATTATTTTACTAGTTTCTAGAGAGTAAAACTACAAATAAAAAACATTTTGACAGAAAGAAAGCCTGAGACCTCTGCACACATGGAGACAGCCTGATTCCTGCTCGGGCCCTGACTAACACACTTGCATGTGTCTCACTGGTGCTGAGGGAGGTCATGTCCTCTGGACCATCAGGGTGGGACAACTTTTGGGGTGAACACTCCAAAGTGGAAATGCCAGGATTTACAACACCCACCATAATAAGGACCTCAAATGCTTTGTGAGGGTGTGTGTTTGTGTCTGAATGTGTGTCAGACAATGAGATAGAAAGAACTAAGGACAGATAGAGTGGGTGGTCAGACCAGCGGACTCACACCATTAACTGCTTTCTTTTCTCAATGCGGACTTGAATAAAGCAATTAGCACTTCCTTCTTCCTGCTGAGCTCCATGTCCTACCCACAACAGTGTCACAAACTTTAATGCTCATTCACCCTCTCACTCACTCACTCACTCAATGTCTCTCTGTCCATCTTGCCTGGTCCCTTCATGGTTTCCGCCTCCTTCAGTCTTTTGCAGCTTCATATGCGACGTGCCGTCTCCATTCTTTCTGTCACTCTTGGTATTCGGCATTATTTTTGGAGCGCTTGATGATGGGTTGTTATAGCAACAAGAATAGAGGAATTCTCTGCACTTCTTAACATCCATTTTCAGTTTGTGTCATTGTTTTCTCCTTTTTTTCTTTGTTTTTGTAAATTTCCCCTGTCTCCTTCATCTCTATTCACTATTCATCTCAGAATAAGACTTCAATTCTTCTTTGTTTAACATTTTTGTTCATCAATGAGAAGAAAGGATTTGTATCTATTCTCTAATGACTCTTAGTGATAGCCATGCTGAGAGAAATAGTAAAAGAGAGATTGTGTGTGTGTGTGTGTGTCCCACTGTTTTCCTCTGATAGATGAGGAACACAAGCGATTTTCACTAAGCTGTCAGTTCTTGTGTTTTCTCCCTATCCATCATCAGAGCCCACCTGGAGAGAGAGAGAGAGAGAGAGAGAGAGAGAGAGAGAGAGAGAGAGAGAGAGAGAGAGAGAGAGAGAGAGAGAGAGAGAGAGAGAGAGAGAGAGAGAGAGAGAGAGAGAGAGAGAGAGACTGCATCCCTCTTTGAAAACTCTCTAGAAATAACATCAACTTTTTTTAAAAATTGGAACATGGATGTCTCACTCTCAACAAATCACATTTCTCAGCTAGACGTTGAAGAGGCAGCAGGGCTTTTAGAATGGCAGGTTCTGCTCTGCAAGTGTCCACTGGATTTATGTATTACACTCTTTTTTGTATCTGGTAAATATTTCCCTGCTGTACACATTACTTTTTCACCTCACTCACTGTGACCAGCAACATGACATCTTGCAGGGCTCAGCACAGGCTCTTTCTCTTTTCTTTGTGCAGGGCTCTCAAAACTCTTTTTTCTCTACTTCTGATATCTTTTTCTGGTCGTAATTGGCTGGTTGCGCTCTATTCACTGACCCCAACACTAGTAATGACACGAGCCATGTGCTATTTGGGCCAATTTCAGCCAAGGGGAGGCATCAAAAGTAGTAAAAAAGACAATTCTTCACTAGTTCAGGACTGTCAATGCCGCTGGAAATATCTCTCATTGAGGATCAAAACCAATAAATCATTGATCATCAAAGGAGAACCTGGACATTCAATGTAGAGCATCATCAAAAAATACTACTATTTTGTACTGAGTTCAGCTGAAGATTCTTTAACAAGAAATTGTGTTAAAATAGATCCCTTTCTCAGCCATGATCCTTTCAACGTGCTTTTAACCAGGCCCAGCATTCATTAAAGACGTAAACGCATAGCCCCTCCCCCATAAGGACTGAGTAATGGCTCCACTCCACGTATACCAGGAAAAATGGATGAAAATGAACCATTAAATCTGTTCGAAAGCTGTTTCGAGACATGGATGACACCGGGGAATACTACCCCTTGTGGTCGGGTTGTGTTATCCAGTTATACAAAGCAGTTTAAGGGCACTTCCATGTTCACTAGGCCAGTGGTCCCCAACCTTTTCTGGGCCACAGACCGGTTTCATGTAAGACAACAATTTCACGGACCGGCATTCAAGGTGTGGGGGGATGAATAAAAAAATACAATGATACTACTGGCATAAAAACAAATATAAAGTGCATAAAACATGTAACTCATAATTACGCTGAATAATTGGGAGCCCTGAGCTTGTTAATGACGCAAAGACAATGACACACAAAGTGTGTTCCTTATGTCAAGTCTACCCCGTCAGTTTGTTTTGGTCGCTGTCACTGCAGAAAAGCCTGCTTCACAAAGACAGGATGTTGGAAATTGAAGCAGTGTTTCAGTGTTTTTTGCCAATCTCAGGATATTCTGCCTTGATTTTAATCCAGAACACCGGCAGAGTTGTGGGCTGAAACTTACTTTTAAAGTGGCAATCTCCAGCAGATGATCTTCTTCTGGCACGGACAGGCTCGATTCACTCAGCAAAAACAGGTGATCGTGAATGAGTACGGAAAATGAAATAAAAACGTTTGTTTTCTGCTCATTTTTGCTAGCTTGTGGGCTTCATTTCTGATGTAAAGTATCACATAACTGAGACAGATTTTGACATGTGTCAACAGACACAGACGCACAGATGAATGGTTCCGGTTATTTTTCAAAATAAAACATCTTTCAGACTGAATAAAACAATATTTCATTGATAATCAGTCTTTCTGTATGGCCCGGTGCCGGTACATGGACCTGTGGTTGGGGACCGCTGCAGTAGGCCACGATGCAAGCCAGCTAAGAGGCTGCGTGTTGGTTTTGGTTACATTCAATATGTTGCTAATTATCACATGATATACCCAGAAATTCATCACTGCCCTATGACGGCTCTACTGTGTCTACCAACGTAAAGATCCAAGCTGCCTGTTCAGCATTTTGCATCCTCCTGTCTCTCTGCGGTGAGGATTTAATTGTAAGGAATGTTGAAAACGAGGCACACTGATTCTAATCACTGGCAGTGCCGAGGACCTCAAAGGGTTCAGGGACATACTGTGTGCAGTGTTCCAGGTCATCTGCTTTTTCATTGTCAGACATACCTCCCTACTCTTGCTATTTCAAATCAATTTGCTCTTTTGATAGAATGCACTCACAACAACTACTCTTGAATGCCATCCAGAAGTTATTATTCACGTCAAGGCATCAAAGTGAACCCCACATTCTGACCAACAATAAAATGGACTCTGTCCTCCTGAGACCTTGCGTCCTCATATGTGGACAATGAAGATAAAATTTGTCCACACATGAAAGTTGTACAGTAAAACGTGCATTCATGCAAAGAAGCTGCTTTCTGTGCATTCTTTTAGCCTAAATTGGAATAGAATAACAGGGATACGGGTCTTGCATTAATGAGGGTGTTAGAATCCTGTTTCAGTCTCCTTGGTCACAGACGGTTCCCCAGTGTAAATAACATGTCTCCCTGAAGAAGAGATAAGCCACAGCAGATAATCATTCATCATTCACTCTCGTTTTCTATCTGAGTGGAGAGTAGAATCATATGTCATATATCATCATCAATCTGCTGTGTGAACGTATTAATGTTATGATTAGACGAGAGCAGCGGCACACAACAGAGGGTGCGATGTGCATGTGTGTGCACGTGCAATAAACGCACACATACAAGTTCAAGAGTGATTGAGTGCACTCAATAACTCTAGGATGAAAGTGTGTGTGTGTGTGTGTGTTTGTGTGGGTGGGGGGGTGGGTGTGGGTGTGTGTGTGTGTGTGTGTGTGGGTGTGGGTGTGTGTGTGTGTGTGTGTGTGTGTATGTTTGTTGGGGGGGCGGGGGGTCTGTCCTAATGATGAGTAATCCCTGGTGATGGCAGATAATAGCTGTGTTTGCAAGCGGGGATGATGCATTCAGGAGCCTGCCCGACTGTGGATGCTACCATCTGAAAATCATCTGGCAGCCTCTCCTGCTTCAATCAGTCCTGTGGGGAGGCCTCATTTGCACAAATGGTGTTTTATGTTTCCCCTTACAGCCAGATACGCTATTTCACCAGCCAGTAATTGACTGCTATTGCCCGCAATGGTGCTTTTTAATGCAGTATAATATTGTTTAATGACAGATAATAGAGTGTCAGGGTGCTAAATGAGGTCATTTCTGTGCGTCATGTCAACGGCTGTTGTTAATATTATTACATGGCGCCCTGGTGGTGCGACAGATTAATGGACGTGCTCAACTCTACGGTTCCTTATTATTGACTATCATCATGAGGGAAACAACTTTAGGATGAGATAAATGATCTCATTCTTCAGTTTCAAGCTGCAGTTCTCAAGACCTCAAACACCACTGAGGTATGCTCACTCTGGAGTGGTCCATCAGGTGCTAAAAACTTAAGGGGACCTGGGGGCCCGTAAAAGGAAGAAATCTTAACACACCTCAGCCTTGTTTGCGTAACATCAAAACTCCGCCAACAGGCTTAATCAGTAACAACACTGCTAAGCAACACTGTGGTTGAAGAATCTGGGGTTACAACGCAATGAGCCACATGCATGAGACTTTATACAGAACCCCATAACAGGAAAACAGGCAAGAATGGCACTTCCAAGATGTTCCAAATGAACCCGTTTTTCATGCCCATGACCAAGTAATGAGCGATGGAGAATGCAGAAGGGTCAAAAAGAAGAGGAAGAGCTGCAGAGAACAACAGTGAAGAGAATCTGAGATGGATGGACAAAAGTTGATTGTTATTCATCTTTTAATCTTTCCTCTGCCACCCGTTTCCCAAAGACCAAATTCATTCCCTCTTTATTCTCTGCCCCTCCCTCATCCTTCATCGCTCCTCCTTTTCTCCCTGTCTGACCCTAGATCACCCTCTTCTCCCCTTTTGCAGCGCGACTAAAGAAATAACAGCCTTTTATTTCTGCAGAGGATTAAACCGTTTCAATTATATTTTATCCCCTTGCTCATTTGTCTTTCCGCACCATGACAAGCGACACCCTCGTACCGTTACAAAAAATGAAAAAAGATGAGAAAGGAAGACAAGGGGTAGAATTTTGCCTTTATTCAGTTATAGTGGCAGAGAAAAGCTGGTGGAGCTGAAGGAGGATGAGAGGCTTTGTGGCAGCTAAGACACACACACACACACACACACACACACACACGGTCTCAGCAGTGTGCGTGACACTACTCCTGCAGCCTCAGTCTCACATACAGCCTGACACACTGACAGCTCCTTGTCTCTACAGAATCTCTGCTGGACATTGGGACTCTTTGTCATGCTCTTGCTTTTCCCAATGACACACTGTCAGCGGTTCTAAGGTGCTTTCCAAAGCTCTTAATCATTTCTTCAAGTCTTTTTTTTGGTTGCACGACGAAGGGAAAGAGGTGTGGAATGATGTTTTAGAGAGAAAAAACCGAGAATCATCTGAAGCTGGATATATAAGTGTGTTTTATGTGCTGTGAAGTGATAATGAACTTTCCCAGTTGAAGTGATTTCGTAAACATGTCACTGGAAGAACTCACATAGTTTATGTGTAAAATGTTATTTTGTGGTGTTCTCACGTCTGATCAAACTCTGTGCTGTACTGTGGTGTCAGAATTGTCCAACCAGAGAAAGCTTTTCAGTGTAGGGGCGTGAGAGAGAGACGTGTCTGTCAAGCCTCAGCTCTCTATCATCAGAACAGGGATGAGGATGAGGGATCAGATCAATTTCTGTGTCACTCAAGGAGTCCCCAACAATCAAAAAACAACAATTTGGAGTCATGTTCAGTTTCTGTCAGCTTGGCCATTGAAATCACATTGAAATCATATTTTAGATCAGATCGGTCAGACTGAAATCTTTAAATGTACTGTATCATTTTTAATAGAACAGTTCAGCCAGCTCATATTGTTTTTTTTCCCTCCTCTTTTGATCAATCAGAGGCAAGAACACAGGTGTGAGGTACAATAAACAATCTACTTTAAATACCACTTCTCTATACCATGGATTACTCCGTCAGCTTTAGCCTTAGGACAGCAAATCAAGATTACAACCGAGTTTGAAGCTTTGCAGCAAGACGTTTGAATGAATTTGTATACATGGTAAGTGGGAAATATCTGTGAGCTGAAATGTAATTCCTGGCCTTTAACCTCACAAGTCTTTATTTCCCTGCGTCTTAGCAGTGGTGTGATTTAAATACAAGACACAAAGCAATGAGCAGAGAGTGACGGCCACCATTCACATTCCTCAGTGTGTGACGCACTGATCCTGCGTGACTCAAACTCAACCTTTTCAAATCAGTGTACTCTTTAATTCAAAACAGCAATAGTGGAGGATGGGATTGTGTTTGTGCTTGTCGCCATTAACATATTGAGACAAATTCACAGGTTCACACCCAAATGCAGTGAAGCATCTCTGAGCTATCTAACCTGTATGTGTGTGAAGAACCCCAAACAAACCTGAGTCCCTCCTGCATCACAAACTGCTGAGCAGCAGTGCCAGTGTGTAATTATGATTTTAAAAAACATTTCTTTCAGGCAGAACGACAGCATGTGCTACAAATAAATCTCTGGGTGAAGTGAGGTGTCTGCTGTAACAGATGTTCCTGTTATACAATATGAAAGCTACCTTAACAATAAATCAGACAGGCGTGTCGGTAATAAGGGAACAGCTGTGGACTTGTGACAGAATCAAACTTCTACATTAATTAAAAACTACCCTCAGACTACAATCAGAGTTCAATATAATGGCAAATATGACACAGATGTGATAATGATGATCTGTACACTAAGGGCCAGATGTAGGTACATGAAAAATGCAGTCATGAATTGAGTGTCACTGTGCCTTCACATTTTGCGTAAAATAAAGGTCTAATTTACTAAGGTCGCAGCCAATTATGCAGTCAGCAAATGGGCCCAATAACAGCATTTGGCGCCTGAATGAGAGTTTAAGAGTCCCAGTTGAACTGTGGAATTTGTTTAAGATGGGGACTTGAACAAGCTGGGAAAATAAATTATTATTATGAATATGAATATCACTATTGTATTAGTATTATTGTATGTTATTTTGTGCATTGCATCACAGACTTTGATTCCTATAAATGTGTTTGCTGATGGAAGGGGGGGGGGGGGGGGAACAGCGGTGTGTGAGTGAATACAATCTTTGGCTCCTTTTTGGAAGTGGAAAAAAAGATTCTCTTAGGGTCTGAAGCCTTTATCTGTGTTTCCATCTTGTTGCAATTAGTGCTGTCGCTGTTAGAGGAACTCGTGCCACAGGAACACTCCTTTACTACAGCTTCCCTCATTTGCACCTGTTCTACAGAGGCTGAGAACTTTCATGCCAAACCGACACCGACTCCCCCTAACTGTGCAACACTTTCGTTAATTCAATTGAACATGTAATTAACAGCACTAATAATATCCCCAGTACTATAATATACCCTGATCCTCCTTAAAAGGCATTTTCTTAGAACAGAATGCAGCAAAGCCGTGTCCCAAACCTGCACAAAAGGCAACACCATCTTTTTAATCTTTTGGAGGACATCTTTGAACCAAACCCACCTCAAACTGAAAGACAGCATGTCATCTGAGAGGGAGCAAGAACCTCAAATACAGCTGCCAACAGCTGTTAAGGTCTGAGTGAGCACCATTTTTATGTTAAGTGGTTGTTGGTGCGTTGGAAACATGAATATCATGTTAGCAGCAGCCCATTTTGTCTCATGAGAGGAAAACAGCAGGATGCTGTATGTAGGAGCAACACGTGGTAACTAGGGTTATTGTATCCTCCATCTGACTAGAGGTTAAATGCTTGTGCAAAGCAAAAACACACAAAAAACTCTCAACATTGGAATGTAATAGTGCATTAACTCTCCTACCTTAAAGAGACGACAATTTAGTCCACTATTGTTTCCCCTGAATTTTTATTGAAATGCACCGAGAGAGACAAAAACAGTTTGCAGAGATGTTTGCCAATCAAATTCCAAAACTACCTACCAATGACAATCACAATGATACAAGTAAAGCGATCGCTGAAGTATGATGAATGGCGTGTTGTCACTCAGTGTGTAAAGCAGTGCTAGAACATAGCAGAGTCGATGTGGGGTAGTGTGCTTGTGTCACATCAAAGTATTGCAAAAGCTTCAATGCAGACTCCTTACTAACTCATTATTTTATGATGATATTCATTAAGCTTTGACACAAGTTAACTGATGACTTCATGCACACTTCTGGCGAACACCATGTGTGCACCACAGCAGTGTTGGAGGATTTGACCGACTGTGTGTAATAAGTAGATTTATAACAATGCTATTGTGTGCATTCACTGCATTCACTGCATTCACTGCATTCTGTGAAGCCTGAAATTAGTGGCTTCCCCTCAAAGACCTTTAGGCAGAGTTATTATGCACATGATATGCACACATTCAGACACACCCAGCAAGGCCGGGGTGTTAATTACATGCCATCTAAATGTCATGCTTTAAGTGCCCCTGGTGCTTCCAGGCTCATAACAGAAGACCCCCGCTCCTCTAATAACACACACCAACCATGTGTCGATGACAAACACACCCCTACTTGAGTGACAGCTCCCGACCGCTGCTCATTAGAGGAGAAAAAGTCAGGCATTAGCAGCCGCTGCTAGATCTACCAGCAGTATGGAGCTCATATAAGAACAAACACTGAGCGGCTCTACTTCTGATTATGAGTCCTGCCAATCATCCTGGTTCACCATGTTTGCTCTCACTTTACTTTCCAACTGTTGTACAATGCACCACCTCAGCTTCTGACGCTAATGTAACCCAGCAACAAGCACATTTCACAGTGAAGTGCAGGACGCCTCTTCCAAAAAGTTCACTGACAGGTTTTGTGCGCCTAATTACTTTATCCGTCAAATACACAAAGTGCAAGTAGAGTCGTTCTGATTGGAGTCATCATTAAAACAGCGAGTGGGTTACAAAGAGGAACAGTGAGTGTAGAGTGCCGAGTATACTGAGATAAGAAGTTGCTCTGATGGAAAGCTGTTAAATCTATACACTTTACTGGTGACTTTCTTTCTTTCTTTAGCTTCTGTTGAAATGTGATACTGACAAGTGGCTTCGAAAGTATACATGATGTAATGGTTCATAGTTTAAGCAACCTCTTTTGAATGTGTATCATACTCAGAAACAATTCACATTTCTGGAAATAAAAAACACACTTATGCCATTACTATGCAATGGTGTGTGTGACGTGTTTCCAATGTCATGACATCTTTTTTTCTTTTTTTCCCGTGTAGTTATTCTGGTGACTCCGGTTGCATTGATTTTAGAAACCCAAATGTGGGCTTTAGTAACTGAATTTGTGAAATGTTTTCATGTTTTGTTACTTCATTAGTTAGAATTTTCCATTTCAATGTCACTGATTATGGATTTTTGTTTATTTTCTGAGCTTGTTAAGAGCTCTGAGTTGGACAGATTCCACCTTTAAACTGCTCCTTTTAAACTCTCATTCACACGCAAAATGTGATCAGTAGGTGAGCACGGCTGACTGCGTCTTTCGCTGGAACCTTTGTCAATTCATTTCACACAAATTGCAAACCCACAACAATAGTCTCATTGGGCCGCAATTTGCACCGCATGCTCCGTGTACGTACATCTGGCCCTCGGTGTCTGTGTGTCTGTGTGTCTGTGTGTAAGTGTGTGTCTGTGTATGTGCGTGTGCATGTCGGGGCTGGAAAGGTCACATCTGTGAATCAATGATTGCCTCTCACACCTCCAGCACTTGTGAAGAGAATCTGGTTGGACTGATTAAAGCTTTGCTTTGAGCTTGATGACTTATTTAGACCTATAATTTCCTCGACCTTTGCTTTAGTCTTTTCCTCTCTCTCAACATTAATCAATAGGCCAAGGACTACTTCAGACTGGTGTGCAACTGCAATAATTGCGACTACAAGGTTGTTAACAAGAGATGAATGGCAAACCTGATGATGTAAAACACATTTTGTGATGAAAAGTGTGATAAAGTTGTTTGTGCTTTGGTTGATCTTATACTTCAGACCGCAGCTTAAAGCCAGCTGCAGCCATGAGCGATATTGATCCCAAAGGCCTCATATTCACTTTGAATTTAAATATGTACCTAGATATCCTTGTAATAAAATCATGGATGGATGTGGCAGCTCATGAAAGAAGTAGTTGAAAAAATGAATGAACATCCCCCACATGAGCTTGTAAAAATGGATGCTCATCCATGGAAGAACAAGTACCAGTAAATACAGGCTTTAATGTTGATTAATTCCATGACCCACCAAGTTTCCTATGTGGAATATACAGTATACACAGCATCTCACTATGAAATGGACACCTACATGTCTGTGTGTGGCTCTCCTCTTCCTTTGTGTTCTTCTCTATGACACTCCTTTGTCAGATACTGAATGTTCTCTCTCTGCTTTGGAGAGGATTTTGGAGACAGGAAAGTGAAAATAGGCACATCACAGAGGCACAAAGAGGACGAGATGGATAACTAGGAGAGAATGGTACAAAGATAGAAAGAGATTTCTCATGTTGTGTGATTTACAATGACTGGAGAGTTCAGGGACAGAAGGAGGAGGGGCACATGGATGTGTTTGATGGAAAGGTAGAGCACACCTGAAGGGAGCATGGAGAGAGATGATAGGGCTACATCTGGCAGGGAGTCCTACAACAGGAGCACAGAGGCTCCCTCAGTGCAGAGAGGGAGAGGAGGGGAGGTGGGGAGGAAGGGAGGAGGAGAGGAGGAGAGGGATGAGGGCAGTAAAAGCGAGAGAGGGCAGGGAAGAAAATGCAGTTTGCAGGAAGAAGTTTCAAAAGTGAGACAGAATGAAGGAGGACAAACTGCAGGACTGTGTTACCTGACTGTGTTTCCTGACCGCTTTGATGAAGAAAACCCTCACAGCATTTCTAAATTAAGCTCCTAACAAGACAAAGATGAATTCCTATTATAATTTCCCTATTCTACTCTACTCATAAAAGAGTCGAAAAGAAAAATCTAACTGGGGATTCAGTTTTCTTTTCATGTGCTGCTTGTCACAGATAGGCGCTCAAATCCAGCTTTCGTATCCTCCTTTAAACTTTCACAGGTTCTCATCTTTATTTAACATCTGTGTAAAGCAGAATTGTAGAACAGCAGCTCAAATTTTGTAAGCTTTCATCTTCAGCTCCACAATCTTGTTGTTTTCAAGCAAATGTCTCCGTCAGTGGTCTGAAATGAGACCAACGATGATCCCAACCCAGCGGAGGGCAGAAAGTGCCAGGTGAGCATCTTCAATGGGGCGTCTTAACTCTCTGCCTTTGATCCAAATCCACACAAACAAAGATGCTGAACAAAGACATCAGAGTCCCATCTGTCCTCCTCCTCCTCCTCCACTATGTTTAGGCTACCAAACATCCACAGAATCCTTTAAATTCAGCACTCCTGCATCACATCCCTCGCACAAATGGTGGGCACTGAACATCTCTAGTCTCTTTCTAGTCTGCCTGTTGGAGACAAATCGTGACTCTAGCATTCGAAGGTCCAATCTGCCCCCAGGCCCATTTTGAGATACAAGGCTTTAAAGTTTTGCATTATTTTTCAAACTAGGAAATTTGAAAAATACGGGAATAACCCCACAAGAACACAAAGCATCCCACTGTCTACATTTTGACCAAAACCTTAAAATACTAAGATCACAATTTCTGTTTCTGAGCAGTTTGGAGACATTACATTACATTACATTACGATCATTTGGCAGACGCTTTTATCCAAAGCGACTTACATTACATTACCACCCTTCGCAGAGGGGGGAGCAATTGAGGGTACAGTGCCTTGCTCAGGGGCACCTCGGCAGGGGCTCGAACCGGCAACCCTCCGGTTCCCAAGCGGAAGCACTTCCCACTGAGCCACTGCCTCCCTTGGAGACCAATCCTGAAACTCACAGGACTAAACACATGCATGGAATTATCTGCGCAAAATCAGAGATACTCCTCCACTTTTAGTGCAAACAAAGAAGTGCCAAGAATGGAAATGGGCAAAAGCCAGTGAGAGTGTGAGAGGAGGAGGAGGAGGAGGAAGCAGCAAAAACAACACAATGCCTCTTTTTCTTCTTGCACAAGGACGCCTACACACCATATCACACAGTATCAAAGTCAGGCGTGGCCATCTCCTCCCATCTCTTCTCAGGTGAGAGATCTTGTGTGTATGTGTGTCTTGTCTGTGCTCAGTTGAAACATCGTCAAAGATTTCAGGAAATGTCATTTTGTCATTTAAGGGTTCAGCAATTTGGGGATTTCTAAAGAAGATGTGCAATTGGATCTTAGAATAAGTAAGCAGAGTGAGTGTGTCTTAGGCACTGTGTGAGGAGCATTCTGTAGTGTTAGAATACCACTGAGAGGAAACAACATATACTATTGTTTAACCAAAGCCTTCCAATTTCTGTTTGTTTGCTGATGGCACGCTCACTAAAACTAATTAATCTGACAAAAAGCTCTGCGAGAAAGAGTGAGGAGGGAATGTGGCAGGGAGAAGAAGACAGAAGTATGAAGAACAAGCAGGAGTCCAAAAGTGTGAGCAGCCAGCTGGATGAGTTCAGTGTTCCAACACCATGAGAGTTTTAATTAAGCAACACCCTCTGGGAAAAACCAGCCAGTCTTCCAAAACCAACACACACTGAGATACACACAAACAAACACAAATGCACCTTTACAGACCTCATAAATGGCTTAGCAACACGCATGTCACAAACATGATGAACACAAAGTCTCTTCAAACGTGTTGCTTTACGAATTTCAACTTCAAGCCTTGAAATGTCTAAACAAATGCAGTATGGTAACGATTCTTTACTCAAACTGAGTTACAATGTGAACACATCAGATCAGATGAGCCCTGTGCCAACTGACGCTGCTTTCTAAACTCCGATTAGTCTGTCGCTTTATCTGTCACTATTGCTTGGCAGAGGTGAGGTGTCTTGAAGCGACAGCAACAACTGTTCCTGTAACAACAGCCACACACACACACACACACCCCCCCCACACACACACACACACACATACACCCCCATAAGTGTTCTGTTATCTGGATTCTGCACTGTGATAGGATCTCAGCAGCAGTCTGTGATATTGGTGATTGTGTGGAATCTGAGAGGAAAGTTTATCAACTCAGCAAAGTCTCTAAAAATACTAAATAAATAAATAAAACTTTACGTTTAAAGCCTGTGTTTCCCCCTTCATGGTCCATGGATGACCATTAAAACATCAATAAATAAAACGGAAGGAAATTAAATGCTACTGCAACAGAGAAAAGTGTTTACGCTGTGTACTTTATTGCTGTTGAATTAGTTATGACCCTCAACAAGACCAACACAGAGGGAACACACTCTTGCTACACAGGTACATTGTTGCATCTTACAGCAATAAGCCTGTTTTAACCACTCTTCTCTTTCCCTCAGAACGTCCCCGTCTTCACTCCCTCGTCTCCCTTGGTGTGCAGCGCTGTGGGGCTTGTTAGCAGCAGTGTCGGTGATTAATGCCCGCAGGTAATTAGATACACATGACACCATTCTGACTGACGAGCTGCGTCGTATGGCGCTCCGGCTGACGTTCCTATGCTGACTTTCCCACTCGATACTCTCTAATGATTCCAAACATTGGATTTATTGTTGAATGAGATTGTGTAGTAAAGAGAGGTTAAGTGAGTTTACACAGCATTGCAACTACATTACCAATGAGAGTCAATGGCCTCTTTCAGTGTTCTGTTTGAAAGAGGAGATACGTCCTTGTCTCCTCACTTGCATGTTGACCAAACTATCTGCGAACCACCAGCGAACTTCATGATTTGCAATAATTCTGAAAGTGATCATGTCTGCAATTTCTAAAGCAAAACACCCGAAATACCAACTTTATACTGGAAAACTACAAAGATCATCTGATCATATCCAGGTGCTTGTTCATGCAGCTCTGAGGGCCAAGCGCTCAATGTGGCTGTCATTGAACTTAACCGAAGGTCATCAGATCATGGATGCAACATGGTTGGTTTGGCAATCTAATTAGGACGCTTCCTGGTCACCTTGCTAGGGAAGGAGACCCAGAACATGCTGCAGAGAGGGGACACTTTGCTTGGCATGTTGAATCTGACACGGAGAGAAGCCTGGCTGACATGACGCATGGAAGTCCACTGAAGGCTGGTGTGATGGTTTACTGGCAGACAGGAAGTCAGTAGACCAGTTGCACCTACACAACCAACCAGATTTCACCTTTATGACTTGAAAAGTTGGAAAGAGTGAAAAGAAATCTAACAAAGATTTGGTAAATGGGGCTGTCATTAAGTGAAGCCTATTTTTAAAACCTGTGTTGCAATGAATCAGCTGGCTCCATCAGCTGGCTGTCCTACTGAATAAATCATGACCTAAATGCTCCAGGAGAGGCCCACTATTCTGCCTGCACTGACTCAGCTCTCACCCCTGGCTTGTCTCCTCTCCTGTCTGCCCCTCGTCCCTTTGTCTGTGGTTGGTATCTGCCTTTTTACTCTCTCCATATATTCCTGCTTACTTCTATTCTGTTACTAAATCAAAAACTCCTGCCTACATCCGTCTCCTTGCTCCTGCCTCAGACGTCTCTGCTCCGTCACTGAAATCTGACTTGATTGGTTAATTGGTTTTATTAATAAGTTCAGCCTGTGGAACATGTTTATGGTGGTGAATCATTCGGTGTCAGCTGGAGTGGGAACAGCTGATTTTTCACTTTTTAAAAGAAAACTGGTTTTGAAACGTATCTTGCAAAAGTAAAGGTAGTTCAAGTAAAACAAAAAAAGCATGTATCTGCTTCAAAATGAAAATCTAATCTACTTGAAGTTTCTCCAATCCCCTTTTTAAGACAAACAGATAATGAGTGAAAACACAAGCTTCTAGTTGGAGGTAACTAGTATTCAGTAAACTCAGAAAGAGGAAGTTTCATCCCTGTAATAGTCATGAGCTCTTTGAGGCTACATGAAGCAGATCAAAGCTAAACATTCTCATTAGCTAAAATGTTGTTCTTCTGCTGAGTTTTGACAGCAGGGACACACAAGCGTCCCTAAATTCCATCTGCTTTCTGTCCTCATGTCAAACGCAGAGAAGATAATCAGCAGATGGCTGATGAATCACAAGGCAAGAAGAAAAAAGCTAAACGCCAATCACTGTACACACACACACGCGCGCACACACACACACACACACACACACGCACACGCACACACACACACACACACACACACACACACACACACACACACACACACACACACACACACAGCTTCACTAAATGACGGGAACACAGATAGGCAGAAAGAAGTAACAGGGCTCTATTAAGCTGAATAACAGAAGAAAAAGAGCCACCAAGATGCTGTTTTTTGTTAATTAGATTAGACATAGAAAATGTCAAAAGTTTACTTGCATAGAAAATACAGCACGCCAAACGATGACTACATGTTTAGCTTTTCATCGAGAGTGTGAACTTTCCTTCATAGTTCCTGAACCTTCCACAGTTCTGCCCCCTCCTGAGTCAGGAAACTGATGGAGGAGGCAAAATGATTTCCTCTGTCATTCATAAGGAAGAATCTATAAGACTGTGGAGTGCAAGGAATCATGGAGAAAAGGTCTACCTTCCCCTCCTCCATCTTGCCTCCACAACTCCTGCCAGCTCAGAACACGAGACATGATTGACAACTGAGGTACAGTTGTGGTGAATGGTGGATCTCTTGGGGGTTCAAATGTTTTTCCCATCAGTAGGAGGCGCTACAGCGTAATGTCATTGCTGCAAACTGGATTTAGGGATTCCTATCAGGGTATAATGGGGATTTCCAGTAAAACTGTTCAGAGGCGACACATACTGATGCGTTCATATCGGGACGGTTTAACAAATTTGGACATGTTTTCTCACATTATCATCACATCACCGCTCATTCCACCGCTGGGCTTTATGTCAGTATACAGGTGAGTCAGCAGCAATGTGCAGCACTGCAGACACTCATCTGTCAATACTTCTGGAATATTTTAGCATCTCATTACTGTTTCACATGTGAAAGGTAGAAATGACAAATCTTTCAGTTTGTGTATGAATGTCATAGTTCTGGAATGAGGACTGAATGCATTTTAAGGTTTAATTTATGCTGACATGCCAAGTGTACAACTGCAAACAGGACACAGTGATGTCAGGTGATGCAACTATTACAGAGGATTGTTGGCTGCTGAAAATGTTGGATAATTGTATGACAACAGCTGCTTCATCCCCATGCACACATACACACACACACACACACGCACACACAGATCTCCATGCACAAACAACCACAGGCACCCTTTCACATGCTGGCACACACCCGAGCTGCGTCATTACATTCTACATGTATTTACAGTAGCTGTGGATGAATAATGCATTCACACACACACACACACACACACACACACACACACACACACACACACACACACACACACACACACACACACACACACACACACACGCACACTCACACATGCTGTTTCAGTAGCTGGGGGGCAGGAGGCCCTGAGATCTCTGCCATGAATGCAGAGTCAGAACTCAGCCAATTAAGCCTAAATTACTGGCCTGTTGTCAGATCCCCTCTCATATCGCTTCGCCTTTCTTCCTCTCCTCACCCTCTGCTCAACTCTCTATCGTCCTGCTCCACCCTGTCTTTTTACACTCCACCACCTCCCACTTCTCCTGCCCGTCTCCTGCATCGTCTCTTCTTCTGAACAATTCTCCACTCTCCCTGTTAGCATCCCTCTCTCGCGCTCATTAAAACAGTTCCTCAGTCTTTTCCCAGGAGGATGGAGGATAAAAATAGCTCTTCTTCTTAAGCGCTTGCTGGGTCTTTCTTTCCATCAAATAACTGTGTTTCTCTGTAATAACCATCTCCTCTTCCCGCTTGCTGTTTCCCTCTGAAGCTCCCTCTGCCTCTCGCTCTCCTTTTTTCTCCCTCTCAGACACCAGACCACCAGTTTTGCAGTTGCACGAGTGGTGGGAGTAATGTAGCACAGTACAAGACATTGGTGTACTTGATTTCAAACCTGAACCCTCCTCTTTCACTTAACGAGTGCACATGTTCATTTTCCAGAGTCACATTCAAGGTAGAGTCCGAAATGTTGAAGAAACCAGAATCGTTGATTTTATATTGAAAATCAATGCTCGGGTAGGAGGTTTCAACTAACCAGCAGTTTTGGGAAGATATATTTCACACCATCGGTTTGTAACTTTAAGAGAGAGTCACATTTTGGCATTGCCCTTTTGTTCTTCAGAGACCAAAAGTCTCATGTCTGTGCTGGCCTGCAAGCATCTGTCAGCACAACCAAACACAATATGTCAGATTGGAAACAGAACTGACTCTTAACTTTGGATTTTTCAACAGTGGACTTGAAGGTTTGCCCATGAAATCTGATGGTGCAAACTGAACTATATGAAAACACTGAAAGCAAACCCTAGATTGGTGAATAATGTATGAAAATACTTCATGTGTCACACTGTGATGGACAGCTGGTTAGATCGTCACATTGTACTGAACTGTGTACTTCAGAGATGAGAACACATGGAAGCACCTGGAGTCGTACTGTAAGTTGGGATGTCATCGTTTGAGCCACTTACAACTTGGAATGCCAGAGTAGGAAGTATAAAGGAAAGTAAGATCACAAAATGAAAGGAAAGAGAAGTGAGGTGGTTCCCATGTCCCCACCTGGCTGCCCCCCCACTGGGAGTTACCCCTGCTACCGGGGGCTTCATTAGTGTCTGCACTGGGAGCCATCCATTCCTTTACCTTTCCGTAACAAAATATCCTCTTTAGCAGACTATCTCTGCCTCACACACATGCTACACACACACACACATTCAATCATTCCTCCTTTCTTCCTTTGTTTGTGAGTCATTGCTGTTTGCAAAGGGATATTGACAAATATAATGAATTCACTCACCGTCTTTATCAGCCCTTCGGAATATCTGTGAAGAGAGAGAGACAGAATATCAGAGAAAGTCTCTGCAGGAGGTACAAACAAAGAGGATTTTCAGCACCAATAATCGATATACACTTTTACACCTTGCATTAAAAGGCTTTCTTGTGCTGTCTTGCATAGCAATTGGATCCCAGTCAGAGGGGCCACTGTGCTACTTAAACACATTCTTCCTCCTAGGCATTACTAACTACTAACTAAAATTGTCTGTCTAAGCGAGCAGAGTGGTGAAAGAGGAGGGTTGGTGACATTTACGTGCCCGGTATGCACTGCATTTACACCTGACTACTCGTGACAGAGATTCCAATCATAATGCAGATTGAATGGCATCCTTGCATTAAAATGTGAGCTCATTATCTGCATAACGTATCCATATAACTAGAATGCATGTTAATGCATGGTGTCAGCAGGGCCTATTTGAAACCATGTTACCCTTCATATATAAAGTTTACACTTGTGATAACATACAAGACTACTTAACAATTGCTGCTGGGACTCAACATTGCTAACACAGCTGGATATTAATCATGAAAACATGTTAGAAGCCACACAGGAAATGATGCAGCGCTATAGCCGCACTTGATCATGTGCTGTTGCAGGTGTTGGGAATCAGTTGTAGGGCTTGCACTTAAATTACAAATTGCAATTCTGAGTTCTAATTAGTCGTTTATTTTTGTTTAAGTAGACGTGTGTACATGTAATAAATATTATAGTATAACTTAGCTTCAGTTGTGCAAAAGTCACGCATTCACAATATGTAAAATCTTCACACAGCACAGTTCCAGTGGACAGTGAAGTCGAATAAGAACACATCCAGGAAATCAATAGTGTGGCAGCACAGTGCACAGGTGTGATGTTTTTGTGCAATACCAATATTGGAATCAAACAGGGATCATTGTTTTCCAAGCATTGAATCAAACACACACAGCACATGTAGTTCATTTGTTTGCCATCAAGGTGAGTAGGCCTACATTACTGATGTATACAAGTAATTCCTAGGATACAGGGTTGTCAAATAACAACTTAAAGTTATCATTCATTCATTCATTCTTGTGTTGGAGTTGGTTGTGTCTGAACCACAGTACAAAGAAAAGTGGCACATTGGTTTATTTCAATGCAAAGTTCATCTCAATCTATTGTTTTAGATTGTAAAAATGTCACATGATGAATAAAAGGATACTTAAAGTGTTTTGACAGGCGCATTATTAACAATTCTACCTGATGTATATTGAGATTAAAGCAAATGTATTTTTTAAACTATAAGGTTTGTAATGGAAGTCTAAGTACACAGATGTGGTGTTGTGTTTTTCACTTTCGACAGATTTGCAATAAAAACTGAACCCAGACAGTGAATAACTGAATAAAAATGTTCAGTCTTCCAATCGTTTAAGTTGATTTTTAGTCTAAATTTGTAGACTGAGTCCAAATAGAAAATGGCACACTGCATGCACGCAGGCACACACACACACACACACCCACACTTCTGGGAGTTAATTTATAGCTTCAGTGAAAGCTGCTTTCTCTGTGGGATTGAAAGTGGCAGGGCTGGAACTGCAGCTCTGAAGAAATGACTTTCATCAGTGTTTTAGTAAGAATGAAAAGAGCAAAGAAATACAGCACAAATGTAAAGTTTAAGGAAGAAAGAGACAAAAAAAGTGATGACACAGCTGCTGACATTTATAAGTGAAGGAGGCTGAGAGGAAGGAAGACGCTGTACGTGCGTGAGGAGTTTCTTGGAGTGACTGGCTGACTGTTTGTTCTTTAAAATGTGAAAATAATGACCATAAATTCCCATCAGTCAACAGCAACATCTTACAGTTACATGTTTAATCAGAAAACTGACAGGAGTCATTTCACATCAATATTATTTTGATATCACATGAGTTTCAGGAGCAGAGTAATAAACTGAATCTGAAGATAAAAGCCTGCGGCCTGTTTGCAGTCTGAGCAAGCATTGATTTATTGATGACATTTAGCTTGTTCTTGCAGGAAAGGCAGATTTTAGCTTCATTTATCAGCAAAGGATCACTGAAGTGTGTCTGCCTTTCCCTACAGAAATACACAACATACTGGAATTCTAATTTTCTCCTAAATTAGATCTGAACACAAACTTGCAGTATATTGACCAACCCATCAAGAATAAGAGTTAAAGTGGATCTTATTAAACTGTATCTTTCAAGTCTACTTTGCATGTAACCACAGTATTTCTAGGTTTATATTCAACCCATGTCTTATCCATGGGATTCACTGAAATACAAATGTGCCTCCTAGCGATTTCCTAGAAATCAGAATTATGATGTAATGTCTGTTAAGTGGTTTTGGTCATAAAAATATGGATGCCTACTGAACTTATTTTTCGCATTATCTTGTGATTACTTTTACTTTGTGTCAATATTTGGTCTACGGTGTCTTTCATGGGCGTGACCGTCTCAGAAAGGTTTTGGGACTCCAGCCCTACAACGTCTGTGTCCTCGTCTAGCCCTCCTGGTTCAATTCCGGGCTCTTCCTAGAGAGCCTGTTCAAGTGCTCCTGAGCAAGAGCCCCTAACTGCTCCTGATGTACAGGCTGACTCCTTGCATGGTCTGCACCTACCATCAGTGCAGGAATAGGTGAATGTGGCCAAAAAAGTACAGCCCATTTACGGTCTGATAAACCAGCAAACCTTTTATTCTACTTTAGTTATTTCCCATATGGACTGGTAGCTGGTGAGTTGCCTCCAGGGCACTGCCGAGGTGCCCCTGAGCAAGGCACTGAACCCCCAACTGCTGCACGGGCGCCATAGAATGGCTGCCCTGCACCCCCTCTGTAGTGTTTGTGTGTGTAGGGGTGCAAGACAAAACCCTCCTCCATGGAAGTAAGAGCAGGGGCAGCAAACTTAAACTCAATCACCAGATAAGACTCGTGTCTGTCCCTCTGTAAAAGTATTGTCTTTTTTTGCCCCCTTTTTAAATTTGTAATTTCAGATTTATAATAAAGTTCACAGGGAGGCTGAAACATGTTGGGGATTGGGCATGTTGCTGGGCAGAGACGTTACAGTACAGAGTAATGTTGTGCTCAATATTAGCAATATTGCAATATGTTATATGGTCCTATGTTGTCTGTAACTAAAGACTGTGAGGTATGTTGACAGAAAAATCCTCAATACCACAGTTTTTGCAGTCATTTCTCATCTACTCTCTCTCAGTCAGGCGCTGAACGTATGCAAACATCATGCAAATGAGATATGGCCTCGCCCATACCAATGCTTTCCCACATAGACGTCACATGCAATGTCTTTGAAAACTAACCTCCTTTATCTCAAGTGAAACTAAAAATACAGGGTGCATTTAAGTGGCAACAGGAACCATCAGAAGAGGTCAAAATGTAGTTTGTGCTCACATGGGCGAGGTTCCAAATGCCAACCTGCTCCACATTGTTTTGCCTTCTGACTGCACCCTCGGGTGCATTCAAGTCCACAGAACCGGCAAACTATGGGGTGGAGGCAGACAAGAGAGAGGGGAGATAGGGAGTGTGTGTGTGTGTGTGTGTGTGTGTAATCAATTGACAAAAAGAGAAACAGAAAGGACTGAAAGAATGAAAACGACAGCTCCAGAGGGAGGGAAGATCAAAAATGAATGGATGAAGGAAAAGGCGAAAAATACAAGAGGAGGAGAAAAAGCAGAAGAAACCAGCAGTGGAAATGGAGAGTTGGGAGGGAGGAAGAGAAGAGACGAGACGAGAAAGGAGGTAAGAGGGAAAATGATGAAAGGAGGATGACGGGCATGAAGAGAATGGAGAGCGTTAGGGTTTCAACAACAAGGGCAAGGAGAGAAGCATCTGAGCAGAGAAGGACTAATGAGGAAAATGTGCAAGAACACACACACACTAACACACACACACACAAAGCATTCATTCATTCCTTTTTCAACATGATAGGAAATGTAGATTCTAATAAAAATGGAAAATGGCAAAAGCAATTGACATTTTAAAGTTCAAGGCGATGCTTGAAAGAAAATGCCAAAAGTCGTTTATGATTTCATCGCCGATGTCAGCGGGGGAGTCGAGCACTTTTTAGACAAAGAAGTGTGACTTTGGAAGATATGAGACATCCTAAGTGCTCCTGGCAACACACTGAGCAGGACACAATTGTGGATAAGCCGTCAGAAATAAACGTCCACAGGAAATACATGAAAAGTTTCTACAACAATAATATAAAAATAGAATCAAGAAATTGCCTCAATTATTGTGACTGAATCGGTTTAAGTGCACAAAGACATTTATGGCAAAAAAGCATCATCATTCCTACAACTCAAGACATCACCTGTATTTGTTTTTTGGAAGAGATGAAGGCGCAAATATCCAATAATCTCTGTCCCTTATTGTCAACGTGACCCCAGAGTTTTTCTCATATATCACTAAAGCCTCACTAATCTAGTGGGCGTTATGGTACCATCATGTATTTCTCTTGACATTTTACTACAATCATTAGAACATTTCTGTTTTTATCACTTGTGTGTTTATATCAATAACTTCATAACTTCTGGCAGCAGCTCTGTTTATTTTGAATAAATTGTTATTAAAAAAAACAAATATTGGGCCCAACAGCTATCTGAGATCCACATGATATTCTTGTTAAATTCCAATCTGGCTCCTGGCTCTTCTCCAGCACCCAAATATCTGCAATGACATCTATGATGCGTGGTGAAACCGGAGAACACTCTAGGCTCCGTGCAGCTTCTCACACTGTGGATCACTGCACTCTTAGCTGAGGAAGCCAGGCGGTGTATTGCGTTTGTGTGAGTGCTTGTGTGCGTACGTGCACTCGCATGTGCTTGTGTGTGTGTGTGTGTGTGTGTGTGTGTGTTGGAGTCCTTGGCGTATCTGTTTCAATAGCACACATATTGGTGATCCACTGCAGCTCTGCATGCCAAACTAGTCACTACTCCTCTGGCCAGAGCTAAAAGGAATCTCAGGTGATTGTAGTCTCCAGATGTTAGACCTCACCCCAGTCGACCAAAGATCTGTGGACACTGAGTTTGTCTTTATTTACGCTTCCAATTCTTGTTATATCTGTAGTTTATTTTTTCCTTCACATTTTACAACTTCCGACATCTCATCTGTTACTATGAAGCACTTTAACAATGCTTCCTCTACAGAAGTGCAACATAAATAAACTGGGCCTGAAGGAAACAGACTGCTGCTGTCACTGTGGTCTATATCACACAGCAACAACAGGCCAGAGAAACATTTTGTAGCCCTGATTTAGAGGTTATGAAACAATTCTTTACTGTACTCTACATGGGTGGAGAGGGGACAGAATCCTGTAATGGTTTGACCCGTTGAGATGGAGGAGCAGCTGCATCAAATAAAACTTGTTCATCAGCATTTACTCTGATAATGAAAAACTTAATGAGTAAAGATGTGGACACAGTTGTTTGTTGAATCAGAAAAAAGGTGTGTAAGAATTGTGGACCAATCCATATACCTGTACATATATTGTCCCATTTGAGCATCAACGTGTGTGTGGTCCAGATTTTGCCACACACACACACACACACTTCTTAATCTAGGGTACTAGGATACATTTGGCCCTCTAGTCTTGATCATAATTTGTTTTCTATGAACCCCTTTCCTCTTTAATCTATCAGTCTATCTAGGTCATGGCCAGGGTCTGCAGCAACTGTTCCAATTTTCTTATCTGTCTGCACCCCATGAAACCATTAAAGAATGTTTGCTGATCTAGATTTTGTGGAATAACATTAAGTGGGCAGCAGATGACATAATACTGTGATTATCATTTTTAAAGTATGTTGGAAACATTAGGTTGGCAACGGGCTGAGACAATCTTCAGAGAGAATTGCAGGAGTTTATGCATTGTAATACCCACAATCGACTTATATTGCGGCTGCTGGCGACGGTGGGACGGGCTGGTAACTTTCTCTGGGCTGACAGTTACAGCATTAAGGGACAGCAGAGTAGCGTTGAATGTATGAATAATTCCGTTATGTGAAATCAAATAAGAAACCAGTTCGACCACACCCTCAAGAGAATCGTTCAACGTGTAAGAATTGCAAACCTTTTTCTATCTATGAGACTGTTAAGTTGCTACGGTCCAGAGTCGGTTTGATCAACTCTTCGCCTCAACTAGGCGCTTTCAAGCTCTCCTGCATCAGCTCAGATTCTCCACAGTCAGTACGGTGCATTGTGGAACCAAAGGTGCTTTCCAAAGCTCCAAACCAGTCCTGAGCCGCTGCTGCAGGTTTTCCATCTTGTCATGTAATGGACACTTTCACTTGGTATTTCAGGTAACTCATGTTCCTGAGAGCAACTTTGAATAACAGTAGAAAGTTATTTACACGACAAGGTGGGAACCATACAGGATTTGGGCACAAAGAGGTCTGGGTTGGAGATCCTAAACTCCAGCCCCGCAGAGCTCGCGAGCTGAACTGGTCTCTGTGCGTAAGTGCGCACTGCACCGGCGATGCTCACTTGTTTCCGTCTCTCCCTCGCACCCAGCCACCCGACCTGTCAAAGAATCGGGGTGACTACTTCCCTTCAGCACCCAGGTGGGTCTGTATACTCACATCCAATATAACGGAGATGCCTCTCCGCGGTTCCGGGGCGAAGAACTGCTCCTGCGCCACGGCCACCTCCTCCTTGCTGGAGGCATACTCCCGGCTGGAGATGTTTTTGTTGTCGCTCATTTTGGTGACGATCCAGCGGACGAGCCCGTCGATTCCACCGGGCTGGGCGCCGCTGTTTCCGGACTGTGCTGCCGTCGCGGACTCGCTGTCCTGACCGGCTACGGGTTTGGGCTGCTCTCGGCTTTCCTGGGCTCGAAGTTTGGCTTGTTCTTTGTTCAGCAGTTTGTGGACTCCGTCCCTACAGTAGCGCGCTGCCTGCTCACACATCCTTTTGCTGCGGAGCGCTCATGCTGCGCTCTATGGGGGAGAGAGAGAGGAGTCCCCTCCCCCGTCCTCCCCTCTTACATCACAGCACCCACCCCAAAACACACCCTCCCATTCTACATACCCTCCCTACTAATACAGTATCTAGGAAATACACGAAAACGACACTTGCTGTGAGTTTGTTTGATCTCAAATTGCTCACAAAGCTTAGCCTAAGTTCTACAGAGGGAACAGCCCTTGTAGTAAAGCCTAAGACCTCACAGAACACTCCATGTTTTTCACAGATATCTCCTGTGTGAGCCATTAAGCTTCACTTGCTTACTCTCAATTTAATGTCTAAACTGGGCAAAGTAAATTATGCATTTCTCGTCTACCACTTTAATGGAGCCCAGCTGATTGTTTGGGGCCAGAGGCTTGCTGTGTCCCTGTGGGAGGAGGGGGAGGGGGCAGGTGTGGATCAGAGGAGAGAGAAGAAGAATGTCTATAGAACTGAGGGTCCAGCTCCTCATTAGAGGTGTGTGTGTGTGTGTGTGTGTGTGTGTGTGTGTGTGTGTGTGTGTGTGTGTGTGTGTGTGTGTGTGTGCGTGCGCAATGCAAGTGATCTAACCTTTGGTAATGAGTGTCTCCCTCTGCTCTGCCCTTTCAGTTGAGTAGCAAGTCTTGCCTTGAATGTCCCACGCGAAACCGCACACAAAGGAGGGAGGTTTGGACAAATTAACTCTTGGTGGGAATGTGACAGTTTATCACACAGGATATCAGGATGACAAAAAGGCAGAAAGTGAGGTTAATTGTGTATCTTCCCCTGTCCCTGGACCTCTAGAATTAGGATACAAATTGTAGCGGTGGTGGAGTCATGGTGAAATCCCTTGACATGATTGCCCCCATGTGGAAAAGAGTGTGTAGTGACACTTCAGACAGTATACTATCCTGAGGAAAAACATTTATTCAATGACTCATTAGACAAACATTTGAATAACTACCCCACATTAAACACAGAGCAACTTTGACTTGAACTTTGGCATCAACAGTGTACTTATGGAGTTAATCCATAAAATAAGTAGACATGTGTAACTAAAGCCTACAGAACAAGTTCATTTTGTAACTCGAGTCTAAATGGTACTTTTATTTTAGCATCTGAGCATGTTTGTGTTACTGTACTCCCAGGTGTGTGTGTGTGTGTGTTTCCTGTATCTAAGCTGTGCTCTCCTTCTGGCTTGTTTCAGAGCGGAAGCCCTTCAGATAATAGACCCAGGAGAAGGACTTGCTGTGTCCCACTGAGCACTGACTGGAGATGATAACTTTGCCAAACCATGGCCCCTGAGAGTCTGTGGAAGGGGCTTCAAATGTCACCAGCATGGTGCAGGTCTTTTTGGATTGGATGTTGTCCACTGCTTTGACTGTGAAACAGGGATTGTCCACCTAATGGGGTAAGCAAGGGGTTACTTCATTTACCGATAAGACATCTAGTACAAAAATATATATTTTTTAACTTAAATTTTAGATTGTAGTGTTCAATTTAGAGCTGTTGAATGTAACTTCACTGTTGACACACAGATTGTATAGATGTGCCCGTTTAAACAGGAGCTTAATGAAGACTTGTAAAATAATGGCAGGAATAATCAAACCTAAACTGTATGACTGTGGTAAAAAGTTCCAAGCTAACACACAAAAAAACTTTCCTTTTTAACTTTCTCTTTATTCCTTGATCTGGTTATTTCTCTGCTCCCTGAGTCTAAGGTTGGTGTGCATGAATGGTGTATGTAATCCTACTGCTTCTTACCTGAAAAGAGAAAGCAATGGTCTGCAGGAAGACATTCTTGAAGGGGATGGAGATATTGCGTCCAGTCCTGATGCTAAAAGGGCCCTGGGGTTTGGGAGGGAGGCAGGTCCCATACAAGGAGAATATATATTCACCACCAACTGCAGAGGATAAGGTGAGCTGGCCCCTCACCTGCCCCAGCTGGTGGGGTTCAAAACAAACCTCTGCTTGGGCCTCAAGACCAAGTGGGAAACCTGGAGGGGTGACAATGCTCTTTTCTACTATGAAGTCTGAGCAATCCAACTAGAGAGAGAGAGAGAGAGAGAGAGAGAGAGAGAGAGAGAGAGAGGATATATTGAGTGCACTTTTTGTCCTTTCTTCCTTTTATTTTTCTGTACTGTTCAACATGCTGTTATTATCAGAGAGGAATACGGAGACGTTGCTAATGGCAACAGAATGGCAAGTTAAGTTGGGAGCGCACCCAAAACAACAACAAGAGACTCACAGAATCTCCCTCTCACAACTTAATGGCAAGAATTCACATTCTGGTACATTTCGAGAGAGAGAGAGAGAGAGAGAGAGAGAGAGAGAGAGAGAGAGGATATATTGAGTGACAGTTTTAGTCATACACCAGTAGCTAAATCAATGTGCTTTGTATTATTTTGCTAATTGAGCTTTGAATACTTTCAGTACAAATCACAATCAACAGAGCAATGTTTAAAGTGAGGTTTGTGCACATATTTTTATGTTAGTAAAATGTTGACCTACACAGTAGACATGTTCAAGTCAGCGAATGGAAAAGCATGAGAGGGGAAATGGAAAGAGCCACGAGACAATGTTATGTACCTTACAAGCCAGATATTCTCCTACCTTGCAGGAGTACTCAGCCCTGCTGCGGGAATAGTTGTTAAACTTGACAATGATAGTGTGGCTGCTGCCCAGAGAAGTTTGGAAGTACACAGGTTTCTCTTGTGGTGGGGGCATGACTTTAAGGAGCAGCTCGTAGTGAAAGTAGCCCAGCTCATTACAATGCATACTCAGCCGGGCTGTTGACTCGCCTGCATGAAGGGGCTGGTACTCAAAGCTGAGTACACCCTAGAGAAAGGACACACAGCATATGTGAAATGATAGTTCTGCTACCTTGGGCACAAAAGGGTTACATTGTGTCAAGACAAGAACTTGGTACCTACTTTGGACTGTCCTGGCACAGTGTACTGAGATGGGACAACGATGTCGAGGCATTTACACTCAGGAGTGAGAGAGACGGGCATGTTCAGGGGGTTCTCCACTTGCACAGTGGCTGAAGCCATCTGGCGGACAACAGTCACCAGCTCAATGGTGGACAGGACGTTTGCCGGGGTCATCTTGAAGGTGATCTGGTAAAATAAGTACTCTCCGGATGCCTCATTATGGAATGTGACCTAAGGATGTAAGGTCAAGGTGGAGAAATACAATAAGTGGTTAGTTTTTAGAATACACCTGTACAAAGCAGTACAATCCCATTTTACATCATTGCTATAAATCAGGGGTGGGCAAACTTTTTCGGCTCAGGGCCCACAGTGATTTTTAAATTTGACAGATGGGCCAGGCCAGTGTGAACTTACATAAATGACCTCTAAAAGCTAGTGTATACATTCCCCATATGCTGACTGAATGCATTTTTTATCCTTTCTTCCTTTTATTTGTCTGTACTGTTCAACATGCTGTTATTATCAGAGAGGAATACGGAGACGTTGCTAATGGCACAGAATGGCAAGTTTAGTTGGGAGCGCACCCAAAACAATAACAAGAGACTCACAGACTCTCCCTCTCACAACTTAATGGCAAGAATTCACATTCTGGTACATTTCGTGCACAAATGATCTTTCGCTTGTAGCTTCACGTTTAGCTCCTTCGTGTGTGAATAGCAAAAGCAAAATCGCAAAGCCAATCTTTGTTGCTAAGCTCAGGAAAATCATCAGCTTTTCCCGATTGACTCCAAAAATTAGCTTATCTCCCCTTTGAGCTCCAATGGATTACCAGTGGTTCCCAAAGGGGGGGGCGACATGGCAAATGAATGAGGCAATACTTATTCTACTTATACTACAACACAATATAACAAGTGTCCAGATTACATTATTGCTCCATGTGTTTGTATCCTCTGTTTGTCTGTTTTTACTGAGACTCCATGGCCTGGTTGTTGTTTTTGATCCGCGCCACTTCACATGCTAGTTTAGCGCTATCTTAACATTTTCCTGTTCGGCTCCCAGACCGTGGTCAAGGAGCACAGGGGAGATGTTTCCTGCGGGGCCAAAGTTGATGCTTCGTAACTCCGCAGCGGCAGCTTTATTTTCACCAGTCTCTGGCACACTGTACATTGATATCTACATACGTAACCGCAACATTGCTCTCGTATGATCTACGTACCACCGGACTCTCTCTCGCTTGTCCTACACACTGAGACATGATACCTGTGTCCCCCTGCAGATGCAATGTGGGAAAATTCCATCCAGCTCAAAGTTTTTCTCTTTATACCCTATCCTGGATCAGTTTGAGCAGGCCGGTAGTTTTTCCTTTGAAATGCAGCAATCCATCCATATTTGTACCAATATTTGACAGGCTGCATTAAAAAGCGCAATGGTCCACATGTGGCCCGCGGGCTGTAGTTTGCCCACCCCTGCTATAAATCCTACCTTTGTGAAGCAATCCTGACTTTTTAAGTGTAAAATCTTGTTACACTGTGTAGGGATCGAAGTTGTTCATTGGTGTGTGCACTTGAGCATGTATGTGTGAGACCAAACCTTTGCGATAACCTGGCCCTCTCTGAATGTATGAATATTGATCTTGTAGTCTCCTTTGGCCAAGGAAGGGACATCAATGTATTCTAGACCCTTGAGGGACACTGTAGCATCTGGCCTCTCAGGCTTCAGGATCTCTATCACCACACGAAACCTGGTATATGGAAATTCTCATTACTCCACTGTCCTTCTAATCTCTTCTCATTCCATCTCAGCAGCCCTGCACTTTTAGCATTGGGAATTTACCTTTTGGTTTACCTTCATTCAGTCAAGCTTATTGTCTTGTAAACAAAACTAGCCTTTTAATACAGGCTGTACGGTACCAGGTATAAGGTCAACATGTAAATCAGAATAGTGAACAGGATGTGATGGGAGTGATGGTGTTGGCACCTCTGCTGTTTGCTGAGCCAGTTATGTACAGACAGCAGCTCTGTGTGGTGGGTCTTGGCAGGCAGTTCACGTAAAATAGTGTCTTCCACTTTAGGAGGCTCAGCAGTTCCCTGCAGAGAGTACAGCAAGCTTGTGCCATCTGGGAAGGGGAAAAAGACCGATCCCTGAACAAAGGACGAGGAGAAACAGGACAGGTCAATATCTGATGCCACTGAGGAAGGGAACATAAGGTAGTGTGAAAGGAGGACAGGGATCTAGGTGGAGGACTAAGGATCAAACTGATGAATGACAATAAGTTAATAGACATTGTGGTTATGAAATGTTAGTCCTCCTCTACCTGGTGTTTTTTGCCCTGTACAGTCATGGTCACTGGTTGATAAGTGATGTCATATGTCTTGTTTTCGAGGGGTTCAAGGATTAATGAGGGCACAGCACTCCACTGCTCCCCCTCAAAGACAGGTGTGATGGTACAGTGCTGGTTGGTGGGGTTGACCACAGTCAGACTCTGCATGTGTGAACAACGAACTGGGCAAACAAAATTCACCACCTGGACCCAGAAAGAGAACAGCACTTAAGCAATAGCTCGATGGAGAAACGACACGATTTTGAGTTAACCCAGTGGTTCCAAAAGTGGGGGCGCGGGGGCGCAGAGCTATAGCAGGGGGGGCGCGGGCAGTGCGCGATGGGAAGAGAAGCAGAACTAACAAGTAGTCAGTCTGACAACTGCTATCCCGATATGAAAAGATCTGCAGCACAAAGCGAGCCAGCACCAGTCACAGTAAAGATGTGCTGATAAAAAGTGTGATTTTTGCAAAGAATAACTTCATTTAGTAATTTAGTATTACAGTTGGACTTAATAATTCCACTGTAAAGGTGATTTGTCACCTTAATTATTTTGCTAAATAATAAGTTGCAGTTTTATAAATTACAATGTTTAAAATAAATTCCAGTGAAGTTTGGAAGCTAAAGATCTGTACATGTAAAATATTCTTATCCACAGAAGGGGGGCCCTGCAGAAAAAGTTTGGGAACCATTGAGTTCACCTATTGTAGAAAGAAGAAGCACTGGCTTATCTTTTAAGTGACTGTATGATCAACACCTTATTCTGTTCCAAATGAGCGGAAATTATTATTTCACACTATTTGGCACTGGCCTTTAAGCACTTCTAAAGTGAGAACCCTCATGGCCACAGAATTACATTATATTAAAAACAGCAGAGAGAGAAAATACAGGAAATAAAAAAACAATAAACAACATTTTTTTCATACCTTAAGAAACTTGTGTTAGTGGGAGGACAAGAAGGACTTTACTGGAATAAGCATATGTTTTGCTGATAGTGTCTGTGTAAATGGCAGGCATTCCTAAAGACTGGGAATTAACTCAACTAGATCTAGATAAATGTGTTAAAAGTGCATTGATCAAACCTCTTTGGTCGTGGATGCTACAATGCAGGAGCCTGTCACAGTGAGAGTGATGGGCGAGGTGGAGTGCTCGACATGGCAAGACAGGATTTCATATCTGGTGTCATTACTCGACTCCACAGGGGCAAATGTGACTTCAAAAGGAACCTCTATGCCTGGACAGATAAAGCCCTTCACTGGCACTATGGACAACTCCGGAGGAAATCCTGCTACTTCCCAGTGGAACCTGGTTACATTTCGGGGATTAAAGATACTTTTGAAGAAATTCAGTTCAGAATTCTTGAACTGTCACAGAACAGCAAACAATAACATACATCCCAACAGCGAGTCTTTCAAACAACAATGTTTCAAGTATATATTACAGTACCTAACCTTACCTGGCACCAATATCTCCAGTGTTCATCATTACAATTCTCTTCCTGGTGTGGCCTCGCGGGGCTGTAGCTCCAAACGCCAGATGGTCCCGATCCAGGTAGACCTCCACACCCTGGCAGTTGGAATAGGAACCAGTGATAGTTGGTTGACCTAATTTTTCATCAATTTCTAGAACAAATCTCCAAACACCCTTTCATACAGTACCTTTAAAATGGGTATATATGACATGTTGACAAGCTAGTACACCATGAAACACATTTCAGAATAGCACATAAAAAGTGCTTGTCAGGGCATGTACTTTTTTAATTTACATAAAATTCTCATCGTCTACCTGACAGCAGCCTTGGATGGTCAGCAGGGGTCGTACCAGTCCTGCAGATTTTGCCTGCAGCTCAGTCGTGAAGTTAGCCACAGGCTGTTGAGGTGAGAACTGGATATGAACATTACATGAACCACCCCTGGCTTTCAGGTTCAGCTCACCTGCTGGACTGAATGACAGATCCTAGTACCAAAAAAGTAGAGGATAGAAGAGAGAAGTGAGAGAAATTGTTACATGTATGAGCTTGCATGTGGATCACCGTTTAGTGTGTGTCTGTGTGTGTACCTGTGTGTTTGCATTGAGCAGTAGAGAGAGGCAAAGGTCTGAAAGGCTGTGGTTGACCAAGGTCACCACTTTTTTCACCCTCTGACCCACGAGTAAAGATCCCATTTTCACCCTTCTGTGCTTGGTATCCTCCAATTCCAGCTAGTGAGGGCAAAGAAGGTTAGAGGGACACACAGGCAGCATGATGAGCTTAGCAGAAGAAAGAAGACACAAGATATTTTTTTGGGTCAAATCACATGCAAACAAGTCATCTGACATTTGTCTTGCGCTCCCCTCTTACATATCACAACACACACACACACATGTGTGAAAGAGGGGTCAGCGCAGGGCAGCCACGATACGGCACCCTGGAGCAGTTTGGGGGTCCGGTGCCCACTACAGCTGCCCACTTTCTTGGTCCATATTCCTAACCGAGTCCCCTATGGACTGAGCTACTGTCGCCCAATAATAGATAGAGACATTTTACATTATGGACTGGTGGCATGGGTCACAGGAAGGTACAGAAAGTAAAGCATGAAAAACTCTTTGGTCACCAGGACAAACTATGGGAGGGTGGTAATTGGGGAATATTCCTGCAGGACATAAGTTAATGAAAATAATGAATGAAAATTAATTTTGAGTCATCTATTTTGGTGTCAACAAATACTGGAACAGTGGTGCACATTCTGGTAAACTGCAGAGGAGAAATGCCGGTAGTAAGCAGTAACAGTTGCTTCGCAATCAAGTTTGAAATTGCTCACTATGATGCTGGGTTTAGTGCTGGCATTGAATAGGGTACAGAGTATAATCTGTCATAAGAACCAGTTGTTTTATATGTTGTTTCTTGTTGTCTTTTTTATATGTTATACGTTCGCACCTAGGACCAGAGCAAATTCCTCTTAAGTGTAAACTTAATTGGCAAATAAAGCAATTCTGATTCTGATTCTGATTCAGGTTGAGTGACACTGAAGTGTCTCTTATCATAGTACTACATCTTAAAGGAATTATCATGATTAATATTTATGTTTTTGTGTATCAAGGGGATTTATGGGAAGACACATTTTTATTGTTTAAATGGGTTGTAGTTCATGTCATTTTGATGACAGAAGGAAAAAAGCATATTTTGTTGATTCTTACACACACACTCATACTTTCTCACCTTCATTTCAACGCCTTGCCCCTGTATGTCCACTAGTTTTGTAACACAACTGTTCAACAGGAAGGAGATTTTTTCATGGTAACGGCTGGCCTCACGGGGAAAGAAGGTGATGGGTATTTCCTTCACACTACCAGGGGACAGAATATCTTGCTGGAAGCCGATCTCCAAGTAGAAGGTGTTACTGAACTGACACTGGACACTGTTGAAGAAGAACAAGCATTTTGGACATTCCATTATGCAGCGGAGTGAATTGGTCCAACACAGGGAGAATAACGCACACCTACCTGATGTCCCTGTCACCTTTGTTGCTAATCACTAGTGACTTGGATGCAGGCACCATGCCTGGTGAATACAGAAAGCACTTGCCAAAGCTGTATTTAGTAAAGGAGAATTCAACACTTGGTGCCACCGCCCTGCCTGTAATGGTCAAGATAAAGGTTGGCCCGTGCTTTACCTGATGGGGAGAAAGAGAAGAGAGGAGAGTCCGACAATAACAATAAGAATAGGAAAATGTGATTCTAACAGAATATTTGTTCACTGACTAATTTCCCTTTTTAGTTTCATAACGTCCTTTTCATTTCAGGTTGCTGAGATGTTTTCAATGCATATGATATCATGTGAAAAGGACACCAATTCAAAATGAGAAAGTCTATGTGAATTGTTATGTCTTTTCAATTACTCTAATGAAGGACAACTTATTTATCTTGTCAAAGGAGAATGAGACCAACTCCTAAAATAACATTTACTTTGAGACACATTCCTGCCTGGAAAATGGTAAAAAAAAAACACGCAAGAAAAACGAAAAACAAAATGACAAAAAAAACTTACCTTCACATTTAATTTGACATCCTCTAGGTTGCAAATGTTCTGAGGACTGAAGAAAATTGATGAATGTAGCTGCTTCCCAGCTTCAACAGTGGCAACCTTTGGCTTTGCCTCTAAATGCTGCAGTGATTCAGCGGGACCTACTAGGTCAAAGTTCACTTCCATGGTGAATTTTGCCAAGTTGGACACCAGCAAAGTAAAGGTAGATTGCTCTGAGAGTCCCACCTGTGTACATAAACACATACTATGCTTATTACTTTGAAGCTTCACACACATCATTTTGAGAGCTTGTAGATGTTATGTTTGCATCTGTGTGATTTTAATGATTTACTAACATTTCCAAAGTCCAGTGTGTCTGGGTAGCTGTGGTTGATCTCTCTAAAGCCTCCATCTGGTTTCTCAACTTGAACAGATGTGCTCATGGCAAAACCATCAGCTTTGACAGTGAGCACAAGCGGCTCTGCCTTCCTCTTCACCTTCAGAACCAACCTGAAGCTCACATAGCCCTCACGGCAAGGCGAGAAGTGCACTGATAATGGCAACCTAGATCAAAGTTCACAACAAAAAGTTCAACAATAAAGACTGCTCATTGTGCCTCTCCTCTCACACACAATATCTTGAACGTGAATGTGACAAAAGTGTAAAAAGTTACAAGCTTTCTCTCCTTACTCCTTCAATGCTGTACTAGGATTTTACAAAGATAAAGGAAGACAATTTTGAAATAAAAGCCTTCATATTTAGCTGAGCTCTGTGTCCTGTAGTGATAGTAGTCAACCTGTCTTTGGCTGCTACTGTGCCAGTCATGGGCTGCAGTGTCAGGCTGGACTGCTGATCTTCACAGTGGACAGATGACTGCAACACAGAGAAGTGGAAGGGCTCCTTCTCTTCATTCATCAGATAAACTGTCTGCTGCACTCCACGACCTGTGCACATATATGTACACAAAGACACACACACACACACACAAACACTTGAACAGCATTCAGAACGAGGACTGTCATTCATACTACACTGTACAACCTAATTACCTCAAAAGAATTACATTTATAATAAAAAAAAAAATACAATAAAACAATCAAAACACCAATCACAAACACATGTGATCAACAGTTTTTCTGTGTTATTTATTGTTCATGCTTTTGTTTAAATGACAGTGGGAGAACCTAGCTGACACCTTTAACTTCAGTAGGAATGTGAGCAAATGCACACGAAAACATAATAATGGACATGCTGTATGCAAAATCTTTTAGCGTTTATGTTTTAGTAATTAATTAATTTGTAGTTCTACTGTTTGTGTGTGTGTGTGTGTGTGTTTGTGTGTGTGTGTGTGTGTGTGTGCCCACCAACAAGCAGGTTTCCCATGTCAAGGTGAGCTCTGTTAAGGTAGACACGTGGTTCTTGAGTTGTCCCCACACAGAGGAAGGGAATGGACAGTGACAGTGTGTCAATCACAAAGCTCCAGCATGACTCCACCACATCCCGCTCCTCTGAAACATATGCTAAGCACATCTGCATAAAGACACAGTAGTCAATGGACAGACCAGAGGATAATGGAAGATAACAGGTGACAAAATGTTTAAGAGAAGGGTGTATGTAAAAAGGGAAAAGAATACAGGGAATGGGGAGGAACAAACAAGGCCAGATGAGTTTGGGACATGAATATGATTTGACAATACTGTTGAGAAACGGAAATTGGCCAGCTGAAATTGGAATTAAAAAAAAAGTGGGCTATGAAGTAATGTGATAGAAACAATTATAAAGGACTGAGATAGAAAATAATTTTAAACATAAGACAGACTTGGATTGAATGACAAAAGACATCATCTAAAATTAAATAAAGAAATAAAATCAGATGAGACTGTGTTCCAGTTCACAGATTGGACTCTCCAGGGATTAATGACAGTAGTCCATCCAGAGGACAGCAAAGTAAAGGCCAGAGGAACCTTTTAAGTCTCTTTCTGAATTGAGTCTAGCCCACAGTGACCAAAACCGATGGTGTCTTTTTCTTAATTATGTCAAATACAATTATTTTATCAACAGTTCAGTAAATTTAGTCAGCTAACAAAGCAGTGCAGCTTACTTCCACTTTCTTCCCAGGCAGGATGGTACCAGATAGGGTGGAGCAGCGGAATGGGCTGGGACCCGTGTCTTCACACTTCCACTTGAAGGAGTAGGTTTTATTGGTTGGGTTCAAGACGCTGAAATGTCTGTGTAGTGGACAGAGAACACATTTGTCTACACAACCCAGTAGAAACTCAAATATCCTGTAATGCTTCCACAAATCTGATTGAAGTTGTAGTGATCCAGATACCCTTACAGTCTATCATGCCCTTACCATCCCCTTTCCTTTAACATTATGAGGCTTAAAAGCAATGATGTGACCCCACTGAGAACTTGTGCTGATGTCCTGGGTGAATGTTCTAAAATTACCTTAATATTTTGCTGAAATCATAGAACATTAATGGGTATCTACAGTACTCTCAAAACTATCTGATACCTTGTAGTTTGTGTAGACAAGCCAACAGAGTTGAACTCTATGACCCTGGTGTGTGGATCCAAGGCACTCTTGAACTCAGGGTTGCGGCGGTTCCCACTGATGTAGTCTGAGTCCTCTAGGTCAAAGTGGCAGTGGGGTAAAAGGCTGCGGCCACTTACTGTGATAGAGGGACACTGAATCCCATCTTGCAGGTTGGGAATACTAAACGAATGCATCCACATAGAGAAAGGGAAACAAGCATTTTGATTCCATTGACATCCCTACAGTCAATTATATCTAATTCATACTTCTGTTTTATGGTTGTAAACTTTCCAAATTTCCAGCTCAGTTGGAGATCATAAGATAACAATTATAAAAGCATAATTTACCGGCAAACCAGCCTGCCTTGGAACATGGCAACGGTCAGGGGTGAAAAACAAATGCTGAAACTCTGTGAAGCATCAGGTTCCACAGCCCCAATATAAGGTTCCACTCTGAATGGTGGCAGCTCAGGGTTCTCCATCTGAAGAGATAACACACTAGCCAGAGCAGTGGAAGGGGGAGCTACAGTCAACGCTCCTGCTGACCTGCTGCTGGGCTGAGAGCTGGGGATCTCATCTGGAAAAAATAAACACAAACCCACACAATAAGACATTTAACCTCCATTTGAAAAAAAACATTAAAATATAAATAGTATATTCAACTTCAATGCTGTAATATTACTATAGTACCTGTTTGGTCATGGTTGATATTTGGATCCAAGAAGACTTGCCAGGAGAATTCTAGTTTCACATTACCCTGGTTTAGTATATTCAGTCTGCAGATGTACACAATAAGCACATATGCATTTTCTTAATTTAGATTGGCCAGGTCCCTTCTGAGGATAAGTGACTGTAGAAAATGAATGGATATATTGTATGGTGTTTAGTTGAGAACCTGACTTACTGATGAAGCCTGGTCTGGTAAAGCATGGTGTCTTTGAATTGGATTGTGTCGGTGTCGCAGCTGAACTTTGCATAATCACAAACTGCACTGATTCGCAGTTCCAACTCCATCTGAGTTCCTTCAATCACAGAACAGGACGGTTCAGGCTCTGTCTTCATCACCTGTATACACATAAGTACATAGAGCATTTCAACCAAAATAATTGCTAATTGTTATGATTCTCTTTAACATCAAATACAACTTGTCTACCATACCTTATTCTTTACAGGTTGCTGTGGCTCATGTTCATCCCAATCAGCTACCTGTTCCACTGGCTGCTGGAACTTCACTTGACACACCTTACATTTCATTGGTTGCCTGGTTAGTGTCGTCGGTTGACTAGAGGAGAAGGTGACAGTCACCTCTTTAGAGCAGCCGGCATGGAGGTGTCCCACCTAAAAATAGAGCAGACTGATGTATTTTTTCAGGCAAACAGTAAAACGTAGCGCAGATATTTAAAATTTGGTGAAAATTCAATGCTGTGAAAAGGACAGCGACAGTAGATGAGTATATATGCAGTATATGTGACTCCATTCATTCCCTCTATGCTTAACCTGTGGAGAAAAGGAGGCATGGGGTCCTGCAGCAGGCCATTCAAATCTCAACGCCTGTTTGCCACTGTGGTTGACCATAGTGACACATTCCTGGAGGAGACGATTTACATGGCAGTCACCAAAATTCAGTACCTCATAACCACCTGTGGGGGAGACATTGCTCTTATATACACTATACATGCTCTCATAGGGTAAGAGTTTTATCAACAGGAGAACATTAAACATATTTGAGTTTGAGTAGATATTCCTATAACCTAATTTCTATGTTTGTCCTACCTTCCCCATCCATTTCCTGACCCCTTTCCTGTGATGATGTGCTTATGTTTTCAAGAGAGATGATTTCCTTTTTAGCCTCTCCAGTCAGTTGTATTATAATATTGTTATATTGGTTGTCCTCCACCTGTACAGTGATATTCGCTTGGACATCCAGGGGCTTATCCGAGCAGAAGCTAACTTCCAACTTTGCTTGTTCATCAACATTCACCTGGAAGGTAGCTCTATGCACCAATTCACGTTCTGTCGAAGAAGAAATTGGAAAGTCAAGTCGTAAAAAAATGTGACTGTATCCTGGGCTGTCGCCAGGGCTTTGAATACATAGTGAACAGACTACTATTATTAATTAGTGTTAGAGCTTATTACTGGCACATGAACTCTGACCTGAAGTGTACAGTAAAACCAAATATGATAACTCCCAATAACGACTGTGATTATCCTAGACCATCAAATTTGCCACAACACAATATAGTTCCATATTAGAGGACAGCTGATGTCCAACCTAAGTATTGAGGTGAACTAGATAAACAATATATAGTAGTGCTTTGTTGGACAAGGATATACCTGAGCTCTCAAGCTGTGTGGAGTGGATGGATCCTGAAGTGTTGCTGTGAGAAAATTGGAGGTTGAAGACTCCATGTTTATCCAAAATATCAATCTTGACCTGCCCAACACAGATAATCACGAAGCACAAATAATCACATGTTTCAAATTCTGTTCTCTCCCTGTCCAAAATCAAGGAAAAAGATATAAACAGCAATTTGCCTCCTCTTACCTTAGCTGCTACATATCCATCATTCATTAGTATTAGGGGCAGGGTTTGCCTTCGCCCTACCAGCACCCGCCTGAACTGCAGAATGGGGTTTCCTTTACTGTTTTTCAGGGCTGGATGCACCACACACACACTGGGCAGAGTGCCCTCCCCAGATAGGTCAAACTCCAGCACCTTATTCTTGAATGCGGGTATTATTCTAGGGCCAAAGAAAGAAAAGGAAGGTGAGGAGCTAGAAGTATAAAGAAGGGGGATTAACAGCAGGAATATACATGAACAGTGAAATAAATATGATAACAAGCAGTAATACCAAAGCCATATTTACTCTGCCCCCGTAGAATCATATCATATACCTGTTTGCTCCCTGTATTGTAGCCTCAAACACAGCATGATAGTGCTGCATTGTCTGTGGCGCAAAGGTGACAACAGTAAAAGTGTGAGACTGGCCGGGAATGCACAATGTTGGAGCAGACAAATCAAACACCTCCATGCTGCGAGACACCTGTAAGGAAGCACAGGTTATTCTCCACTTTCCAGCTGCTGTCCATAATGAATAATAATGAATAATACATCCAGAGCATTACAAGCCTTACCTTAACGGCCAAATATCTGATGGCCAAGCTGAGCAGGCAGGGAACCTTGCTGTTGTTGATTAGTTTGAAACGGGCATGAGCAGTTCGCCCCACCAGGACTTTGTTGAAGAAAAATTTGTTCTCATTCATTACATAAATGCTCTCAGCATTGCAGAACTGTTTGGAGGAGAGCTGACAGCTGTTGTGACACAAATGGTGCTCCTCAAATATTGTAGCAAGGTCTAGCCCAATGCCTGGAAATGAAACAGAGACAGTAAGATAAAAAGATAAAACCTGAGGAAAATTACTTGACACAGTGACCAGCATATGAAAGTGGGCAGCTTCCAGGTGTGTTATAAAACCTGTTGAGCTTTAGTATTTTTATTTGTGGCTTGTGGTGTGGATGTCAAAGTTTGTTTGTTTTCGTTTTCATCCACTTTTTTTGACTTGATGACAAGCAGTGGGATGGTTCATACTGCTTGTGGAGATGATTATACAATTCCCACCTGGCACGCAGACTTCAGCCATTAGTCTGTACAATATGCCCTCAGGTTGTTCGGATTTGTCACGACCGCTGATATCAATGAACAGACTCTCAATCCAGTTGCCAAGTTGTTCCGCTCCACAGTCCACTGTCACCACTTGCTGAGACCCCGGTGGTATGATCCCTGCATAGGGACACAGTGAGAACATCCCCATGCTAAGGCGAATCTGGAGAGACATATGAGGAAAGGGTGAAAATTACATTTTGAAGATATTCACAACTGTATTTACTTTTTTAGGCCTTAATATTTGGCCCAAAAAAGTAAAGCAGGGGCTGCACACAATTTCACATCTGCATCAATGTGCAGTGAATAAATAAGCAAATCAAGTGCTGCAGTGTAATTAATCATATTTAATTTTCTCTCAGTAAAAACATTAATCCAAGAGATAGTTATAATACAATAGTCAACTCTCTCAGTAAACACATGGAGTGAATAAACCACATTTCTCCAAAGCCTAAAACACTGTCATTGCTGTTATCTCCCATAGCAGTCGCTCACCTGTGCACTGCCAGCGTCTTTCTGGCTGGAGTCGTGTCTTGTTTTGTTGCTAGAAGTGTGCTTCCCTGAAGGGCCCTCATGAGACTTATTGGAATTTAAGCCCCTGACACCAGGACATAGGCCATGAGAGACAAAATGGGAACACAGTAGTTGGTGAGACAGGTTTGTGAAAAAAAACTGAGTTTGCACTCTTTGGGTGTTGTTTGTGGGGGTTGTGTGCTTAAATGTTAGCTATTGAAATAAATGTTCCCTTTAAAATAGGGGTGGGCAATTGTTTTGGCTCACGGGCCACATTTACTTTTGAAATTTGATCGTAGTTTGCCCACCCCTGCTTTACAATATCTAGTTGTTCCTGCTGTATTTATGTAGTTTTGCACCAGCACAGCAGGAACATCAATAATATGCTTATGTTTATTTGCTGTGGATATTTGAAACTCCCTGTACCAATCAAGTATATATTTATAACTAAATATTTAGCATCACAAACCAGTGGCACATCATGAATAATCAGAATCATGTCTTATTTCAATCTTATTAGTGAGTGGTGAGGCTTATTTTGCCTTGACAACCTTGCACAGAAGCAGTATAATATTAGTTAGTTGTTATGGGGAATCATGGTCCCCAGAAGATGAACCCTAATGATTCATCACCTACCACTGCCCACAGGAAAATTTACCAATGCACCATCATCTAATCAGAAAGAGATAAAACACTGCAATGCTCCATTTAGCCTTTGTATAAGCATTGATCAAGGACAGTCATGGTCTCCATATGATGACCCTGTTGGTTTTTATTCTCCTTCTAATGACCCATCTGTTATAAGTACATAACAATAGTGGAGCTTTAGGCCTGTGGGCTTGTTCACAAGAAATTGCACAGCAATGACATATGCCTGTGTGATCCAAAATAATAAAAAAGAAGTAAGCTAAGCTAAGTACGAGGCACAATAATTTAAGATAATTTTTAAAGCTTCACTGATGTTGACGGATGACATACTGACTGAAATTGTTGTTGTAAGGGGTGTACCAGGTAAAATTCAAGCTGTCTTTTTTTTGTCCGTGTATATAAGTGAGTGTTTGTCTGTGGGCTGTTGTATGCATTCACATCCTACCCTGGTTTCCCTGGAGGGACAGGGGGCGGCATGTCCTTGCTCTTGCGGCAGATGGTGAAGCGAATCGCAAAAACTCCACGGTTCTCAATAGTGAAGCTCTGGTTCTTCTTGCAGCCATAGACTAGAGGACCAAAGTTGATAGACTTTATGGGTGAGATCTTGTACCTAGGGAACAGCAGACAGTGATTTATAAGTGTATTATTGTGAACAAATTATAGAAGCATGATATCAACCTAGTGACATTTTAGCTGGTACAGGATCAAACATTTGATGATTTAAATATTGTTCATATTATGATTCAAGTACATTACAAGTATTAAATCCAAACATCTATGTAGTAAAATCAACACTTCAATCAATCAATCTGTAAAATTATTTGAGATGAACAACTCAAACCTGGAGAACACAGACTGCAGAGAAACTTTGATGGTCAAGATGGCTACAGTTTCTCCTGCAGGCCCAAACTTGGGTTCAATCACCTGCAACACAGAAGTCCAGTAAGCTATTCATTGCACAAGGGTGACACAATCTTTTATGATGCATTTGTGTAGTCCACCTATATATCTTGTATGTGTGTGTGTATATATATATATATACACAACAGTAATAACAGTGTGAGAAAGTCACCATATAACTGAATACTTCTGTGACTTGAATGGCAGTGTATGACTCAGACCTGACAACGCAGGATACGTTCTTCTGTAATGGAGACTTCAGTCTGAGGTCTTGCAATGAGCTGCACAGCTGTGGGCTTGTCCGTGGGCATTAGGGTACCATGCTGGGGAAACACAGTGAAAATGGAACCTAGGTTTGGCTGGGATGGGCTTGTTTGCTCAAGTGTGAACCTGTGAAGAAAAGAAGAAAAGTTTGACCTGTAGCAATAGCAGAATGGGTCACACATTTGAACTCTTTCCAATTCCAGAATTTGTTGTCTCTCTTTGTTTACTCTTTTGTTTGTATTTGGAATCCAAGTACTCCAGCAAACATTGTTAAAACATCAAAAAATTCAGTTTCTGTATGACTTTGGTATTAATAGCTTTTAAACTTTTAAGATACGCATCTTGTTGAACTTTTTCAGGCCCGCAGGTCTGACTTGGTCAATCACAGGCCATTCATACATGAACTCAATGTTGAGTCAAATTAGTTCAAACTCACCTGAATGCTATTTGGTACTTTCCTTGATTTTTTAACTTCAGAGGGCGCTTAACTTCTTCAAAGACTCTGATGTTTCCAAAGTCCAGACATCCATCTACATCAGTAAAAAAGGACACATATTACAGTAGACTTATTATTATGGCACAGTGATACAGTGGTGCATTTGTGCAAGCTACCACTGGCATCATGACTATGACTTAGCGAGGATTATACAGACAGTAACAGAGCAAGCAAGGTTAGCTTTTGGGAGCAGGCTAGAAAACAATCAGTTAAATGTGGAGAGAGTCTGATGACAGGGGACAAGGAGAGACCTGGTGTTTTGGATGAGAAAGATTGGCAATCGGACCAGGGGAGTTTGGAGAGCAAAATATTTCAATATGTTTTGATTTGGGATTTTATAATTAATATTTAAGTATGTCTGTCTGACTCCAACTTAATATTTTTTTACACATAGTGGGAAACTATGTAGAATAGGGAGTCACAAACAGGCAGTTTGATATGCATGAGAGAGCAGAAGTCTCGATAAAATAGCCTTAAACCTAAAGAGGTTTGTCTAAGGAAGTGATGGGTAGGTCTGTGGTGATATATCAAGGGAGGGCAATGTTACGGGCGTGGAGAAATGGATTGCTATAGAGAAAAAAACCTACTGAATCAATAAGTGCAGAGAAAGTATTTATGAGCTGATCTGTTCGAGACTCAAAGCAAAAGTCTATTGCTGATTTAACCGTCACAGAGATCATGGGCCCAAAGTGCAACAGAACCAGTCACATGGTCACTGCTGTCTCAGCCTGGTGTGTAATAGCATGGGTGAAGAGACAGAAAGAAGAATAAAAAGAGAATGAATAAATTCTATATCTTATATTGTTTGCTGTTGATCGCCAGGGCAGACAGAAATTCAAACCGAATGCAAATCAATGGATGGAAGAAAAAGTCTACATCCATGATGTCCCACAGGTTTAAATCATCTCATCACTCTTAACTTTATATGTTTGAGATCGATGTTACGTACCCGGTGTAATGTCCAAAGCTATATCATAGGCTTCGGCAATTATCTGTATGTTGTCTGTGTGTATGATTCCTAGAATCTTCTCTGCATCAGATACCTGAAATAGAATACACAGCTTACAAAAACAGATGAAAATGCAGTCGTTTCCTCTAATCATTCACAAGAGAGTGAATTTGCTATTTTGTTCATGAAGTTTCAAGTCAACATTTTCAAAACTTCTGTCAAATCTTTACTTTTGATAAGCCCTTTACTTTTGTTAAGGCTCTTATTTTAACTTAATGCCCTTCATTGCTTTGCACTATCCACTTTGATGCTGTAACAAGTGAATTTCCCCGAATGGGACGAATGAAGGATTATCTTATCTTATCTAAATATTGTGCCTCTGCCCTGCTCATCAATGCTCATAACTATATTAATTACAGATTTTATCTATCTCACCTCCAGACGTAACGTTTTCTTGATGCTGCGTGGTTTCACTGGTTTGAAGTGCAAGGTCACTGGGAAAGTGTTATTTGGCAAGATGATACCCTGGTCCTGGAGCACATTGAACTCCTCTCCCAAATCTTCAACACCCCGTAATCTCCAGAATGCAGGCAGAGTTGTCTTATTATGAAGAATTACACTGCGGCTGGCCTGCCTAGAGAAGGAGAAGGGAGGGTGGCAGATAGACACACTGGTGTATAGAGTATTTGATATATAAAATGAAAGGACAATGCAACAATGATGAGGCAATGATGATCCCAAAACCATAGATGATATACTACATAAAGTACATAGTAGTACCACAGATATGGTCCGTGGATATAAAGAACAAACTAAGCATGTTGCACAACTACACAAGCTTTAACACATAAAATCAACTCAAAATTAGACATTCATGAATTAACTATTTTGTTGGCAAATAGTTGGAAACATTCTTGATTTGGAAATTTCGAACGAGAAGAATAGACAAGGACAAGAAGAGCAGGTTCAGGCCACTTCTGTTTCTTTGATAGCATACATTGAATAAGGTGTATAGGAACACAACTCATACTGTGAGTGCAATTAAAGAGACATTAATAGATTGATTAGGTGCAGAGAGCGAAGCACTGCGAACACTGATGAGGGGCTGAGGCTTAGGTGGATGGGGCAGTGGGACCCCTGGTGAAAAATGACAAACAGATGTATGACAGCATAGCATGCATGATCTGACCTGAATAACTGTCCTAATATGGATAGATAGCTATATATATTGATTAAACTATGTGCATTCTGTATGTTATCATGCTACTTCTCTCTTTGGATGGGGGCATGGTGCTTCATGAAAATCTTTGATGAAACTCTGCTCTGGTACCTGTGCATCAAGATCCTGTCAAAGTGCCACTGTGTGCAGTCCACTTTCAGCTCTGGTCGAACTCCCCAGCAGGACAGGTTGATTATGACACGCTCAGGATTGTCCGTGATAGAGCACACAATACTGTCCTTGATTTGTCCCAGGCTGGTGGGGTACGCCCAAACTGTCAACTCCTAGCAGCACAGAAGAACAGTGATATATACAATTGTATGGGGCGGCAGTAGCTCAGTCGGTAGGGCTTTCGCTTGGGAACTGGAGGGTCGCTGGTTCGAGTCCCTGCCAAGGTGCCCCTGAGCAAGGCACCGAACCCTAAAACTGCTCCCCCTCTGTAATGGGTGGTATGTAATGTAAGTCACTTTGGATAAAAGCGTCTGCTAAATGACCGTAATGTATATAACTGATCATTAGCTAAGACATTACCTTTACCATACTTAGGTAGCATGGGTTGATTTACTTGATATTACCGGACTTTACAATATGTTGTCTTAAGTTTCCAAATCTTTTATACTTCAGATTGTCTGTGAATTGTTTTACCCTCTCAGCAATTCTACAGCTTCCCCAGGTTGCACGGTGTTCCTGCGAAAATTGTCTATCCTAAACTTCAACTGAACTAACTGATTTATCTCTGATTTCAGAAAGATGTACTACCTGATATAAGCCAAATTGGTTTATGAAACCATTGATGATTGTGCTCTGTTATACTACACTATTGGTATTTCTATTCTCCATCTTACCAAGGCCAAGATCCAAACTGTCAACTTCAATAACAATAACAACCTCTCCCTACCTCTCTGTTACTTGCTAAAACTTACATTTCTGCATAAATCTGACCTCATGATTTGGCAAACCTCCAGATAGGAATTTCACAAACATTCATCATAATTGGCTTTCATTGGAAGTGACAGGCAAAAACATAACTTTCTAGGTGGAGGTAATAATCAATAACACAAAACTGCATTTAAAGGGTGCTGCTGTACCTGTCTCTCATCAGGTTTGAGAGTCATGGCTGGTGGATCCAGTAGATATGTGGCAGCTTCATTATCATGCTGGAAACTAAACTGGACCTCAGCACCCAGTCTAGAGTTATTAAGGATCACCAATCTCTCTGCATTCTCTGGATACTTACATATCTTGTACCTTCACACACAGACACAAACATTGACACATATGAAGAGAACACTATGACTACACAAACATTGGAACAATTTGCTGCTTCCATTCTGACTCACCCATCTCTGGTCTTGTTACACAATAGAGGTCCAAACTCAAACAATCCTGGTTTGATCAAATAGGCCCTCTGGATCTCTTCTTCTAGTTTTGGTACCATCTTACTGTGAGCAAAAAGAGTCCTGGGAAACCACACAGGTCAAATTATCCTCAAATGGAAAATATAGATATTTTGTGCTGTATACTGAACATGCATTTCCAATTAATTCAACATATACTGAGAACACACATTTGTGTCGTTCCATACAGTTTAGAATTAATCCTCCCCTGATGGGTCTGTGGGAGGTGAAGGAAGGAAAAACAGAGACTGGATGCACAATGTTGAAACTACTGAACAAACGTGTTGACTTTTTGTACAGACACACACATTACATCTGATCATTTTTTCAACTATGGTTTACACGGCTTTCCCCTCAAATTGTCCATTCACTAATGATATTGCTCCATTAATCATTAAAGATTTACAGTGTTGACTGACATGTAGTCTTTGCAGATGGAGGGGTATATGCAAATTCCTGAACAGGTGAGCTGGTAGCGTTTCTGGGTAGCCAGTAGCTCAAAGTTGAATGTCCGGTCAAACTTCCCAGGAGATTCTGAGTAGAGCCAGACCTTGAGAACCACCTTGCCTTTAGCTGGTACAATCCAGCGGAATGTTGACAGCCTGTACACAAATACACGAACACAGACAACAGCAGAAACCACAATAAGGCAAAATAACCCAACCAAGTAGTTGCATCGTAGCATTGTCAGTATGAACTTGTAGAATGTGTGTGTACATGTATGTTTGTGTATTCCTCGCCTTTGTTTGCGTCTCTGCTCTAAAGCTTTCTGCTGTTGCCCTTTTCCAGTGGAACGAGGGGTGTTGGACGAAACAAAGGGTGAAGATGAACGGTCTAAGCTCTTCCCTCTCTTTCCTGAATTTTGTCTCTTGCCCCGCTGACTCTCTCTGCCTCTCTTATCTTTTGGTACTCCACGTTCCTTGGTGCTGCACCGGCTACGACTTTTCGAAGTTACCTTTTCAACCTTAAGAAAGCACAAGTACATACATGCTCAAACAAACAAACACACTTCTGATTTCAAAAGCTTCAGTTCAGTGCCACGTTTTGGTGCCAGCCAAAAATCAGTATGTCACTTTGAAATTAACTGTGATATTTGGGTTCTATAAACAATTAATGCACAGTATTTTGCACTGTTGTATTGTGTAAGCTAAATTAAGTTCACATTTCTTATATATCTTGTTGCTTCCTGTCAGCAAGAGGATGTTTCTTCTGGGACAATTTTCTATTTACAATCGCTCAATTTCAATTATTTTTTTGAATAAAATATAAATTTTAGTGGATGATATCCACAAAATCAGTGAGTTGACAATTAATGAGTGGAGTTCCTATCTGCTGCACACAAGTGCTGCCTCCACCACTCCTCCCACCGGAAAAAGTTGTACTTTAAGGTGCTGTATGGTACTGATTCTGTTTTTGGTAAATGGTGGCATTTTTGGGGCTCATATGATTTGGGCCGTGGAGGCTCATTCCCCAAATCAGATTCCATTAGTAGGACGTGCTACAGAAATATGATAAAGATTGAATACGCATTTCAGCAAAAAGTATTTTACAAAGTAACACACTGTAGCTTAAATGGTAATTTGTGTTGTGTGTTTGCATGTGTCGAAGGCATGTGTTGCAAAAAAACACAAATACATCCATTACCTTTGAAGGCAATGCCTGTGTGTCGCCCTCATCTTTTTTGACCTCAGCATTTTCATCTGACACCGAAGGAACCAGAAAGGAGAAACAGTCACAGGTGAGTTGACTGTTGGGCTCCAGTCTGCTCTTAGGGAAAGGAACCATGGAGTAGGTCATGGGAGAAGGGAGGGGTGGCCCTCTAGGTCCCAAACCCAAACCATCCAACACCTTAGGAGACCAAAAAGAGGAATTATATGGATTATGAAATGATAGTAGAATTATAAAAAAATAGTATGTTGGCACCATGTTTAGAAGTAAGCCTTATAGCTAAAAGCAAAGCAATCAATGTTATGAAAGCTTTGTAGTTTATCAGGGACCATTGAAAAGAAAATGTACAAATGCTATTTACTGGAAATGAATGAGATAGGAGTTGTCAACATGTATAAGTGGGCAGTAAAGCTAATTTTAGACAACAGTAAATTAGTGAATGCAAACTGACAACAATTCTTGATTGAGGAAGTATGGGGAGAAGCAATTTGCAATATCGATATTTTGATACATTGCTGCTTGTTGTTAATGTATCTTGTAAGGTGTCATTCAGTGCTTTAAAATTCGTACTATCAATCAAACAAAAACATAATTTTTCACCCAACATCAAAAACAATTATGGTTTCCACAAAACCAGATAAAATAGATAAGAACATATTGGCAATACCTCGTGCAGTGGTGGTAGGTCGCTGCCTTCTAGCAGCTCCGTAGCACTTGGATAGCCTTTCCCAGGAACATGCAGTACAATCTGAGGGACAATGTCCACTGGAGACACCTTGTCTCCTGCCATGCTGTTGTCCATCTGATTGGGTACTGGAGACAAGGGCTTGCTATTGGCTTTCTTGGTCTTCTTGCTGACATTGGTCTGTGTATTCAGGGTAATAAGGAGATCACCAAATTCAAATTTGCACTTGGGGTCATTCTAAGACATTCTTGTTGTACAATGTAAGTAATTCACCAAACTATCATATAATATCAGGGGATATTTCATAATATCATGATATAATGGCGCAGATATTTTCAACAAAATCGATGTCATTCTGTGTTTGTACTTTTTTCCAAAAAAAAGGAAAGCAACAAACATGATTTATTATCTCATTCTAGTAGTTTTAAGGACATTGTGTCTTTCAATTTTCAAGAATCCCACATTGTTTGTGTTGCCAGCAAAATAACCTGTTTCTCAGGCGGCCCCTCCTCTGACACTGGTGGGATTTCATCACCGAGGAGAGGGACCAGCAACCTGCCCAGGGCCCTTTCCCAGTGCTGCAGGATGTGGTCCACCTGGGCCTGGCTGCTCTCGTATGCAATGAAGCGAGACTGCATTCCATCCACACTGGACTGGTTTGGGGAAAGCAAAGCGAATGAGGGGATCAACACTTTTCCAGCAGTCCGGTTAGAGTAGTCTGAATATCAGGTCTAAAAGTGTACTCTACAAATACAACTTAACTGATATTGTGCATTGTAGGCAAGAGTACCTCACTGGCTACTATGAGTAAACAGACCTGTGCTCTCTCCAACTTGCTGGGTTGAAGGGCATCTGAGTGTAATCGCTTGGTCTCCTCTCTGTTATGTGAATCAGTCTTTTTGCTTTGAAGCACTGTAATAGAAAAGAGGCAAAAAAGTTCCATTCAGCAGCAATGCAAAACAAATTTAATGTGAAATTAAGCCTGGGATGGTATGCTAGCTGTAAACAGTATAGTAACAGTTCAACATTTTCAGTACACTGGCACCTGGCACCTTCATTGGAGGTCATCAAGGACTCTTTAGAGTTGTATGAGTGAGACGTCCTCCGCTCATCCAATGTTGTCTGAGAAAAGTAAACAAACTAATTTATAAGGTCACTATGAGAGAGAGAAGTTTGAAAAAGTGATTGCACAAGATCCACATACAGACCTGCTTTCCTGCTGGGCTCTTCTTTGCTGACATGTCCTCTTTGCCATCTTTCTTTGCCCCCTTTTTGTTCTTCTTCTTCATCTCTTCATTTTTGCGCCTCTTCATCTCTTCTTGTAGCCTCTTTTGTTCCCGCTCTTTCTTTTTTCTCGCTAGCTCCCTTTTACACACAAGCATGTGCACATACAAAAACTATGAGGGGCCGTGTAAGACTTAAATACTGAGACACTCTTAGATTCACTATTTAAACGCTTTGACATACATACTCTCTAAACCTTTTCCCTTGCACACATAAGTAATTGCAATAGCATGTCTAAGTGATTTCACTAGCACATATACAGGTGATTTCACATTGCACATGCAAGTTACCTCAGTTACACAGAATGGCGGAAGCAAATGCACAACATTTATTTGTGTTTGAATATGAGGGGTGAAACTTCATCTGTAGGCTTTATTCTTAATTCGCCTGATAAAATCGTTGATTCGTCAATTCTGTTAGTGATAGGTCAAAGTTGAAACAGATATCAGCTTGAAATGGGGACAAGCTAAGCTCTCTAATTAAAAATACATTAAATGGCGTACTTAAGCAGCTAATCTAGTAACACACTTCCTTCTTTTTTCCCACTGGGTACCTGAGCTTGTGCTGTTGGAACTGCTTCCGGTGTTGCTTGGCAATGCGCTCCTTCTTCTCCTGTGGCAAAGAATCATACGTGTCTTCATCCAGTTCCTGCAGCCACTTCTCTTCCTTTTTAGCCAACTCTATCAGGGCCAATTCTGCAGAACAAACACAACACAGATAAACACAAATCCACACAGAGACAGGAATATGAACAGTTCCACACGGGTATCAATCTTACTGAAGACATACATTTATGGTTTAATAACAATTTGAAGGGTTGCCTCCATTTTGTGATATAGAGGACATCCTTTGCGTGTGTGTGTGTGTGTGTGTGTGTGTGTGTGTGTGCTTGTGTATATTTTACCCTCAGCCTCTCTCTGTGCTCTTTCTCGTGTCTTCAGAGCAGTGTATGAATCAGACAAGTTGACTAGATAGATGTGTTTACGGTTGTTAAAGGCCTTAAGGACAACCTGCAGTGAATTGGACACTGACTGGGTGTAGCCAGATTCCAGGCCATCAATCACAACTCCACGAAGACAATCACTTAACTGTCATCATGACAAAGATAAAGAAAGCAATAATTAGTATTGAGACACACCTAATGACTGTGCAGCATTGGCCTAAGTAAATAACACCATTAAATAGCTATGTGGGATCATTTTAATTCAATTCAACTTAACTTTATTCATATAGCCCCAAATAACAACTAACGTTATCTCAAGGCGCTGTACATACGGAGCATTTTAAAGAAATTCTACTTTCCCCCATGAGCAAGCACTTGGCAACAGCGTCAAGGAAAACCTTACTGATGAAACCTCAAGCAGAGCCGAGCTCTAAGTGGGGGGCAATCTGCCTTGACTTGTTAAAAGTTTCTTACCCCAACTATTAGTGTACAACCGGAATCTCTTAAAGGGAACAACGGAGTGTCATCTTACCTGCAATCTCTCAGCCAGGATCTCAACCAGCAGCTGCTCAGGGAAGAGACGACAGACCAAAGCCACGTCTCCCACCTGACTCAAAACCATCACAAAGACTATTCATGTTTAGAAAATCCATTTAGACCCAGATTCTAATTGGTTTTGATTTGTTCATATGGCTACATATGTGGAAAGGAAACACGGTCTAGAACAAATTTATGGACAAAGGACACTCAAATGACAAGAAGACCTGAGGGAATGTACCGAGTCAAGTGCAGAATGTGAAGTTTCAGTTCTTGGGTTCTCAATGTTTTTGGAGACAACTTCAACATTATCAACAACATGGGCAGAAGCTGACGTCGAAGCTGAAGAGATGTCTGAGACTTCATGTCCTGTGAAGGTAGAAGGCCCAGTGTTATTTTCAAAAGTGTGAGCTGTAAACAAGTGGAAATATTCATTTTAATTTTAATTTATCAAGGAAGGAAAGCTGACTGACTGGCTCACTGTGGTCTTTAACAGTAGTTCCCTGTTTTACATGTACACATACAACCAATGCCATCTATATTGCTGGCCATTTGCTAAATGTAGAAAAGCATTATTGTCCTCATATTCTTTCACAATGAGTGAAGTGTATTGATTTATACATCAAAAATCACACATACTGTACGTCTCTTTCTCTCTGGATTCCTACCTCTTCTTTTCTTCTGTATCTTCCGTTTCTCTTTCTCTGGCTTACCCCCCTCCAAAGCTCTCTTCTGAGCATGCTCAACAACAGCACAGCTATACCATTGCCTTGCAGTGAGGCTGATATGTGACGTGCCCTTGCGCAGCACATCCGTAACCACAGCATCAAGACTGAGGCAGGTTCCTCCGTAGTGCTGTGCAAGAGCTGTCGCTGTGATGCTCTTACCTAATGGCAAGGGAAATAAAGCAGTCATACACAGTGTCAGACTCACCCCTGTCTTACATGTCAGAACACACACACGTACAAACTAATCGAAACAAGATCACAGACTTATTAATACAACTAATTTTCCATTTTATTAAACACAATAGCCTCCAGCTTTTTCACCTGTCAGTGGAGCTCCGTGGACAATGACAGCAATTCCTCTGCGGTTCTGTGCAGCGAGAACTTCAGGTGACAGGTCAACACCCATGTGACGGGCAATTGCTTTTGAGATCGGGGTCATCTCTAAATGTTCCTGTCCCACACTGTTTCCCTTTCCGGTCTCCAATGAATCACCTGAAGGAATGTAGGTAAATACAATTTTATCTGAGAGACATTCTCATAATAACAATATTAATAATAATAATAATATTAATAAAGTCCTACTTCTGATATGGTTCCTAATACATACTTACATAATTTAGCTCCTTCCACAGTCATGATGGGTATTCCTTCTGTAGTAGGTGGACACTTGTCTTTGGCATCTGGCATCTGATTATTGTTTTGCCTTAGCTTCTTTTCATCCTCCTGCATGTCAACCTTCTCAGGTTCGTCTTCACCGAGGCCAGCTTTCAGCTCTGATGCACAGATGTTAAGTTGTTTGAAAAAGATATATATGTGGATGTTTATGCTCACACCTGAGGGTTCACGATTTCAGCATTGAACACTATTTCCTATATTTTCTGTAATTACCATCATCTGCAATCTTTGAGCAGTACTCCTTATAATAGTCAAGCAGCTCTGGGGGAAGACTCTCTCCAGGGGCCCTGGGAGGCAGCAGCAGCATGTTTTGCTCATCGTAACCTTGCATCAGACGCAGGATCTGCATGGAATGAAGCAAAATTGGAGAGAGTGAGCACACTAGGACCAGAGAGCCTACATTAATAACCTACAGTCTCTTTCTCTCATTAGTTGCTAATGTAGACTATTTGAGTGTAATTTGCTGATTATGGTACATTACTGACTTTTCCACTGTAAAATGAGATTAAGCAACAAGAAATTAGCTGACCCTCGTTGATAAAGTAAAACATTATGTTGCCAAAAGTTGACAAACAATTTCCATGTGCAAACAGAATCATTGATTTACATCCTCTCATTTTAACATACCTATCACTTTCCATTCCATAAAGTATACTATCAATAATATAACCCTGATAGCTGTCGTCCGATATCAAAATCCCCCAACATGGCACAACTTGCATCTCCCTTGTTTCTTGACACTCACTTTTATATTTACAAAGTAATTTTAACACATAGTTTGCATTGTAAAGAAAGTGAGCTACCTTTTCTTCCTCAATATACTGTGTGTCAAACTCCAAGGAGTAGAACTCAATGGGGAAAGGGCAGGGGTTTTTCACAACAACCTCAGCTTCCACACCAGATCTGAAGGGTAGACAAGGCCCCAGCTCCAGCATCGATGGACAAAACTCTATTTGTGGCTCTTCACCCTGACCTTGGGCCACAATGAGCAACTGCTGTGTGCTCTCAGTCACATGAACGAACAGCTGCTCATTGTACGCACACTACAAAGACAAACAAAGCTGGTTAACATCTATATTTACATATTTTTCTGATCATGCATACACTGCACAGCATATGCAAAGGTACATCTGAAAATATGCAACTATATGTCATTTTGTCTTTGGTGCTGCGATTATCCTCTGCTGTTTTACCAAATCTCACAAGCAGTGATTCTCATCTGAAATGCATGTTACATACAAGTCCTTGAATAAAACTATTTACCGACTCAGCAGGACTGAACTTGACCTGGACATTGACCCATTCTTTGGGGGAGAGCATGCCAGAGCAGGGCACCATCTCAAACACCACTGGACGCTGCTGAAGTTTTCGCCGGGGCAGAGGCAGGAACTTATTTATCTGAAAGAAAGTTTTGAAGGGAGGTACTAATCTGCCCATGTGACTCACACAACTGATTTTATAGACTTAACATTAATTTCATTACATTACGATGGCAGACGCTTTTATCCAAAGCGACTTACATTACATTTACCATATATACATTTACCCTTAGCAGAGGGGGGAGCAATTGAGGGTTCAGTGCCTTGCTCAGGGGCACCTCGGCAGGGGCTCGAACCGGCGACCCTCCGGTTCTCAAGCGGAAGCACTAGCCACTGAGCCACTGCCTCCCATTTCAGTGTTGTTTACTCAATACTGACCTGGAAAATATTTTGCAACAATTTCTTCAAAATGAAAAGTATTCCTATTAGTTTGTACCTTTTTTGTTGGCTTCGCTTCTTCAGTAATGCTCCACTGGCAGGGCACGGACTCTTGATTAAACAGCTGTATTGTCATTATCTAAGGAGAGGTAACATAACATAACATTTAAAGGTAATGCTTTACCTACATTAGATCAAATAGTACTTCACTGGAATTTTAGTGCAAGACAATAGTTTTAACAAAAGATTGAGGAGTTTTTAAAATACCCAATGGTCAAGTATATAGGATGAGAAAGAAGAGGCTCTAGACAAGTTAATAATAAAGCTGATGTAACAGAGTAAGATCACAAGATGGCACCAGAGTGTGGCCACAGGTGGCTGATTTGTGTAGTTGCAGGTAAGGAGACATTTTTCAATCGGTGTCACCAGTGAGAGCTTTGATTTCTATTATATTCTGTCTCATTATATATTTTTCAGTATTCAGTGGTTATTGGTTAAAAACCCTAACATACAGGAACACTCCAAAGTTTATCCCTTCTGTGGAATATAATTATTTTTTTCAATATGGTTTACATATGTGATTTCATAGGCGTTAACATTGAAGCATAAGATTCACTAATAATTTAATGTTCTAAGCAGATTCTCATCAGTCCATTTCATCACACAGTATCACCTGACACATGCCACACTGCACCGTGCCAAAGTGCAGTGTCTCTGTGGAAACGGTGATGGCCGGCATGGTAACAACTGCACACATCAGCACCTGCAGTGTCGGGCCTCCTGCCACCTGTCAAATCAAACACAACCACCAATGTAAAGGTCAAGGTCAGAATACTTCTAATCACTGACCAAGTGTCTTCTCATTTAGAAACTTTCCACTCATTCCAAGAATCAATGCGACTGTTTCATATTCGGAAACAAAGTTAGTGGGCACATCTGCATGCTTGTGTATGCGCACATGTACCTGTATTGGCATAACAACCCTTATATTGCCCATCTGCAGGTTGGCTCCTTGAGGGTCAAATTTAACAGTGATTGTCTCTGTCTCACCACAAGGCAGATTCTTCACTCTTTCAAACTCTGTACTAAAACCTTATGAGAAGAATATATAATATCAATATAATATACATGTGAATTATGAATACAGCATATTATCATTATCATTTCATACTGAAAATGACAAAAACAGTACATTAAGAAAACAATGGGCAATATCAGAGAGGAAAGTAACTCACATATTTGAACCAACTAACTTAACTGCTGTTACTTCTTTATCACTTTTCACAACCACACACACACACACACACACACACACACACAAACATACATACACACACATACATATAACCTCAGAGACAAGAAAAATATTTAAACCTGTGCCAGCCAAAGGTTTGCGGTTCACGTGGAAAGAAGCTGCCACTGACCCAGAATTTGTGACCTTGACAGAGTGGGTGAGGACTCTGCCATGAATAACAAAGCCAAAATCCAGAATATACTCTGGAAGCACAAGTCTGTGGGAGGAGGTGGAGGAAGATTGGGGAAGATAAAGAAACTCAGCACATAACATCCAACATACTAAACCCTGGTTTATCATGATATCACCAATCTAAGACCAGTTTGTTTTCCATGATTGTATATATTTGGTGCAACGAAAATGAGTTGACAAAATATGGAGTCAGTAAAAGGCGAATGTAAATGATGACATGTCACAAAACTGACTGAGCCACATATTAACATTGTAATAACTTTTTACACATTATTATGGAGAATGTTCAATCAGTGGATCCTCTTTTTTGTGCATGTGTGTGACTGTGAGCATGTGTGCTTATATATTGTGCTTATATAGTGTATGTACATACTTGGTAAGCTTCTGCCACTCTTTCGAGGACCCTGGTATAGGTTTAACCTCCAGCACATTGTTGGTCACATCAACAGCATTCTCTTTGACCAGTATTCTCTCTACCTCCATGTGAAGCAGCTCTTCATACTAATCACAGAATTTGAAATAGGGATACAGAGTTACAGCACTTCATCCAACAGAGCTGACTGCGCAGAACAACAGAATGCTGGACATCCAATATTGGATGTAGAGGTCAGGGTTTTTTTCTCCAATGATGGCAATGTGATGAAACCAAAGGTTGTCCTCAGCTACCCTGTAGAAAACTATTTTAGGGATGCACAACCGTATCTGGAGAGGTGGGGGAATTAATTAACAGGTGTGAGTTAGCTAACGTTCTAGGGTTTCGGGTCTCATAATATATTGTGGCTAGGTTGTAAGTAACGTTACTCCTGATACACAGCTGGTTGACGGTTGATTTTTTTCATATATAGTACTACCTGTGCTGTGAGCAAAAGTTCAAAGTGCATTAGGCTCAACCTTTTTGGAAGATTCCTCAGCTTCATCGAATCTGGTCAAATCCACTGTATCCTCGAATTGTTCTGAAAAACAGGACGAAATTCCTGTCATTGTGTTTCGTTTTGTGGAACCTAAAGAATTATGGCGTCGAAAAGTTGAAAGAAAGCGAGAGTTCTGCGCGTCCAGAGTAGAAACGTGAACGCGCTCGTGGTTGCTAGTGGCGCGCTCGTATTATAGCCTCCAACTGTCTGACGTCACAGCGCCTCTGACGCCATATACCGGAAACTACCTGGCGCAATATTATAGATACGGTCGGGATCGCGCTCTCATAACAGCGCTCTCGTACTAAAGGTATAATGACTTTTCAAAATGTTGGAATATAACAAATAATGTCAACACACATATAAGTAAATGCAGTGACTGAAGTTGATATAGTACAAGTAACCAAATGGCTGACCCCGGGAAAGTCTGGAGTAATTCACACAAACAATTACAGCGTCTCTCTCTCTCTCCAGGAGGGCTAGATAACACATATCTGCCAATAGGTGAAGAGGTCACAGTAATACACTTTATCAAAACCTCAAACATCTGTGGCCAGGAAGAAGGAAGAGAGGGGGTTTGCATAGACGGGCAGTCAGGGGGAGCTGCCTCAGATCAAAGGGCTAATTACACTATACTGTTGTTATTTAATTTACACAAAGAGTATTCTACTTTCCCCCACAGACAGCTGTTCATCCCTCAGATTTGAATCTTAGCGCTGCCCCTCTTGAAGCTGGCTGACCAATAGATAACAGTTAAACTACAGTGTCATCAGTGAATTGATGACGCCTTGTGTTTGCGGCATAAATGCAATTGTACGCGGAAACTCAAGGCCTGACCCACGACACAAGGACGGGGGCAGGACGAGCGCTCTTCAATGTCTTATTCCAGTAAAAACTCATCTGAGAATTTCAGTTCATCTTTGCCTCATCATTCACCACCAAAACAACGAACACGAAGAAAGACCATCAGAAAGGTCCCTTTTCAATATTTGGTGACACCCGGACGTGATTTGGTGGTGTTTGTTCATTGGAAGAACTCCGTGACGACAGAGGCAAACGCTCCACTTCTATAATGCGCGCAACTCAAAAGGTACAGTACAGAACCTGTTAAATCAAATCTGTAATAGGTTATTGGACACTCTAAAGTTTATCTATGGAAGTGGGTGATTGTCTGCTGTAGCCACGTAAATATAATGTAAAGAGGAGACTGATTGAAATCTCTGGATGGTTAACTGCGGTAACACATTGAACTTCTTATCCAGACCGGGGAGATACGAGTCTTCCCAGAGTTGAATTCTCTAATTAAATTGTTTAAAAAGAATCTCGGTTGAATTCCATTTGTAGCTTGGGCTGAATTCCCTTCTACAATTTTACATTGAGCTAATTTCGGCTGAATTCCGGATATTAGCTGGAGTTGAATTCTCTTATTACTTTTGCGCAACAATTTATGGTTTAATTCAAATGTTGTTATGGTTGAATTCCAACGACTTGTGTTAAAAAACCCCGCTAATTATTAGTAAGGAACGTCCAAGCGTTCCTGTGATTCGGCATAATCACATGGTTGAATTCCAGTTACTGTTAACTTGTTAAGCTTTAATACATAGGGAACCCTTGGGGTGCATCTGTAAGAGAGATGTGGCAGATTACTGACACAAAATAAAGAATAAATAGACTTTTGAGTAATTAATAATCGTTCCATGTGATTCTGTGTTAAGTCCTGCCTAGAATATAGTGGTATAGTCGTATAGGGAGTAATATTTTTGTCTGACCGTTAATTGAGATCTCCGGAGTAATGTAATTTTAAACTGTCTGTGTTGTATTGGTGGATTAAGGGTTATCCGCTGTCAAACTTTTGGTAAAGTTGCGTACTGGCCATACGTTCCTTTTTCAAAGCTGTATGCGTGTGTGTGTGAGAGGGAAAAATAGAGAGAAACGGACGTTTTGGATGCATGATCCGTTTTCGACTGAGAGAGGTTTGTGTGTCCGTGTGTGTGTGGGGAACTTGCAGTCACGTGTCTTTGACAAACAGCTGGTTGAGACAGCACTTGTGTTTGTTAGTTTTTGGTCGCCACGTGTGACTGAGAGGTGGATGCATCTGACTGATATTCTGTATGAGAGTGTGTCCATGTCTTTGACTACGGCAGCGAACGAATGAGCCGTATGTCGTGAGAGGGTTGTCCGTGTGTTCTGGTCCAGCTGTGTACGTGTGTGAGATTGAGTGAGCCGGCGCGTAAATGAGTGTGCTTGTCTGAATATCTGAGTTGTGTGTGTAAATGCGTTATAACACGTGTGTCTGAATATCTGAGTTGTGTGTGTAAATGCGTTATAACACGTGTGTCTGAATGTCTGAGTTGTGTGTGTAAATGCGTTATAACACGTGTGTCTGAATATCTGAGCTGTGTTATTAACCTTGTTATTACGTGTCTGTATCTGATCGTGCGTGTGCGTATGTGTAAGAATGCAAGCAGGAAGAACGAACTGTTTGTCTGAGAGGGAACTGTCTGTGGGTGTCTGAATATATTCAGGATATAGGTTTTATAAAGTTCAGAGACTTTTCGGGAGTTTTTCAGCACCGGCATATCACGCAGTAATATACTCTCATACACTGTCGAAATCCCGGGGAATTAATTGTTTCTGAATCCCGAAAAATAACTATTACATTGGATTTCTGTTTTGTTTTGTTTTGTTTATTTGTTTATTTTGTTTTCATTTAGGAAGTGATTGAATAGTGCCATAGAATCCTCAGCAATATATAAACAGCGCCCCAGACACCAGAAGTGACACAACGACGCCTCAGGCCTACAGCAGTACTGCAGCTACGAGAGTTCGCCTAATTTCAGAAAGCGATTCAACGGCGCCATCCTCAGCTCTTGCAGCAGTACTGCACCTACATCTTCTACTGGCATTTATAATCGCACCCGCTGTAGTTGAGATCCAAAAAGGAAAGTCCCTCTTAATTAATTAGTTAGTTTAATAGAGTAAATACACAATTGAAATTGATTAATCAATTGATTAATAGAAACAATTCCTTTTAATTTTATAGTTAGCTTTGTTGATTTTTTATTATTATTTTTTTTTTTTTCTCCTTCCCGTACAATTATTATTTTTCCATCATTACAATTTTAATTTTTTTATAGACTTTAAATTTTTTTACATTTTATTTTCTTTAAATAAGTACGACATTAGAATATTAGCATTATCATACAGTCATGGCAAAATTCCTCACTTGCAAGTCTTACACCGAGGCCACTCTGAGACGGGTCATGTCGGGAACGGATCCTGATAAAAGAGACAAGACCCGGGAACAACTAGAACGCCTCCTGTCTGACTGGGAAGACAGGGGCCTCTGGCCCAAACCTGATGCACCTCCTCCTCCACTGAATATGTCAGAGCAACTTTTGACAGGATGTATGCAGCAGCTACAGAAGCTACTAAGAAATGGGAGGCAGGTGGAAAGAAATCGTGGGGTGCAGCCAAGACAGACAGAGATCAGACGCAGAAGATTCGCGCCCGCGCCATGACCCTGCTGACGGCCGCCAATCAAGTGGGGCAACAGAACCACAACAAGCTTGAAGTGACCTCCAGAGAGGTTCCCTCACCCCCTACTGCCCCACTCTATCCCATCCTCCCTCAATGTGTGAAGCCCTCTCAACTTAAGCCCCCTCCATATCCCGAAGGGACAATCACCATGGCCTCCCTCTACAAAGTGAGTTCAGGTGTCCTGGACTTGGAACCGGCTCCAAACCAAGCTGTTCAAGACGACATGGAACAAATACATGGTGAACAGAGAGAAGCTGACCGACGCCTGGCCTGTTCAGAGGAACTGCTAATTCAGATGCCGGAATCCGCTTACCAAAGGAGTGGTTTGGGAGCCAGGCCCAAGACGCCTCATCTTACTGTGACACATGAGGCTAAACAAGAGTTGGAAAGAGAGGTGGGCAGATTCAGGAAAGTCCACTACAAGGACAATCACAGACCTGAGGAAAACCAGAGCAACAGTGATGACGGCGAGAAGAGACGCTGCTTCCCACATAGCAGTGCCTGCTCTATGCCACATAGACTCCAGTCTACGCCTCTGACTTTTGTCACTTCCGAATGGTCCAGGCGTCTGGACCCCTCAAGGAACTCCCACGACCCCTTCCTGACCCCGTACATACATCAAGGATTCCTGAAAATCTCCCCCGTTCCTTTTGACTCCTCCCGGAATCCCTTCAAGAGCAAGGAGGAATGGCAGGCACACGAACAAGACACTGACGCCAACAGCTATCATGACTTTCCTTTTTCTCCTGATGTGTCAAAACAAAAAAGCAGCCTCCCATTCATCAGGTCAAGGGTAACACACAATATACGTGGAGAAGAGCGTTTGACCCGGAAACGCAGTTCTATGGGAACAACAACAAGATCTCATACTATGAGAAATAAGGCCACACATGAACTTGAAGAATCAAGCATAGCTCCCGCACAATTCATGTGCCCTCTGCTGCCAGACAGTGCTGGAAATGTCACTTTCTTTCCATGGAAGCATCGAGACATGGAGGTCCTCGCATCCAGCTTGCCCCCACTGGTAGAAGGAGCAGTCCAGTGGATTCGAAAGTTTGAGTCTCTCACCTCAAGTGACTTCCTGGCCATGGGAGACCTCCGATCCATGCTGGGACGCTTGTTAGGACGAGAAACAGTTAATGACATCGACGAACGGCTACGCTTCATGGGAGTAGCAGACTCGGAGCCCTTCAACAGAGGAAGGACTGCATATTGGACTGAACTGCGACGACGCTTCCCTCAGATTCTGAAAGTCGCCAACCTGCAGCGATTTGATTGGGTCAAGGGAAAATCCTTCCATGTGTTCCTCAACAGTTGTGCTGAACAGTGGGACGACACTACTGGAACAATGCCCCACACTGAATTGCCAAACAGTGCCACGGTCCAAATGTTCCGAGCAGCGGTGATACGCTCCCTGCCCCAGCAGGTCCAGGCTAAATTGGAAGATGTTGTAGGACTAGACCAAGAAACCCACGACAAATGGCGAGCCGTGTTGACACATCACACTGAACAGCATTCTCAGTCAGAACATTCAGAGGTCTCAGAGATTAACACACTCAAGAAAAGGTGGTTGAAAATCCAGATTGCCCTGTTCGATACTGACAAGGAAACCAAGTCAATCCCCCCTGTTGAAATATGCCCAGTGGTCCCCGAACACCCTTCCCCAGCCGTCCCTGCCCGGCTAGCCCCCCCTCCACCTGTAGCACCCCAGGCTTGGGTCCCTCCTCAGCCGGCCTCATATGGTATGCATTTCTATCCATATGCTCCACAACCCCAGATGTATTCCACCCGGTACCAGAATGGTCCACGCAATCAAAGAGGACGTGGCCGTGGATGTTCAGGAAAAGACAGAGGAGGAAGAAGAGCAGCGCTACGTCGACACAAAGTCTGTTTTCATTGTTTGGATCCTTGTCACTGGGTCCGAGAGTGCCCTTACATGGAATATGCATGGCAGCAGTCCAAACTTCGGACAGCAACAGAATATCAAAATGGAGGACAGGGAACAGTTGAGCGCCCACCGCACCATCCCCCATACGCCCCACAGATGCCCATGTATGCCCGGCCCACAGGTGACCCTTACAACCCGGGTCACTATTGACAGGGCCCGAAGACAGCGCATCCAACCCCCTGCCCAATCACCATAACCCACGCCCTCAAGCTGAATATTCACCCATCCTTTATCAGGTCAAATGGATCTTCAAACACTCATCACCATCGAGCAAGCCATGGTGCATGCGGCTGCATTGCCAGTACTGGACTACATCAACACCTTCCATTGGAGTTTCTGAAAGACACGGCATTGTGGACGCCGTGTTGTATCAGAAACAAAAGGGGGAAATGACAAGAAGGTGTTAATGTGTTTGTGTGTGCAGGACAGAGTTGAATTGTATGTGATATGACAAATGAAAGGTCTTAATCTCAATCACAGGGGCAAGGGATCAGGATTGGTTCTCATCTGTGCTATCATTCAGCTGCTGATAATGTCTCTCCCCAGGTTCCCTGTATCTGATTACAGATCTTTTCCAGAGAAGCTCACCCTTCTTCACCACACCAAGGGGTCATTTGGCCCACAAGTGTATATTGATGAGTTTGGGGTGCTTTGGAGTGTTTCAGACAAGAACAGAGCTAGGAACGATGTGGAAGCGATGTTTGAATCATTGTTTTTCTGGTGGGCCACAATTGATAAAAAATGGTGATTGGATGAACTACTTCTATTATGATCAACAGAGATTTGTCAATTACACACGGGATGCTGTAAAAGGGATGACTGAACAAATGGCCCACACCACGTTGAAGACCTATCAGAATAGGATAGCCCTCGACATGATCTTAGCTGAAAAGGGGGTGTGTGTGCCACGTTTGGATCTGCATGTTGTACTTTCATCCCCAATAACACTTTCCCAGACAGTCCTGTCACCAAAGCCCTGGCAAGTGTGACGTCCCTGAGTCACGAGCTGAAAACTCAGGGATAGATGACTTCTTCTCTGACACCCTCGAGAAGCTATTCGGATCTTGACGACGACCCTGATGTTCTTCCCCTGACCACAGTGGTTGTGAAATAAGGACTTCCTTTCTTTCTCTTCTCAGACTACCTCAGGATTACAAATGTTTATATTTGAAAGCACACATAAGCTTGCGCTTTTGTGCCAGCTAATAGAATAGATTTAGTACGAGGTGTTTAAATTACTGTGGGACGGGATTTATTGAATTGTATTTTCATGAGTTGTTTTCCAGGGTCTTAGAAGGTTTCAAGTTCCAGACCCTAACCGCGGGCCTGTACAATGAGTGGACGCCTACGCAGCGTCCCAAGAATGACCCTGGAACCAGAAGGCTAATGTTTACAAAATTATACGCGTGATGAAATGCTCCGAACCGCTGGGGGTCCGATGGGTTGACCAGCCCCCTACCGGGCTGCGGAAGTTGATTTTTGTGTTAATGAATGAATGATTGCAATGTATTTTTCCATGAAGGAAGCAACTACTGTTAATTAAGGTGTCAAATGCATTGTATCTTTTATATAGGACATATGTATTGTTTGTGTACATAGCACATGCACCGAATCTGTTTGAATAAGTCATGTACACTGCATTTTTATACCCTTTGAATTCTGCTGGATGATAATGTGAATTCTATTCATGTGATAAGATGTTGGTTTAAACTGAGTGGATTGGTGCGTGCGACAGGAGGCTTAGATTGTTTATCTCAAGTTTGATTCATTCTATAAATAGAATGAAAAGGGGGAATGTTGGAATATAACAAATAATGTCAACACACATATAAGTAAATGCAGTGACTGAAGTTGATATAGTACAAGTAACCAAATGGCTGACCCCGGGAAAGTCTGGAGTAATTCACACAAACAATTACAGCGTCTCTCTCTCTCTCCAGGAGGGCTAGATAACACATATCTGCCAATAGGTGAAGAGGTCACAGTAATACACTTTATCAAAACCTCAAACATCTGTGGCCAGGAAGAAGGAAGAGAGGGGGTTTGCATAGACGGGCAGTCAGGGGGAGCTGCCTCAGATCAAAGGGCTAATTACACTATACTGTTGTTATTTAATTTACACAAAGAGTATTCTACTTTCCCCCACAGACAGCTGTTCATCCCTCAGATTTGAATCTTAGCGCTGCCCCTCTTGAAGCTGGCTGACCAATAGATAACAGTTAAACTACAGTGTCATCAGTGAATTGATGACGCCTTGTGTTTGCGGCATAAATGCAATTGTACGCGGAAACTCAAGGCCTGACCCACGACACAAGGACGGGGGCAGGACGAGCGCTCTTCAATGTCTTATTCCAGTAAAAACTCATCTGAGAATTTCAGTTCATCTTTGCCTCATCATTCACCACCAAAACAACGAACACGAAGAAAGACCATCAGAAAGGTCCCTTTTCAATAAAAAGCATTCGCTTTTCATTAAAGCCAAACGCTGTCATCTCATCCGTAACAGCAGATACAATAGACTTACGTTGCTCTTCAAGGCAAAGTTGGCGGTCCGAAATATTCCTCTACAACTAATCTAGACTGACATCATGTTTTGTTCCACCTGTAGGCGGTTATCATACATGCGGAAACGATAATTAATTCAAATAACGCATTCAACTCATGCAGAACCTGATACATTCCATCCAGGAGACATTGGGCCTAATTCACCAAACGTTCATCAAAATGTCTTCTTAATGTTTTCAAGATTTGGACATTGACCAATGTTTTAATTTTTGGCATTTGTTAAACTCAGGAATCAAGGACCCAGCGGACTGAGCTACTGCCGCCCCTAACTGGATACGTGGGGGTAGCGAGATGGATTATTATCGGTAGCTGATGTTCTCCAGTTCAAGATTCATGGTCTTTCCTTCCTGCTGCAGTCAGACTATTCAATCAGCACCTGTCCCAGTAAACCCCGGTCTAGTGATCACACCATGCAATATCCCCGATGTGCAATATGTCATTCATTCACCCATTGAATTTGAGTAGTTAGTTGTATTGTAATTTCGATAGGCTCTTTACTTTGTAAGGCTCTAATTTTAGTAAATGCCCTTTATTGCTTTGCAAGATCCACTTTGCTGCTGTAACATGTGAATTTTCCCATTGTGGGACGAATGAAGGTTTATCTTATCTTATCTTCTATATATAGAGAGAGAATATCTTAGTCTGAATCCTTGTCTCATTTCATCAATCTGCTAATGCTGATGGTCCAAAAATGTGAAAATGCAGTTTTTATTACCCTAACTGACTTAAACCACATCCATAAAAAAAGGACACTTATTATTTGTATTTTCTTAATGAAATTGTGACCAACATACAGTACAATATACAGTACATTGGTCATAATCCATCTTGTTCACACTTAAGTGAGGTCAAAAAGAAATGTCTGCAGTCTAGGCACAAAGCATTCATGTCGTTTATTTGTATTTTTGGGCGGGGGATTGTTTGCTGTAGTAGAATATTCAATGAATTACAATTAATACAAAATATGTGCCAATAGGTAATGTGTTGTAAATATTTTACGAGTACATTCATACACCTTACATTCATAGTACCTTAACTTCGGAAACTTTTTTATAGGATTCCAATGGAATTTTCAGCACAAGAAATATAAAAAAAAATATCAATTCTAATTACTAATAGTGGGGATGTGGTTGGGTTCAATTAGTGCTCGTCACTGTCTGCTTCCACAGCTGTCCTGGCCTGCTGCAGCACCTCACCATAGTGTTCCTCTGCTGCAAGAGAAGCGTAGAGTCAAATCAGTGCATAAATAAAAATGAGCGGTTATATGTGTTTCAGTATTTTACAGTGTAGAGACATATAGTAGAGGTGTGTGCATCATGTCGGAGATCAATACATTTTTCTGGTAATGTACAGTCATTACTATAAGTTATTATTGCATTCAGACAAAAAATCTTGGGGAAATCTGAACAGCTGAGCAAGTTATGTTTCTAAGTTTGCTACACACGTTAAGACTAATAACATGATCATATTATAGATTTGTTTAAATAGAGGAAAGCAGATCTAAATGACTCCAAATCCTCCTCTTGTTTTGTCTTTTAAGTACTTATTCATGTACTGCGAGTTTGTATGAGGGCATACGTAGGTTTCGTGGCAAATTTAGGCTGATCCTTGGAAACACTCCTTCTCCGCGTAGGGTGATTTCCTGAGGCGGAAAGCAAGCCACCTGCAGCTGAAAGCAACTCTCAAACACCTCAGGGGTCCCGGGGAGATAGAGCACGCGCAGACAATGCTCAGCACCGCCATCGACATAGCCCTAATGCACAGAAAAATGAAATCACTCACAAAAATATGAAAGAAAACAATTCACCTCCCACATTTTAAATTAACCACAGGATTAACTTACTGAACTAGGGATGACTGCAGGCCGACCAGGTCTGACCTCCTCTCCTTCTTGTTGATTCTTTTTTTTGTCATCTTTGTCCTGGGCATTCCTCATTCCCCTTGCTTCCTCACGACCCCCCTCCTCTTCTGCTGGCTGTAAAATGCTGAATCTAAAACCCACTTTGCCTTTATTCCTCAAAGTCACTTTAGCTTCGCTGACACAGTTAAATAGCTAGAAGAGAGAGAGAAAAAAAGACATTATTTTGCAGTTTAAACTGTTTAAGTAGCCACAACGCGAATATAATGCAGATCAAGAAGAGAAAGTGGTAGTAATCATAACTCAGATATCTGTACAGGGAACGTGTTTATTGAGTTTCTGCTATCTGAGAATAATTGAATAATAATCCACTGAGGTGTGTCATTATGTAAACAAAGATAATATGTTTCTATGAGCATAAAATCCAGTTAAGGAAGCATCTGAGCTTCATACTGTATATGAGGGTAGAGTACACGTCCACCAACTACAGACTACAGAATGCTGGCCTAAATTAACATCACACTGTCAACAAAACATATAGTAGCATGTAGCAATGCATGCTGCCAGAGAAAAATAAAAATAACAGGATGACAGAAAAAAAGACCAAGAGAGAGAGAAAGAGGGAAAGCCACAAAAAAAGAAAGAGAATGGTGCTGACAGTAAGGTCATACATCTTCTGTTGAATCACTAACTTCAGGTAAATCTAAAATCAATACGTCCTTCTTTGTCAAGTGTGACAAATTCCGTCCTCTTAGGTTACACTGGAAGAACCCCAAATTGGTAATCCAACCAAATGTATTATGTCTATCGACTGAAGCTACACACAAAAATGGTTGCTGGGGGCAAAACTGCCTAAGAGGCAAATCAAGGCCAAGTAAATCCCTTTCAGACATATTGTATATACACATTTATAATGCAGATACCTGTGGGCCAAAGTCAATGTGTGTAGAGTCAAGGCTGTAGGTGATTTCTGAAGACTCTCCTCTGAGTTTGATTTCATATACAGGCCCCTCTTCCACATGGCACTGTGCTACAACCTCTTTTCCGAAACTGTTGTGTCCGTAAAAAGAGAAAGCGACAAGCTGCTCCCCCCCAGGTTCCAGCTGACCATGGATTGGTATGACATCAAACACCTTCAGATACACACAAAACAAACAGTGGACTAGGGTTAAATGGCTTAGATGAGAATAAACTGCAACAAAGTGAGTGTAGAGTGAAAAGTAATGAAAGAGTTGAATGGCAAGTTTGTGTAAAGCAGCAAGATTTCCACAAGCAATACAAAAACAAAATTATTTTCACACTTCCAAGTTATCATTTTGTACTCAAAGCATGAACTCACAGATGTGATAAGAGTAAATTCTCTGATCACATTTGTCAGTGGTGGAAATTTTAATGTAATGAATTATATTTAAGAAGTATAGTGAAAACTCATCTGTGGAGTAAGTGAATCTTACCTAAACATAGTGAAATTCTATTACTGTGGATCAAGGAAAAAGATGTTTCACATTGACAACAAAGAAGGGAATGCCTACATCTGAGTTTATAATGCAAATATATGTGCAGGAGTATGGGTGTGCCGTGTAGGTGTCTGTCTACTTCCAGTGCTGAAGCATAGGAATGGCTTGCCCACTGGCTTCTGGCTCCTCAAACCTTTGGCAGAAATTATTTCTGGGGGAGGCAGACATCTTCCTACCTCTTCCACACAAATAGAACACTGTTTGGTGTTCATCTGATCATTTGAAACAGTGCTGGAGCTGCGAGTAACTGACAAGCCAGCAGGAGGCTTTAAAGGGGAACCCCTCCCTTCTGCAGCCTCATTTGCTGGATCTCCTTGCTTCTCTTTTTCAACTGACAGTTTAGCAGCATCTGTCTCTCTATCGAGGGTGAAAAGATGAAAAAGTTATTTGAAAACATTGAAAAAAAGTATATTTTTCCCATGATGAAAATAAACTGCCTAGAAAATGAAATGCATACAATTGGGGAGGTTTCACAGTTCAGGCTCTGAACACCAAAGCATGTCCAAGAATGCAGTCCACCATATGTCAAACCCAGATTAACAACAAACAAACAACTCTCGCTCAAATTTTTGCTCAGACTGGTTGCATCCACCAAGGTAACTCAACAGTTAAACAGTCTTCTATAATTTAGATGAGTTTTTAAAAGGCAACAGCATGAAACAGGTGAGGAAACAAAATATAACATAATAAACATGGAAGAGAATGGAAGAGATTTAGTATGTGAAGCAAATTCAAAGCTGTGCATGATAGAAACTGTGTGGAAATCATCACATGTTGGCTATGTCATCAACAGTCTCTCTCTCTCACACTTTCTGTGTGTGTGGACTTCAGGGAATGCATGTACAGAAGCAAACCAGTTCATGCACAGATTTTGTATTAAAAGTACCCCAAATGTAGTACGAGTATTTATAATTTGGAGTTCATAATTTGTGCACGGTACTGCTACACCCAGCAGGGAGCACTGTTGTGTGGGCAGTCTGAAGTGCATATGAGTGAAGTAGCTGTTCGAAGCTCTGTCCAGACTACTACAGTGCATTTCAAGGGAGGGGAGCCAAACCAAAGTCGTGTGAATGAGGCAGCTGGTAATGTGTGTAAAGTACAAACTCAGCTTATCTGTGTTTATAATGGATTTGGCTTACAATTCAGAATATTATATACAGAGCTACTGTACTAACTTATCCCAGTAGACAGTTTTCAAATACAGCACACATCCATTTTTTTTTGTGGTCTCTGATTCTCTTGTTGTCTACACTGTGTATCCTACTGTTCCTCATCAACACCAAAAAACACAAGCCATGGCACAGGCATTGATAAACAGCATTCCAGCAGGCATGAAGCATATTGGATTTTTGTAAAAGCTCTTGAAAGTCCCTGCTAAGATTAATTAAAAAAGAGGCATTGGTAAAGGAAACACCACCCTTGGATATTGTACTGTCAGCTTGAAGCTCAGTGCATTTGACTGAAGATTAAGGCCTTTTACACCTTAAGTTAAAATGCAAAGGTATGTAGGCAACCTGTTGTACTGTTTAGGCCCATCCTCCTTGTTCCATGTACACTCATCATCCATTTGTAAATTAACAAAACTTTTTTTTGCATTGGCAAGTCGCAATTCTCATTCAAACTTTATCAACCGAAGTCCCTGTTCTGGATTCAGATGTGGATCACAATCATTTAATCATTAAATGTGTTCTTTCCTGGATCATGACCAAACTGCCCATCATGTTTGATGAATATTGGTTCATCCTAAAATCCTGCTGAAAAACAAATAAAGCAAAAGCATAACCTGTGTGGCGGAGGTAAAATTTGAGCACTGGAATTTGCAGAAAGGAGCTGTTAAAACACAAATTGACTCGTAAAATATTCCCAATATTTGTATTTAACAGTTATATTCAACAGTTGCATTGTGTCTGGTTACTTAACCGTCCCACAGTATAGGTAGCACTGGTGTGGAGTGGATGGTTAACACAGTTTTGGAATCTCGCTGATACAGTATTATTAGGACTCATCGGTATAAATGTACCTAATTGCACACTGACTTTGGTCCACCAGGAATGTCCAATGGTAAGACACAGGCAGTGGGGAGCAGTTGGTCATTGTGAGTTGTCTTTGATTCTCTGTGCGGTTGAGCACACAGCCAAAGTCCACACTAGTGGAAGAGAAATGGAGATTGGGGAAGTGGACCTCACCATGAAGCTCCACCACATCCTGCTGTGGATGTCCCTGGTAGCATATCTGAAGGGACTGGGGGAAAGTGGAGCAAGGAAATGTAATAAGTTAATGTTATAGGTAAATATGTAAATATGTAAATAGGTATAAAGAAATAATCGGTTGAAAACAAATCTAAATAACAAACACACTTCACATAAAAGTAGCATTGTTACCTCATGAGCCACGTGTGACAACTTATCCTGATAATAAGATGGATTGAAACACACCCACAACTCAACCTGCTTCCCATCACCTAAAAATATGGACTGGAGAGACATTGAAACATAGTTACAGGTGTGTTATCTAGAAAAACATTTTCTCTGCAGCATTTGAGACCATGTTTTGATGACGACGATGAACACAACAGAATATTCTTTCATTTTTTACCATATTTGGGTTTGCTGGGACAAAAGAAAACAACTGCACTTTATATGACACATTCACTTTTGTTTACAAATGTTTCCCTAACTTTCCCTCTCCACCTCTTCAACAATTATGGGAGAGGGATTGTTTCAGAAATCTAGCACCTCATTCTGGACCTGTGTGATCAGTTCAACTCTCAAACAATGACTGCTTGGGAGGGCGAGGTTGGACTCCAACTTAGTGAGCAATGGTGGGAAGAAGTTGCTCTCCGGCACTTTTTACACTGCGCTCAGGCACTGCTTATCCACATTGACCACTTTTGTGAGTATCTTTAGATAGAGCCTAGCAATTTCTGTTCAGGTGGGTTTTTACTCCCACACCAAAAGGACATGCATGTTATTACTGCCACAGCAATCAATGTTCAATGTTATTATTTGCATCACCTTCCCATGGCAATTCATTTTCTGTTGTTCACTTTACTTCTAAGTTTAGCTGATTTAAAATGTACTGCACATCCTGGCATAAAGTAGGAATATGGGCGTTAACCAGCTGTAATCAAAAGATTAAGAGACGTGTACCTTGGAGGTAGCTGAGCTGAAGTTTCCCTCAGCTTCACACAGAGAGAAGGGCTCTACAACAGAGAGCTCTATGTGTAAAGATATAGATGATACATTTTTAAAGACCAGCATCTCATACAGTGGCACAAGACTTTTTCCTGGGGCCTATAACACATAAAAACATATTGCAAAGGCCATTAATTCAGCAATATAAACACATGACTCAGGTACAGCACATTGCTTTACCCCCCCTTTGATGGATAACTTCTCAAGATACCCTCATGTTTTTCCTTTCCGAAATCCACAATGATCATAAATACTCTGATTCCAGAAATGTTGACACCATTTAGATCTCTCAGCAGGATATCAACAATATAGCTATAGTATAGTAATTTCCCAGGGAGAGTAATGTCAATGACTAACATTCTCTATGTAGAAGTCAAGCTGCTTGGCAGAAATGCCGAGCAAAGGAGCCACAAAGCGACATGTAACATCCATAGTCATGATGCGCTCATTAAAGCCCTGGAGACCCACGATGCCATAGCACTCCAGACGCTCATGCACAATCTGTGGAGATAATAAGAATAAGAAACATATCCACAACTTCAATACGAAGAAAATGCGTGTCTGTAAATGTATGCATGGTTCTTTCACCTTAGGGCAGTCTGAAGATCCAGTCAGCAACATGTCAATAGAGCATCCAGGAAAAAGCTCCACACGAGAAGGGCAAAGGCTAAAGACTGGACTATCTTGGGGGGGGGAGACCAAGGATCCACAATCCAAAACATCTTTGTGCCTGGGAGCAGAAACCGGGGATCGGCCAGACATGTTTTTATCTTTGTTTGTTTTAATGGAGGATTGAGGCAACCGCGAGGAGCCTTCAGTCCTCCAGTACATCAGGTGCCTCCGTTGGCCACGGTTGGTCAGCTTAAAGTGATACTGGCATGACCCATAGCTGGTAATACAAAGGAAGGACAGTAAAGATGTGCAGCAGATTGGCAGAAGAATGACCCAGTAGTCATCAACACTATCCTGCACCTGACTCTCTAGAGTCCAATTCCCTATTATGTCTTTTAGTACAACTATTAACCTGAGACCATTGCTATAATTTAATTTTACCTGAAGTGTGAGCCTAAGTCAAGGTTGGGAAAAACCGGCGGGTCACTGACAATTGTGGTACCAGTGCCTGTGGCGGATAGATCAACAATGTGCCTTTGACTGTCCTGGATGGCTATTTCCACCTTAGCTTGGAAGTGGAGCGTGTCCCTCAAATGTGCCACTATCCTGAGCTCCAGCTGGCCCTCTGGTGGCACTTTGCCCTCGTTGGGCTCAACACGCCATTGAGACCTTGCACACGCCTGAAGAAAATAGATAAATCTGAATTCAATTTACACACACAAACCATACAGTCTATTTACTGACTGATTACATGTTAAAATAATAGCTATGCTAAATCTCAATTTTTAATAATCATTTTAAACAAAAGAGTGTTTTTTTCTCATGATCCTTTTCATAACAGCAGCATGAATAACTGAGTTTATCCGTTTATGAAAGCTTGTTGTGTTCATGGATGTGATTGGTATCACACACTGATGCTCCACTTCACTACATTGACTTGCCAACAACCCTTGTAAAGACCACTAATGTGCAAATATGAGAGCACACCTGGAACTTTAGTTTCTTATATCATGTGGACTCATTTCATTCCTGCAATCCTGAATTGATACAATTTCAGCATCTGACATCTGATTTTTAATGTGAATGCAATAAGATCCACACAGATAAAAAGAGCTTACTCCCAGGGAAAATGATTAAACTGGTAACTAATTATTTCTAGACTTAACAGAGCATTGAATCAATTATCTCAATAATTACATATCCAATTAGACAAAATTCATTAGTCCTAACAGCAGACAAAGTCTGAGTGATTGTGCCAGGTGTGTGGACAGGTAATGTGTGCATCAGATCCAGAACTGAAACCTATGCCAACGGTGATGTCAGTTCTTCAACTCTGTAACAGCACACACACTATATCTTGTAAACAGAATTGCTGAAAAGGTTAAATTTTTTGGCAAGGCTGTGACTTAAAATTGCAAAATAGTATATGTGTGTCTGCGTACCATTCGAGCAGTAAAACAGGCTGGGAGAGGTGACTGGTTAAACAGGTGTAGAGTTCTAGTAATGTCTGTCAGGACTGGGATTTTGCCAAAGTTGACCCGTGAGCTCTGAACATGAACTGTTGGACCCTGGCCAAAACATGACACGACAACCTCCTGAGAATAGAGAGGAGAGGAGAAAAGAGGAGAGGAATAATACATTTTTTTATTCTGAGGAAACATTAAGTCACATGCACATATGCAAATATTACTCTCAATTCCAGCAACCATTCACATATAGAAAATAGCTTGATATGTAAAGTACAGAATATGCAGTACACGTGCACATACACAAACACACACTTCCACTGACCAGGGGGGGCAGGACACTTCCAAACACAGCAATGTGTACAGTGTGATGCAGTCTACCCGCTGCCTTGGCCAGTAGACGAAGAGGAATCTCAGCTGACGTGTGAGGAAGGATAATTCCCCTGGGTACGGAACTGCCAAAAAGCAAGGAGGGACTCTCGTCATATTCCTGTACAGAGGGACATACAGTAGAGGACACATAGATTAGATTAGATTAGATTAAACTTTATTGTCATTGCATATCACAGGTACAAGCAACGAAATACAGATAGCCTCTAACAAGAAATGAAAAAGCAATAAGTAAAAAGTATATTACAATGATTAAATGTAGTATTATATATGTATGTACAGTACTGCAAAGAATGATTTTACAGTATATACATTATGATTTACAGTATGTGCAGCAAAAAAAAGAAAGTGACCAGTGAACATGAAAAGTGCAGTTGATGGGGTTTGGCGAGTATGTGTGAATGATTGTGAAGGAGGGTGGGGTGATGGGGGGCAGAGTTCAGAAGGCAGACTGCTGTGGGAAAAAACTGTTCTTGAACCTGGTGGTTCTTGTGCGGAGACTCCTGTAGCGCCTTCTTGAGGGCAGGAGGGCAAACAGTCTGTGTTCAGGAATTTAAAGGTCACGCGATGGGTAGATGTGTGTCAGCATTCTTCCTGTCCACGATGAGCTCCTTGGTCTTCGTGGTGTTGAGTAGCAGATTGTTGATGTCGCACCACGTAGCCAGGCGATGCACCTCCTCCCTGTAGCCGACTGATCGTTGTTTGTGATTAGTCCAATCACCGTGGTGTTGTCCTCAAACTTGACGATGGTGTTGGATTCTTGTCGACATCTGCAGTCGTGGGTGGAGAGGGAGTAGAGCAGGGGTCGGGAACCTATGGCTTGCAAGCCATATACGTAAGGCACTTTCGATGACGGCATATGGCTCGCAGAAAGTTCTGAGCTGACATTGTTTGACACTCATGCGGCTCTTTGCCGGCTGATGTGCGGGTCCACCTCGTCAGACGGGCTGATCGTAGCGCAAACTGTGAAGCACCCCGCCCCACCTAGTGATGATCGGGGTGAGTGCTACTGGGCGGTAGTCATTCAGACAGGTTGGAGTGGATTTTTTAGGTAGAAATTAATAGAGATTGAACTGCCGTTTTTGTTCATTTTTCAATGACAATGAAACAATATTGTTGATATTTTTGTTCACCTGGTCAAGCAAACCGTAGCAAGCAGGCAGAGAGCTGGTGTTTGCTAGCATCACATTCTGTTCATACGTGTGACTGAGGAGACACCTTTGAAAGTCCACGACTGGAGTCTCCACCACGAGTTCAGGTACAACACACCTTATAACAAAGGAAGTCAGAAGAAATGAAAGAGGTTGAGCGATAGTCGGAGAGGAAAAGAGAAGATCTTGGCCTGTTCAAAAATCATAATAGTAATGCAATACGTCAGGCCAAACCTACAGTCTATCAATTACAAACGATTCATAAATTTACTGCGACAGATAACCATTGCCTTATTACGAGTGACGATGCAGGTAACGTTCATATGCATTATTATGCTAATTAGCCACTGAATATTCAGTCACTCATTTGTCGACACCTGTGTGCACGTTCAATCGACCAGATTCACAACATGTCAAAGCCTTGGTGAAATTTATTGCCAGCTAAATTCTGGTTGAAACTATGAGTAACTTCTGTTTTATGGCATCATATGAGACCTTTCACTGCAGCAGGAATGTGAAGAAATGCAATGTAAAGATTATCATGGACATGTTATAGAGACAATGTGTGCTTTCTCATAATTGCATCTTACCTGGCACTGATGGGCAGACTCATGATCTCCTCTCCTACACCCTCAACATCCACCACTAATGCCAACCTGTATGTCCTCACTGTATTGGAGCACAGTGTGACCTGAGCATACAATAAATATGTACACTATGAGCTCAAAACATGTTTATATATACAGATGTGCTGGTTTACAACGGTTGTCACAATTAGTTTGCTGTTACCAAAAGCACTGACATATTTATTACATTGTGGATCTGAAATGTTAGCATCATAGTGGCAATCTTATGTTTATTTCAGTTATGGCTGGATTTAACTGTACATGATAAAGTCAGTAGCTGCGAAGATATTTTAATTTCTTTCGTTCGACTTTAAAACACATTACATTCATAAGATTCACATCAGTCTGACAGAAATGCACTTACCTTAATGTCAACATCCGACATGGAACGAACAGTAGCTGTGGCAGGGCTGAGGGTGAACTCTACAGGTTGTGACTGAAGGTCTCCTGCAGTACTGCCTTGCCATTGGTTCCTGGACAGCTCACTCACCTGTTTAACACAGGTCAAAGTGGGAGATCCCAACCCATCCCCAGGGATACGCAGGGAAAATGTCATAGGCACCAGGGAGGTGTTGAAGAGGGTAAAGATTAGTGTTAGTGGAAAACCTGTGAAGAGAGACAAAAAAACAAAAGGAACATGAAGAGTAAGGTGATATGGAGGACGCTTCCTTCCTTCTCTCTATCTCTCTCTCCCCTTTCCCCTTTTTCAAATCTAAAAAAAGATCTCCAAACTATCCTACAACTGTATGCACAATGTCATGTACAATGTTTCAATGTTTTTGCTTCAATAAAAACAAATTGCAAAAAAAAAAAGAAATCCAATGTAATACATGGACGATGCAATGTTTGGTTCCTAAAACTCTGTCCTACATTGCAAATGTTTGTGTAACTACATAGCTGACACACATGTAATAACATAACATAATTCAAACTCACCAAAAGCTATATCTCCAAAATTGAGCTCAGAAACATTCAAGTGGAAAGTGGGACCAATGACACTGCCCCTGAAACAGAGGGAAAAAATGCCTTAAAAAAAGCTTGCTAATATGCCATCATAGCAATTATTTCTAAAATAAATACTTGATGATAGAAACTGAAAGAGAATGTTTACAAAACAAGCTCAGTAATGAACACTGTTTACAAAATCTCCACTGTGATGGCAATCAAACTAAACTCTCTTTAGGAATTAAGTTTTAGTCTTTTAATTTACTTAATGTTTATTATACTAAAAATGTCACTTTAGTGTGTTTAAGTTTGTAGTGAAAGTTACATTTTGTCACCATGGTTGGGCCTTAAGGAATAGCTTTAGAGATGAGTTATATGGCATTGTTTTAGTTAATCTCACCTGAAGGTCAAAGTAATGGGTTGAGGCTGTCCGGTGACAGTAACAAGCAAATCCTCAGAGAAAGTTCCCAAGATGAAACAATGGAAGGTGACTTCCACAACCTGACAGCCCCCAGGGGGAACAACACCCTCCTGAGGTCTGAAGGAGAAATACTGGCCAAAAGTGGTGTTAGGGTTCGACAGCCTGAAAGGGGCATCAATTAATCCTTTATTGGACACTGTCACCTGGAGAGTGAGAAGAATTAGCTGATTGAGTTACAACAAAATTTTTAAGAATCTGATGCAAAATGTTGGTGCATATGTTATGTTTCATCACATCAGTTCCGACAATTAATTGAAGACTATGAGACCAAGTACAGTGACCTGCTGTTGCAAATTTTTCTATGGCAAAGTGCTTTATGAGTACACTGCCAGCGAATGGAAACATGATGTCGGAAGACATGGAGCAGATTATATAGATGACTTTTTAACCTTGTAACTGACATTTCATGTCAGTTAAAGGTTGAGGTTGAGGTTGAGTCAAGGTGATGCCTGACTATAAAGAATTGCATCTTAACTGAGAGCCAATTTTGTTTTACCCATGCAAATTGTGCTGTTGTGCAAAGTGAGATAGTAGAGCTGCAGACAAATGACAGATTCAAAGGTGAACGCAGAGCAGGTGTTGACGTTGTAGTTTGGTGTCAGAATCACTCTGTACAACTTTTTGCACAAAAAGTGATGTCACAACGTTCTTCACATTTTAAATTAGATTGCAACAACAAAATACAACATGAAGAAAAGGTTGAGGAAATGTGAGCCCACGTCTGATCTTCTAACCATTAAGGAATTGGCTGCATTATTGGTTCAAATTGCATAATGAAGGCAAACAAGTGGGAGTATTTGACACATGTATGGGTTATAGCTGTCTTACCTCATAACTATTTTTGTCACTAATGAAAACATTTTGCACATCCATCAGGTTATAGTTCAACTGAAGTTGAGGTCCGACGCCCTCTCCCTTGATTGTGAGTGGGATGCGAGACTGGTGGCCTAAATGAAAAGACACAAAAACAGACAAGTTACATTAGATTTGGAGAACAACATTGTCTTTTAAATGGTAATGAGTATATCTGAATGACAATGAATAATGTATCTGAAGCAAATTGATGAAAGGTCTGTAAACTTCACATTACAAAGTGTAAAACAGTGTGAGGACAGGACGGAGCACAGCTGACTGACCTGTAATGTCACAGTATATGGTTTCCTGGTAGAGTTTGGTCTCCTGAGGCTTAAAGACGATGTTGAACTGTGCTGTGGTGTTGGACCATATTTCACCCTGCTGAACAATGTAAAAAGAGGACAAAGTGAAAAGTGATTGAACATATGACTGCAATAGATGTGGCACACGTGTGTATACATAGATGTGTTTAAAAAGCAAAGGAGTTGTAACCCTTGAGTGGATCTAAGACCGTTGATAAAATTGATATAATAGTGCAAAGATCCTTCACACATTTGAGTCTAGAAAAAAACGTGTCATGCATACTCACACAGACTAGCTATCTCTAACACATCTCAAATAAAACACATTTCACAAGACCTTTACATTATCACAGGAGCTGAAAACTACTACTGTTGGTCGTGTGTGTGTTAGTGTTTGTGTATGACTATGTGTATAGACTGCTGACCATTGCCCTTTAAAGTCCTCTCAAAGATTTTGCTGTGACTATTTGACCTTCAACTGTTCAGTCACTGTATTCCCTTTGTCTCCCCTCTCCCCATGTTCTGGCAGAAAAGTGACACAGTTTTGTCAGACCAGGTCAAGCCTGCTTAAATGCCCCTGGGCAGAGATTGTGACGGCCTTGTCATTGAGGCAGCAGACCTGTCCTATCCTACCAATATAAGTGAAGAGCCAGCAGGTGGGTGTGCCTGTGTGTGCGTGTGTGTATGGAGCTGCAACAAGCACGAGTTCCACAAGCCGGGGTGACATGTGCATTGGGTGCTTTTATTTCATTTGCATTTTTATTTTAGGTTTTATTTGCAATAAACAAATTATGCAAGTTATATTAGTGGGATATGGGAGACATGAATGGATGATATCACGACTGATGTCGGGTTGTTAATGACATCTTTGAAGCACATGATGTCACAGCTCGTCATGCTACAGGGGGAACTTGCTAAAGTTACCTCTATTTTAGGGGGGCGGAAGGAGGGAAAGAGGAGGCTGGGGTTAGAGATAATGGGTTGGGCCGCTTATCGTAGTACTGCTTCTTTACATTGTGACTGATCTGATCTCACTTTGGATCTTGTCAGAGGAAACCTTGACGGTTTCTCATCCCCAACCCTGTTATTAGACACACAGCAGCACAGGTGGTGGAGGAAGTAACCTGTCCTTCAGTTTGAATACCCTATCTGGAGAAGCTTCCTAATATCTGTTCGCTCAGAGAATGCTGTTAAGGTGCAGTTTGGCCCCTCAGAAATTAACCAAAGTATCAAATTATTCACATAATGACAAATAATGAGATAATCAGCACAGGCATTATGAGGAGTGAAAACACTGCAAAACTTCAGGTGAGGTAAAGGTCAACAAGAGATATGTGGTAAGAAAACAAACAATATAGAGACAGAGGAACATGCACACACAGCAAACCCCACCATTGGTTGAACAGTTATGCAGCTGTGTGACGGGGCCAGGGGGTAGCTCTTTGCAGCCTGGCATCTGAGTGGCTGGAACTCACACTCCATCATCCGCTCTCTCTCGACCTCATCCTTCTGCTGGAGCTCTGAGCTCTCTCTAAAGAGAGGGAAAGAGGCAAGGTAGAAAGCAGAGCGTAGGGCGGCGGCAGTAGCTCAGTCCATAGGGATTCAGCTTGGGAACCGGAGGGTCGCCGGTTCGAGTCCCGTATGGGCCAAGTAAGTGGACTGGTAGCTGGTGTGTTGCCAGTTTGCCTCCAGGGCACTGCCGAGGTGCCCCTGAGCAAGGCACCAAACCCCCAACTGCTCCATGGGCGCTGTAAATGGCTGCCCTGCACCCCCTCTGTAATGCATGTGTGTGTGATATGAGGGGGTGCAAGATAAATTTCAATTGTGTGTTGAAAGTCCCTTTGGATAAAAGCGTCTGCTAAATGACTGTAAAATTAATTAAATAGTGAGAAATTAGGAGGTTCAGATAAACAAAGAGGAAGAGGAAATTAAAAAAATACAGAGAGAAAGTGATGGACACTTCTATTTCTGAAGACACACAGCATAGCAGTTCTATTGTATCCTATGTGTGTGTGTGTGTGTGCTCCCACACATGTATACTGTATATATATAGTATATTCTTTATTTACATACCTGTCTTGCTGGCTGGGCCACGTTGACCAGCAATACTGAAGTGTGACATCACTGCTGTTAGTGAGGGACACTGTGTGTGAATTGGCCAAGGAGATGTACGTGTCCTTCAGCTTTACAGACTCAGGTTCCAGATATATGTTCAGTTCTTCACAAGCACCATACAAGCTGATGTGTACATCCTCGCCTGGACAGCAGACATTCAAATATGGGAGGTACGTACATGAGCACAGACACATGCACAATAATGACAGCTTAAAATGTAGCAGACTTATTGCATGACAAAATAACTTTACATGCATTTACCCTGCACGGCACAATATATTGTGAAATTGTGATCAGTCACTAGAGAGACTGATAAAAGTTACATTAAAGTTGTAGGCCATTGACTAACATACCACAGTGTGAGAAATAGTTTGAGTTTTGAGCATGTTTTGGTTGCGAGTTACAGTAACAAGTGTGAACTAGCCAGATGAAGAGTGCAGGTATCCCTGACTGAAGAGAGTTTGCTACATTCTGTTTACATTTGGTCTTGTCTGCATTTGACTGTAATTTGACCTATGTGGTATTTGTAAATGGGTAATATCTGACCAGGTCATATTTCACAAGCCATAGTAAACAAAAAACCTGTACTGTGTCACTGTCTGATGATTACTGAATTGAATGGAGTTGCATCATCATACTCTACTGTAGCACTACAATTACACTTCAAACATAATCTCATTCCAATGTACCACACAATACAAAATGCAATTGTTCTTTTGCCGTGTTATTCTGTTGATAGGGATATCTGATTTTTAAAAATATGTGAACTTCAAAGTGAGGAATCATTGTAGTTTTAGTTGAGCTATTTCCAATCTAATATTTCAAATATTTCTTGTAAAATCTGGTTTATGGATTGGATACGTATTGAATCTTCTGAGAGGGATATATACACACACCAACAAGTGGCACAACAACTTTGTCCAATACATTTTATTAATTGTTGCTAAGATATGATGACATAACACTAATAGAAACTGGAGACCTTTGCAGAGGGGTTTTAATTTTTACTTAGGATAAATATTTTTATGAGGTAGCCTGAATTTTCTGTTCTTAAAGTGGTCCCCTTACCAGTATGGTAGTGCAGCAGCAGGTCCTGTTTATGGTTTCCTGCAGTCATAGGGTTGAACTCCACAGTCACCTGCATGCTCTCGCCTACATCAAGAGTCCCAAAGGCGGGCGTCACTGAGAAAGGTCTGGAATAAAATGTGACAATATGCACACATACAACACAAACAGACATTAGGGTATAATATTTTTTAACTCAGATTGAAATATGTTATGTTTCACAGAAACTTTATACCACTATTACCAACCATCTTTATAAAATGACAGAGGAAACCCACATGTTCAAGTGATACATGTTTATGTAATAAATAATTAAATGTTAAATCATTCTATAAGTAAAATATTTATTATTTAATGGAAGAACATCTTTAAGCAGTGGTAGTTAAATATTGTGACAGTTAATACATTGAAAGGTTGCTGGATTGGACATTTCAAAATGGTTTTCGATTTGCTGAATAGACAGACACGACAGCTTAAAACTTTCTCATGTGAAAGAAAATACAGTACTTCATATGAAATCACTGAAAATCAGCAAACAAGCCCATCTTTTCACCTGTGTGTTTGTAACTTGAACTTGGCCTGACTGTTTCCTATGTTGCGGACGAGCTGAGTCTTTTGTGCGGAGGCTTTCACTGGACAGACCGGAAAATAGAGCTCACCACGAAAGTCAAGAATGGCTCGAGGCCCAATTGCACGTACTGGGATCTCAAACCTCCCCCTGTCAGTTACCACAACCAGTTTGTAGTCGTAATCCTAGAGGGAAAAAATGGAAAATCTTTTTTTTCTTCTATACTTTTAAATATATAAATGAACAACTAAACAATCTTAGCAATTTTCAAATATTACTTGTGAGTGCCTGACTTAATAAATCAGCAGGAAATACTGTGTTAATACATTTCATGACAGTTTTCACTTTTATCCATATATCAGTGAGAGAAGAGATAAGGATGTGCTTGTGTAATGTAATGCCTGAGCCGTTTGCTGTCTTGACTGCCCTACAACTCGTCTGTACACCAAAGACAGATTGACGATCAAAATATGACCATGCAATATAAATTCTTGCCATCACTGACTGATCTAATACTTCCACGACCCACCACCGGTATCAGGCTAACACATACCAGTATTGTGCACACATATGTGGACATGGGGGTCCGCAGGTTATCAGTCTCATGGTTCTTGTTTCGGTTGTCTTGGTTGTTTACAAAATATGAAATTGATACTCTTTCACTGGTTGCAAACTGACTGACCTGAAATTCATGTCAAAAATGCAATCCCTTGCATTTTTTGTCATTGTGCATCAACATTCGAATTCTGATTATATTGAGAGGACATTTATCTGCCTCCACTACCTTTTTCTCGAGTGGGGTGAAGAAAACAGTGAAGGTGGCAGTCATTCCTGGTGCAACCCTGCAACCTGTATCTTCTGGACCCACCACATGGAAATACTGCGAGTCCTTCTGCTCCACCTTCACATGCCGTGAAACCTGGACAAAATCACACACACTCACTTCACTAACTTGCAGACTGTAAAAAACAGAGCCAGGTACACACAGTTGTCACAGTTGTGTGTCACATTTGTTCTTGAACTATCAGGTAGACCTGCTGTAGATCATTCACACACCTTGTCGTTGTTAAAAAGGACAAGAGGTAATTTGTATGTTTGTGGAGGAGTGAAGTTCTGAAATATCAGCTCGGATGGGTGAGGCTGGAAAAGAGCCTGGTCCATATCCACCAAAGACAACTGACAAAACAAACAAACATATACATAGTCAGACAATCACATTGCTAAAATGTTATTTTCTGAAATAACACAATATACAGTGCTCGTGCTATTTCTGTCCTGTCCTGCTCATTCTGTCCAAAAAAGTGATTCAAATGTATTCAGACTTTTCTATACCATTATACAGCGTAGACGCAGCTTTCTTTTAAACGAAGATCGCTAAAGTTATGCTATAGGTCCGAGCAGAAACAAGAATGTGCTCATGACTATTAGTGGCGCTCTCATATTAATAAAGACTATAGCTGGCGTCACATATCTTATCTGGCGTCAGAGAGCATCGCGAGTCACTTTTTTTAACCATGTTTACAGCCTTCGTACGAGAGTGTTACTAACAGTTAATGCGCATGTTTCTATGGAAGAAGCTTTACTCGCTTAATCATAAATCGCGTTCCCGTTTCTACGCCCTCAAGTATTGTCTGTGCTGGTTGTGACCAGTGCTTCGTATTGTTCGTAATCAAACAACGCCATGACGCCATACGGAACACACTCAGATAGCAGGAGAATATGTACAGCACCTGCTGGCTAAAGGCGAACTTTTCACACGTACAGTGATAGACTTGCGTTTGGCGGCTGTGTTACAGATATGAAACGACAATTCTAGCAGTTTTAGCCCAAACTTCAAACTCTGACTACACACTACCAGCACGTTTACCGTACCATTGTGGGAAATTTCAAGTTTGGACGTTCTCTCCAAGCTAAAAACAGCACACGGATGCGCCAAAGGTAAGATGAAGAAGTGCGCGTAAACATCGATATATAATCACGCGGCTCGCACACGACGAAGAAACGTATTTCAAATTTAAACACATTTACGTATTCAATGTGGAATTGTTATGCTAATTCCGTGAAAGTATTCCGTGAATGTATGAAATATGTATGACAATAATTGAGGCACGTTGAGCCGCCGAGCACGCTGGGCAGATATGGAACATGTACTGTAACGTTGTCGTAAAGTGTAACATCATTGCCATATTCAGGGCAAACTTGTTGACGTTTAAAATGATGGCCCACTGCTTGATGCCAATCGTCAAATCGTTGGAGACCCCAAACTCCAGCCCCGCAGATTTCCCGGACTGTTCTCTGAGCGTAAATGCGCACTGCACCGGCGCTGCTCACTTGTTTCCGTCTCTCACTCGCACCCTCCCACCCACCCGACCTGTCAAAGAATCGGGGTGACTACTTCCCTTCAGCACCCAGGTGGGTCTGTATACTTACATCCAATATAACGGAGATACCTTTTTGCGATTCAGAGGCGAAGAACTGCTTATCCTTGCTGGATGCGTACTCCCGACTGGAAATGTTCTGGTTGTCGCTCATTTTGGTGACGATCCAGCGGACGAGGCCGTCGATTCCGCCGCTGTTTCCGGACTGCGCTGCCCGAAGTTTGGCTTGTTCTTTGTTAAGTAGTTTGTGGACTCCATACAGTAGTACACTACCTGCTGATCCTTTGCTGCGTAGCGCTCATGCAGTGCCATGGTGGAGAGAGGGGTCCTCCCCCCTTACATCACAGGATACACCCCAAAACACACCCACCCACTCTACCACTACGGTCTGTCTCTTTTTTTGTAAATATTTTAATTTGTTTTATCTGTAATTATTTCATTACAATAACAATGTGCACCAGCTGTATATCATTTTTGGCGTGGAAGCTGAGTTTAAGTTTATCTAGAATGAAAGACACCAAACACACAAAGTAAATTACAAATTTCTCTTCTATAGTCAGGGGGCCAATTCTGAAAAGGCCTTCCGTTAAGACTTTTGCGGGCATGTTTTGGTACAAGCTGTCACCCTATTTTTTTTAGTTAGAAGACACCCATAGGTAAGCTATTAGGGTGGTTGTCAGGCTGGAAAAATATTTTTGTGACTTTTACAAGCAATTTTAGGCCAATTTTTAGGTTTGCTGCTCAACACAACATGCCAGCTATACATGTTGATTATCTCCACAATCACAAGGACCATATACATAAAGAATGAACATTTACTGTACAGTTTAAGAGAAAACAGAACTAGAACAAGAAAAAAAATCATCCCCGCCTATAGAGAACCAGTTTTCAAAGTACATATCAGCTTGGAAGCACAGCATAACATAGTATCCAAGAACCAATCAGTACCCCTATCTATGGGATACAAAACACGAAAAACTATCATGCCAAATAATCTGAAACAATACAGTTGCATATAATGGGGCAACACTCAATAATGATGTGAGTACCTGAGTATTCTTGCACCAAGCTGCACAGGCACACCCACATGCCCCTCTGCAAAATATTCCACTTTTTCGACATCGACACAGCCTGGTAATGCATTGACTTCCACTCTCCTTGCGTCCACAGATTGTCAGCTCCAAGCATCTGGCCTGTACAGGTTCTTGGGTTAAAAGCTGTGGGACGAGCATTCCATCCTTCATGTGCCAACCACAACTGGTTGGTGAGGGCAACTGTGGATGGGTCACTAGTGACTGTTTCCAACCTTTGTTTGATCATGGGCCCGCATGAGGTGCAGAGACAAGGCATCCTGAGTTGGTGGTAAAGTATTGGCTTTCACTTTCCGAAACAGGGCACAGCAAACTTCATGGATTGAAGTGCTGGTTGTTTTTGGATCATAAAGTTTGCAGACAAACTCTTCAGCTGAGGATAGAATAGCTGGACTTGGTACTTCATCCTCACCAAAGTTGTGGAGAAGACGAGGGCACTGCTGGGACACTTTCCACGCTGTCCTTTTTCCTATTCCAGTGAACTGACTGGTAGTGTCACATTCAGTGATGGATGAAATGCCAACAGACCATTCAGAATCTCATTTGACATTTTAATGTCATGCACTTTAATTTTGCCCGTTCATTTGCTCTCAATCTAACACACTTTAGCCCATTCTCAGAAGGATTTCCTAGGGCTTTATCTTGGTTTCCTGTTTCCTTGGTAGCTGTATTTCCCATATTTGTCTTGACAAATGAAAGATTTTTCCCTCTTACTATTTGTTTTTCTTTGGACCCTAGGCTTACAGCTCCCTCTGGATCCATGTTAGCTCATCTGAAAGGCAAAGAAATGTTTCACTACACTAGTCTGATTGGTTTCTGAGTGGATCACTACAATGTCATCTGACATGAGCTGAGTGCTTGGCTATCTAACGAACTGGTTAACACGTTTAGCTAGCAGACTGTAAAATAGACTGCTGTTCAGCAAATAAATTATAAACATAATATTTCCATTACACATCTGCACAAAAATTAATTTACCTATTAGTAATAGGCTAGGAGATATGAAAGTTCATTAGCCTAGCTATCTGTCTGGGATATTATAGCTAGTTGGAAAGCCTACCTGTTTCTGGCAACATTTGATGGTAGAATCTTGAGGTAAATGTTTTTGTAGACAAATAGACGAAAGGTGAGAAATTTATAAAGTTTTGTTCAGACTGTTGACGCCTGCTGTGATCATCTTCTTCACTGGATCTGCTGCCTCATGCCAAATCACAGCTGTGCTGACACAAGAGTGCCCCTTGTGGTGTGATACTCTTGTGGTATTTATTGATTAATATTTTTTAAAGATCATACTTGCACATAAATTGGATTATATTGCACATTTGCCCAAATTTACAGGAGGTAACATGGAAGAAAGAGTAGCACTTCTTTTGATTTTACCACTTTTAAGAATATAGTGTTAAAATGGACAAAAAAGTGTCTGACAAAGTTTTAATATCAGTTTTGGCCCCCTGACTACTACTACCACAGCCCAGCTGATTGTTTAGAACCTGAGGCTTGCTGTGTCCCCATGGAAGGAGGGGGAGGGCCAGGTGTGGATCAGAGGATTTTCTCCTGCAGAAAGAAGAATGTCTATAGAACTGGGGGTCCACCTGTGTGTGTGCGCACAATACAAGGATGAAATCCTGTGCGCACAATGCACACGGTGAAATCCCTTGCCATGATTGCCCCCATGTGGAAAAGAGTGTGTAGTGACACTTCAGACAGTATACTATCCTGAGGAAAAACATTTATTCAATGACTCATTAAACAAACATTTTAATAACTACTCTACTTACATAAAACACAGAGCAACTTTGACTTGAACTTTGGCATCAACAGTGTACTTATGGAGTTAATCCATAAAATAAGTAGACATGTGTAACTAAAGCCTAGAGAACAAGTTCATTTTGTAACTCGAGTCTAAATGGTACTTTTATTTTAGCATCTGATCATGTTTGTGTCACTGTACTCCCAGGTGTGTGTGTGTGTGTGTGTGTGTGTTTTTCCTGTATCTAAGCTGTGCTCTCCTTCTGGCTTGTTTCAGAGCGGAAGCCCTTCAGATAATAGACCCAGGAGAAGGACTTGCTGTGTCCCACTGAGCACTGACTGGAGATGATAACTTTGCCAAACCATGGCCCCTGAGAGTCTGTGGAAGGGGCTTCAAATGTCACCAGCATGGTGCAGGTCTTTTTGGATTGGATGTTGTCCACTGCTTTGACTATGAAACAGGGATTGTCCACCTAATGGGGTAAGCAAGGGGTTACTTCGGGTCATTTACCGACAAGACATCAAGTACAGAATAGGCAGGAATCATCAAATCTACTCTAATAATCAAACCTAAACTGTATCACTGTAGTAAATAGTTCCAAGCTAAATTTAATTTTTCATTATACTGACTGGCGTAGAACAAACTACACTGTTACACTCCAAAAATATATTTTTCAGCTTTTTCTTCATTCCTTGATCTGGTTATTTCTCTGCGTCTTGGGTCTAAGATTTGTGTGCATGAATGGTGTATGAGCCAAATCCCATTGGTCCTTACCTGAAAAGAGAAAGCAGTAGTCTGCAGGAAGACATTCTTGAAGGGGATGGAGATATTGCGGCCAGTCCTGATGCTGAAAGGGCCTTGGGGTTTGGGAGGGAGGCAGGTCCCATACAAGGAGAATATATAGTCACCACCAACTGCAGAGGATAAGGTGAGCTGGCCCCTCACCTGCCCCAGCTGGTGGGGTTCAAAACAAACCTCTACTTGGGTCTCTAGACCAGGGGGGGAACCTGGAGGGGTGACAATGCTCTTTTCTACAATGAAGTCTGAGCAATCCAACTAGAGAGAGAGAGAGAGAGAGAGAGAGAGAGAGAGAGAGAGAGAGAGAGAGAGAGAGAGAGAGATGTGCTTTATATTAATTAACATATTAAACTTTAAATATACACAATAGCTATTCATTACCTGACTGTTCTTCCTCCCCACCTGCCCCAACGCTTATTAGCGCCATATGAACATTTCTACCTTTTGTTGCCAACCCTCCCATGACATCCTCCCCCTGATATTTCACCAAGGAAATGAAAAGCACCCTCTATACATGCCGTACCCCTGAACAATGTTTCTGCTAAGTTTCGAGGTTGATCCAAATGAAAACCTGTGCCCACACATGCAATCCCCAATTATAGTTGTAAAGATAACCTGAATCATCCAGCACAACCAGTACGTGTACCTATGTTTTCAATAATTTGACAAAATCTGATCGATTCATTTAGAGGTTGACTGATCTTTAACTATCTTTTCTAGTGTTCTAGTCAGTGAGAGGGTTACCTTGCAGAAGTACTCAGTCTTGCTGCGGGAATAGTTGATGAACTTGACAATATTAGAGTGGCTGCTGCCCAGAGGAGTTTGGAAGTACACAGGTTTCTCTTGTGGTGGGGGCACGACTTTAAGGAGCAGCTCGTAGTGAAAGTAGCCCAGCTCATTACAATGCATACTCAGCCGGGCTGTTGACTCGCCTGCATGAAGGGGCTGGTACTCAAAGCTGAGTACACCCTAGAGAAAGGACACACAGCATATGTGAAATGATAGTTCTGCTACCTTGGGCACAAAAGGGTTACATTGTGTCAAGACAAGTACTTGGTACCTACTTTGGACTGTCCTGGCACAGTGTACTGAGATGGGAGAATGATGTCGGGGCATTTACACTCAGAAGTGAGAGAGATGGGCATGTTCAGGGGGTTCTCCAATTGCACACTGGCTGAAGCCACCTGGCGGACAACAGTCACCAGCTCAATGGTGGACAGGATGTCTGGTGGTGTCATCTTGAAGGTGACCTGGTAAAATAAGTACTCTCCAGATGCCTCATTTTGGAATGTGACCTAAGGACGTAAGGTCAAGGTGGAGAAATACAATAAGTGGTTAGTTTTTAGAATACACCTGTACAAAGCAGTACAATCCCATATAACATTGCTATAAATCCTACCTATGTGAAGCAATCCTGTGACTTTTTATGTGTAAAATCTTGTTACACTGTGTAGGGATCGAAGTTGTTCATTGGTGTGTGCACTTGAGCATGTATGTGTGAGACCAAACCTTTGCGATAACCTGGCCCTCTCTGAATGTATGAATATTGATCTTGTAGTCTCTTTTGGCCAAGGAAGGGACATCAATGTATTCTAGACCCTTGAGGGACACTGTAGCATCTGGCCTCTCAGGCTTCAGGATCTCTATCACCACACGAAACCTGGTATATGGAAATTCTCATTACTCCACTGTCCTTCTAATCTCTTCTCATTCCATCTCAGCAGCCCTGCACTTTTAGCATTGGGAATTTACCTTTTGGTTTACCTTCATTCAGTCAAGCTTATTGTCTTGTAAACAAAACTCTTTCAATACAGGCTGTACGGTACCAGGTATAAGGTCAACATGTAACACTGTTATTTGGAATAGATTTCAGTCAAAATCAGAATAGTGAACAGGATGTGATGGGAGTGATGGTGTTGGCACCTCTGCTGTTTGCTGAGCCAGTTATGTACAGACAGCAGCTCTGTGTGGTGGGTCTTGGCAGGCAGTTCACGTAAAATAGTGTCTTCCACTTTAGGAGGCTCAGCAGTTCCCTGCAGGGAGTACAGCAAGCTTGTGCCATCTGGGAAGGGGAAAAAGACCGATCCCTGAACAAAGGTCGAGGAGAAACAGGACAGGTCAATATCTGATGCCACTGAGGAAGGGAACATAAGGTAGTGTGAAAGGAGGACAGGGATCTAGGTGGAGGACTAAGGATCAAACTGATGAATGACAATGAGTTAATAGACATTGTGGTTATGAAATGTTAGTCCTCCTCTACCTGGTGTTTTTTGCCCTGTGCAGTCATGGTCAGTGGTTGGTAAGTGATGTCGTATGTCTTGTTTTCGAGGGAATCAAGGATTAAGGAGGGCACAGCACTCCACTGCTCCCCCTCAAAGACAGGTGTAATGGTACAGTGCTGGTTTGTGGGGTTGACCACAGTCAGACTCTGCATGTGTGAACCACGAACTGGGCAAACAAAATTCACCACCTGGACCCAGAAAGAGAACAGCACTTAAGCAATCGATCGTAAAAATAAACAACACAATTATGAGTTCACCTACAGAATGATAGAGAGAAGAAACACTGGCTTTGAATCATCAGTCATTTAATCACTTAATTACTTCTAAAGTGAGAACCCACATGGCCCCAGAATTACAGTATATTAAATACAGCAGAAAGAGGAAATTCAGGAAATGTTATTACTTAAATGAGCTTCTTGAGCAACTTTTCAATTTTCTTCAAAGGAAAGTGAGATCACAAGATAGACTTTACTGGAATAAGCATAATTTTTGCTGGTAGTGTCTGTGTAAATTGCAGGCATTCCTTAATACTGGTAACTAACCACAACACAGCCATTTGTTTTGCTAGTGTGGCTACACCTGCTTGTATCACATCAGTCGTCAAATACTTAACTAAGATGTAATTTTCCAATGCCTTCCTGTCATTGAAAATGCACTTCCTGTCATTTAAAATAATGTATGTAATCTAATATATATGTATATACAATACAGAAATATATATGTGTGTGTGTGTTTTACATGAACAATAGAAGTGCGTTGATCAAACCTCTTTGGTCGTGGATGCTACAATGCAGGAGCCTGTCACAGTGAGCGTAATGGGCGAGGAGGCGTGCTCAACATGGCAAGACAGGATTTCATATCTGGTGTCATTACTCGGCTCCACAGGGGCAAATGTGACTTCAAAAGGAACCTCCCTGCCTGGACAGATATAGCCCTTCACCGGCACTATGGACAACTCCGGAGGAAATCCTGCTACTTCCCAGTGGAACCTGGTTACATTTCAGGGATCAATGATACTTATGTAGAAATGTTGTCACAGAACAGCAAACAATAACATGGATCCAAACAGAGAGTCCTTCAAACAACAACGTGATAAATTATAGTACCCAAACCTTACCTGGCACCAATATCTCCAGTGTTCATCATCACAATCTTCTTCCTGGCCTGGCCACACAAGGCTGTAGCGCCAAAGGCCAGATGGTCCCGGTCCAGGTAAACCTCCACACCCTGACAGTTGGAATAGGATAGTTGGAATAGGAACTAGTAACTGTTGGTTGACCTTCATATTTCATACAATTTCTGGAACACATTTTAAAACACCTTCATGTACTTTTTAATTTACATAAAATTATCCTCAACGCCTACCTGGCAGCAGCCTTGGATGGTCAGCAGGGGTCGTACCAGTCCTGCAGACGTTGCCTGCAGCTCAGTCGTGAAGTTAGCCACAGGCTGTTGAGGTGAGAACTGGATATGAACATTACATGAACCACCCCTGGCTTTCAGGTTCAGCTCACCTGGACTGAATGACAGATCCTAGTACCAAAAAAGTAGAGGATAGAAGAGAGGAGAGAGAGAAATTGTTACACGTATGAGCTAGCATGTTCCCTGTTGCAGGATCCCTGTTTAGTGTGTGTGTGTGTGTGTGTGTGTGTTGGAGTGGGGGGTGTACCTGTGGGTTTGCATTGAGCAGTAGAGAGAGGCAAAGATCTGAAAGGCTGTGGTTGACCAAGGTCACCACTTTTTTCACTTTCTGACCCACCAGCAAAGATCCCAGTTTCACCCTCCTATGCTTAGGATCCTCCACGTCCAGCTAGTGAGGGCAAAGAAGGTGGGAGGGACACACGGGCAGTATTGATTGATGCTTAGATAGATACATTATACATTATGGACTGGTGGCATGGGTCATAGGACGGTACAGTAAGTAAAGTATGTAAAACTCTGTTTTTCAAAAACAAAACTTATTTTATTCTGTTCCTTTTATGAAACCTATGAAATACATACCTATAGGCATATTCAATTAAATGTTTCACATTTTTGTGTATCAAGGGGATTTTTGGGATGGCATCTTTCTTGTCTAAATGGGTGGTAGTTCATGTAATTTTGATGACAGAAGGACAAAAAGCACACACTCCTCTTTCTCACCTTCATTTCAATGCCTTGCCCCCGTATGTCCACAAGTTTTTTAACACAGCTGTTTAAGATGAAGGTGATTTTTTCATGGTAACGGCTGGCCTCACGGGGAAAGAAGGTGATGGGTATTTCCTTCACACTACCAGGGGACAGAACATCTTGTTGGAAGCCGATCTCCAAGTAGAAGGTGTTACTGAACTGACACTGGACACTGTTGAAGAAGAACAAGCATTTTGGACGTTCCATTATGCAGCGGAGTGAATTGGTCCAACACAGGGAGAATAACGCACACCTACCTGATGTCCCTGTCACCTTTGTTGCTAATCACTAGTGACTTGGATGCAGGCACCATGCCTGGTGAATACAGAAAGCACTTGCCAAAGCTGTATTTAGTAAAGGAGAATTCAACACTTGGTGCCACCGCCCTGCCTGTAATGGTCAAGATAAAGGTTGGCCCGTGCTTTACCTGATGGGGAGAAAGAGAAGAGAGTAGAGTCCGACAATAACAATAAGAATAGGAAAATGTGATTCTAACAGAATATTTGTTCACTAACTGCTGTCCCTATTTAGTTTCATAACATCCATTTCATCTCAGGTTTCTGAGATGTTCTCAATTAGAATCAGAATCGTTCAAGTCTTCACTTACAAGGAATTTGTTTTGGTGTTTGGTGCACTAAAAATATCAAAAGACAAAATATTAAGAGAAAACTAAATCACAGGTATTTTACAGTACTATATAGAATAAAAATAAAGAGTTTATCACTTTACAACTATACATATGAATGTATATATGGAGAGTGGAGTATTTGCAATATAACTATATGTATTTCATATATGTATAACTATATAAATTTCAATGCACAAGATATAATGTGAAAAGGACACCATGGGAACATTCTATGTCTAAGTCTTTGTAATTTGTCAAATGTCTTTTCAATGACTACAATAAAAGACAACTTTATATATCTTGTCAAAGCAGAATGAGACCAACTCCTGGAATGACATTAACTTTGAGACACATCCCTGCTGCTACTGGAAAATGGAAAAAAACAACAACTTAAAAAACTAAATTACAAAAAACTATCTTACCTTCACATTTAATTTGACATCCTCTAGGTTGCAAATGTTCTTAGGACTGAAGAAAATTGATGAATGTAGCTGCTTCCCAACTTCAACAGTGGCAACCTTTGGCTTTGCCTCTAAATGCTGCAGTGATTCAGTGGGACCTACTAGGTCAAAGTTCACTTCCATGGTGAATTTTGCCAAGTTGGACACCAGCAAAGTAAAGGTAGATTGCTCTGAAAGTCCCACCTGTGTACAAAAACACATACTATGCTTATTACTTTGAAGCTTCACACACCTCATTTTAAGAGCTCGTAGATGTTATGTTTGCATCTGTGTGATTTCAAAGAACTAACATTTCCAAAGTCCAGTGTGTCTGGGTAGCTGTGGTTGATCTCTCTAAAGCCTCCATCTGGTTTCACAACTTGAACAGATGTGCTCATGGCAAAACCATCAGCTTTGACAGCTAGTACAAGCGGCTCTGCCTTCCTCTTCACCTTCAGAACCAACCTGAAGCTCACATAGCCCTCACGGCAAGGCATGAAGTACACTGATAATGGTAACCTAGATCAAAGTTCACAACAAAAAGTTCAACAATAAAGACTGCTCATTGAACAATAAATGAGACAAAAGTGTAAAACGTTTCAAGCTTTCTAAACTAAATAGCTCTTCCAGGAACCTCTACTAACAACCTTCTACAAAATACATTAAATTATACATTTTGAAATAAAAGCCTTCATATTTAGCTGAGCTCTGTGTTCTGTAGTGATAGTAGTCAACCTGTCTTTGGCTGCTACTGTGCCAGTCAAAGGCTGCAGTGTCAGGCTGGACTGCTGATCTTCACAGTGGAGCGATGACTGCAACACAGAAAAGTGGAAGGGCTCCTTCTCTTCATTCACCAGGTCAATTGTCTGTTCCACTCTACGACCTGCATACGTGTATGTACACAAATACACACACATAAACTTGCACAACATTCAGAACATGGACATGGACATGTTATGGAGACAATGTTATATGCAAATGTTGCAGTCTTATAGTTATACTGTGTGTGTGTGTGTGTGTGTGTGTGTGTGTGTGCCCACCAACAAGCAGGTCCCCCAGGTCAAGGTGAGCTCTGTTAAGGTAGACAAGTGGTTCTTGAGTTGTCCCCACACAGAGGAAGGGAATGGACAGTGACAGTGTGTCAATCACAAAGCTCCAGCATGACTCCACCACATCCAGCCGCTCTGATGCATATGCTAAGCACATCTGCATAAAGACACAGTAGTCAATGGACAGACCAGAGGATAATGGAAGCTAACATTTTGAGAAAAGAGCAACAGGAGGCAAAATGTTAACAAGAAGGGTGATATGGAAAACAGTGAAAGAATAGAGGGAATGGGGAGGAACAAACAAGGCCAGATGGAATGAGCCTAAAAAAATGGGTTTAGAAAGACATGAATATGATTTGACAATACTGTAAATAAAGATGAAAAGGGAATTGACCAGCTGAAATTAGATGAGTTGATGAATTGTGAGAAAGTGGGGTATGAAATGTGTGATAGAAACAATTATGAAGGAATCTAAAGATAAGACAGTCTGGGATTGAATGAAAAAAGACATGATTTGAAATTAAATAAAGATGTCTGAAAGATAGCAAAACATAAAATCAGATGAGACTGTGTTCCAATTCACAGATTTGACCCTCCAGAAATTAATGACAGTAGTTCATCCAGATGACAGTAAAGTAAAGGCCCAGAGGAAGAGTCTCCTCCTGAATTGAGTCCAGCCCACAGTGACCAAAACTGATGGTGTTTTTTTGCAGAGAGGAGAGAGAGAAATTGTTACATGTATGAGCCAGCATGTGGATCCCTGTTTAGTGTGTGTGTGTGTTGGGTTTAGTAAGCTAACAAAGCAGTGCAAAAATATTACATTATGAGCTGGGATGTTTCACTTCCCTATCGAATTGGCCCTACAGGCATGAAGACTCTCTTTTTCAGTGCCTCCAGACTTACTTCCACTTTCTTCCCAGGCAGGATGGTACCAGACGGGGTGAGGCAGTGGAATGGGCTGGGACCCGTGTCTTCACACTTCCACTTGAAGGTATAATCTTTATTGGTTGGGTTCAAGACGCTGAATTGTCTGTGTATTGGACAAAGAACACATGTGTCTACACAACCCACCAGAATCTCAAATATCCTGTATTGCTTAGACCAATCAGATGGAAGAGAGGTTAAGTGGTCTTTTTTATGTTTAAAACACAGTCCATCAAGCTTATGAGGTCGATTTCTTTGCCTCTTAAAAAGTGTACAGCACAATTTTAAAACAAATAAAAACATATGGCGATGAACTGATGCCACTGAGAACTTGTGCTGATGTACTAAGTGAATGTTTGGAAATTAACGTAATATTTTGCTGAAATCAGAAAACACTGATTGGGACATAAAGTACTCTCAAAACTATCTGATACCTTGTAGTATGTGCAGAGAAGCCAATGGAGTTGAACTCTATGACCCTGGTGTGCGGATCCAAGGCACCCTTGAGCTCAGGGCGACGATGGTTCCCAGTGATGTAGTCTGAGTCCTCTAGGTCAAAGTGGCAGTGGGGTAGAAGGCTGCGGCCACTTACTGTGATAGAGGGACACTGAATCCCTTCTTGCAGGTTGGGAATACTAAATGAATGCATACACATACAGACAGGGAAAACAAGCATGCATTTATATGTATCATTATACTCTTGGGGACATTCACAATGATTTCATCCACTTTCTTTACAGTCAATTCTATCTTGTTCATCCACATTTTCATTAAGCTGGAAAGCACAAGTTAACAACAATAGAAGCGTAATTTCATAAATTACCTGCAAACCAGCCTGCCTTGGAACCTGGAGACCACCAGGGGTGAAAAACGAATGCTGAAATTCTGTGAGGCACCAGGCTCCACAGCCCCAATATTGGGTTCCACACTGAATGGTGGCAGCTCAGGGTTCCCCATCTGAAGAGTCATCACACTGGCCAGAGCAGTGGAAGGGCGTGCTGCAGTCAACGCTCCTGCTGACCTGCTGCTGGGCCGAGAGCTAGGGATCTCATCTGGAATGAGTAAACACAAACCCACACAAAAGACATATCAACTCTATTTGAAAAAGCATTAAAATACAAATAGTAATTACAAAATCAACTTAAATGATGTTATATTATTATAGTACCTGTTTGGTTGTGGTTGATACTTGAATCCATGAAGACTTGCAAGGAGTACTCTAGTTTCACATTACCCTGGTTCAGTATATTCAGTCTGCAGACATACATTATTTAAATTAGGACCTGTCTGTAGGATAATGTTATTATTGTTTTGCTAAATAATAGTGTCCACTGTGACAAAGTAAAAAAAAGGACTTCCATGTGTCATTCAACACGATGCTCAGGAAATGTATTATTTGTTAAGTTGAAAAAGGATCCATGTTGCTAAATTATTTGCTGACATTTTATTGTTTGGTGTAGTTGAGAACCTGACTTACTGATGAAGCCTGGTCTGGTAAAGCATGGTGTCTTTAAAATGGATGGTGTCTGTGTCACAGCTGAACTTGACATAATCACAAACTGCGCTGATTCGCAGTTCCAACTCCATCTGAGTTCCTTCAATCACAGAACAGGACGGTTCAGGCTCTGTCTTTATCACCTGTATACACATAAGTGGAAAAAGTATTTCAACCAAAATTATTGTGAATTTGTTGAGATTCACTTTTACATCAATATTAACTTGTCTACTGTACCTTATTCTTCACAGGTTGTTGTGGTTGTGCGACTACATCCTGATTGGAAGCACTTAGCCACTGCACAGTGTGCTCACAGTCATCCCAGTCAGCTACCTGTTCCACTGGCTGCTGGAACTTCACCTGACACACCTTACATCTCATTGGTTGCTTGGTTAGAGTCACGGGCTGATTAGAAGAGAATGTGACCGCCACCTCCTTAGAGCAGCCAGCATGGAGGTGTCCAACCTATAAATAAAGCAGACATGTATTTATACAGGCAGTAAACAGTAAAACATGATGCAGATATTTAAAATGTAATGAGAAAAAAGGACAGCATAAACAGCAACCTGTGGAGAAAAGGAGACATGGGGTCCTGCAGCAGGCCATTCGAACCTCAACGCCTGTTCGCTGCTGTGGTTGATCATGGTGAAACATTCCTGGAGGAGACGATTTACATGGCAGTCACCAAAATTCAGTACCTCATAACCACCTGTGGGGAAGAAATTGGTCTTATATGAATCCATGACATCCAGTCACCAAGTCTCTTTGATCATCAATAAGCGCACTATACATGCTCTCATAGGGTAAGAGTTTTATCAACAGGAGTACATTAAACTTATTTGAGTTTGAGTAGATGGTACAGACATCTGTTACCATTCTCATCTAGCACCTCTCCTCTATTCCTATATCCTAATTCCTATGTTTTTCTTACCTTCCCCATCCATCTCCGGAGCCCTTCCTTGTGATGATGTGCTTATGTTTTCAAGTGTAATGATTTCCTGGTTAGCCTCTCCAGTCAGTTGTATTATAGTATTGCTATATTGGTTGTCCTCCACCTGTAAGGTGATATTAGCCTTGACCTTCAGGGGCTTAGCCGAACAGAAACTAACTTCCAACTCTGCTTGCTCATCAACAGCCAACTGGAATGTAGCTCTGTGCACCAGTTGATGATCTGTAGAAGAAAAAAGACGTGGATAATTGTATCCAGTATTTTACAGGTCTGTTGAAATAATTATTAACATCTGACTGGCATCAGATCTATTTTCGTGATGTTCATATGCCAGTTGATAACTGGCTCATGAACTCTGACTTGAGGTTTGCACTAAAACGTCACATGATAATCAAGGCATCCAATATGTGACTAACCCCCACAACAGCATTTGCTTCATTTGCCACAACAGCAAAATACTCCTACTTACATATTCGACGATAGATGCCATACCAGTAGTCAACGTAATTTGAGTGTGCAGGCAACTATTTAGGCCCACAAAAAACAATATAAAGTAGATATTGATTTATGGCACAAGCATGTACCTGAACCCTCAAGCTGCCTGAAGTGGATGGGTCTGCAAGTGTTGCTGGGGGCAGATTTGAGGTTGAACACTGTATGTGTATCCGGAATGTCAATCTTGACCTGCACAACACAGATAGCCACAAAGCACTTTCATTTACATGATTCAAATTCCATACTCTGCCTGTTTCCCTATGATCCTGGAAGATTTGTAAACATTTTCAAAACCAAGGCAAAAGATAACAGCAATTTGCCTCCTCTCACCTGAGCTGATACATTTCCATCATTCATTAGTACTAGTGGCAGGGTTTGCCTTCGCCCTATCAGCACCCGTCTGAACGTCAGAATGGGGTTTCCTCTACTGTTTCTCAGGGCTGGATGCACCACACACACACTGGGCAGAGTGCCCTCCCCTAATAGGTCAAACTCCAGCACCTTGTTCTTGAGTGTGGGTGTCATTCTGGAGTCAATGGCAGAAAGAGGATTAGAGTGAGCAGCTGGAGGTATTAACAACAAGGGGTAACAAAGAAACACACATTGCAGGCATACAGATGAACAGAGATGAGAATGAGAATAAACAGTGAAAAGCCAGCAAAAAGTACCAAAGCCACATTAAATGTGCTGTCATACAGTCATGTACCTGGTTGCTCCCTGTATTGAGGCCTCAAACACAGCATGATAGTGCTGCATTGTCTGGGGTGTGAAGGAGACTACAGTGAAAGTGTGAGACTGGCTAGGAATGCACAATGTTGGAGCAGACAAATCAAACACCTCCATGTTGCGAGACACCTGTAAGGAAGCACAGGTTATTCTTCACTTTCCAGCTGCGGTCCATAATGAATAAAGGTACATCTTCATGTATTGACCCACATTCTGTATCTATCACCAGGGCATCACAAGCATTACCTTAGAGGCCACATATCTGATGGCCAAGCTGAGCAGACAGGGAACCTTGCTGTTGTTAATGAGTTTGAAACGGGCTTGAGCAGTTTGCCCTACCAGGACTTTGTTGAAGAAAAATGTGTTCTCATTGAGGATATAAATGCCCTTAGCATTGCAAAACTGTTTGGAGGAGAGCTGACAGCTGTTGTGACACAAATGGTGCTCCTCAAATATTGTAGGAGGGTCTAGCCCAATGCCTGCAAATGAAACAGAGACAGTAAGAGAAAGGAAAACTATTTTGCAGTGGCCATCATATCAGCGTGGTTGAAGTTGGTAACTTCCATATATGTTTTGACAATTTACTAACTGGCAGCCTGCTACAGGCTGCATTGTTTTGAACTGTGGCTGGGTTTAGACTGTAGTTCAGACGATGTTGGACAGACCATGGGTGCAACAACTTGATTAATTTGATGAAGCATCAATATACACTGTAAACACAACACTGAGCCAAACAGAAACAAGGTCAACTTTAGCCAGGTTAGCCAGCCCGAACAGACACTTCTCACCTGGCACGCAGACTTCAGCCATTAGTCTATACAATATGCCCTCAGGTTGATCTGAGTTGTCACGATCGCTGATGTCAATGACCAGGCCCTCGTTCCAGTTGCCAAGTTGCTCAGCTCCACAGTCCACTGTCACTACCTGCTGAGACCCTGGTGGTATGGTCCCTGTGCCAGGGGACACTGAAAACACCCCTGTGGTGAGGCGATTCTGAAGGGATATACCAGGAGCAATGGAAAAGATTGAAAATTAGGTTTTGGAGATATTCACAACTTTATTTACTTATCAAGCAGAAGGCCAAACTAGGAGATATTCAAGCAATACTCAGGAATGAGGTCCTGACTCTGCGGAGAGCAGAGCGCCACAGGTGGCAGAGAGAGAGGGCTAGAAAGAGAATGGCAATCCCTTCAAAGTTGACTGAGCAGTTCCTTCATCAGAAGAGGACAGGCTGCTTGACCTGCTCCTGAGACGTCATCCAAGACCACCTTTAGTGCACCTACAGCAGCAACAGGAGAGACCAACCCCTAGGTCCATGTAATGCACTGATAACACCACCAGCACCAACAGCAACCAACTTCAATCTGAAGGAGCCCTGTCTGAGTGAAGTGGAGGAAGTCGTGAGGATGGCAAGATCTAGCCTGAACCCAGGCCTAAGTGGAATGCTTAACAAGGTCTATAAGAACTGTTCAAAGCTACTCCATTGGTCTTGGAGGGCCTTGATAGTGATGTCAAGAAGAGGGAAGATCTGACCCAATCATGGAGAGACACTGAAGGGGTCTCTACAGCGAAGACATCAGCAGCTGAAGAGAACACCCAATAACTGTCTGTTAGTTTGCTTTCCACAGCATGAGCCTGGGTGATGACAGTTGACCTGGACAGGCTTCTGAAAATTCCATCACATATCCGGTCCTCACTAAGACCAGATATCATCTTGGTCTCTGAGGCCACAAGACAGCTCATCTTCCTGGAGCTGACTGTGCCTTGGGAGGAAAGGATGGAGGATGTGCAAGGGAGGTAGAGGGTGATGTACTCTGAGTTGGTTGAGGACTGCTGCAAGAACGGGTGGAGGACCAGGTACATGCCAGTGGAGGTGGGCAGTAGGGGGCTTGCAAGTCATTCCCTCGGCAAGGCTTATCGAACCATGGACATTGCGGGATCAACCAGGAGAAGAGCCACCAGTAACAATGTGGAGGCGAAAAAGAGAGCTTCTAGATAGCTCTGGCTGAAAAGGGGTGACCAGTGGAGTCATCAGAAATCCGCCCAGGTCTGACCAAACTCAGTCAGGTCAACTAGATAAGGGTATCTGTTGCAAGGCCCCACTGCCTCCAGGATATAGCACTGATGATGTGTCCAAGTGTGTGCATCAGAAGATGTAAGAAAAACTGTATTATACATTTGGAGATAAGCTCGCCTTAGCTGACCAGTGTGGCAACAGACCAAGACATCAAATGACTTGGCCAAGGCATAGGTCTATTGTTATTTAATATTTTGTGACATCATTGCTTTGAAAAGACATAGTTACATTCTGTGAAGATGATTAGATTGCCTACTAAACAGTAGTACCACATAACCTGCAGTGTAATTGTAAAATTGCAGTGTTATTATTAAATCATATCTCAGTAAAAACAGTGCAATGTTATATATGTCAGGAAATAAACAGAGATTGTCGTAATACAATCGTTACTCAATCTTCATAGGAGTCAACTCTCTCAGTAAACACAAACATGGGGTGAACAGACCACATGTCTCTAAAGCCACCTAAAACACTGTCATTGCTGTTATCTCCGATAGCAGTTGCTCACCTGTGTACCAGCATCCTTCTGGGTGGCGTCGTGTCTCATTTTGCTGCTGACAGAAGTGGGCTTCCCTGAAGGGCTCTCTTGAGACTTGAGACCCCTGACACCAGGACATGGACCATGAGAGACAGAATGAGACCACAGTAGTTGTACAACTAAGTTTGTACTCTTTGTGTGTTGCTTGTGTGGGTTGTTTGTTTAAATGGTAGCTATTGAAATAAATGTTCCCCTTAAAAGATCTAGTCTGCTGCATTTATGTAGTTGTTTTGCACCAGCACAGTAGGAACATCAATGTGCTTTTCTTGGGTTTATTTCCTGTGGATATTTGAAATTCAATGTACTAATACAAATATTTTGCATCACAAACCAGTGGGTTAACAACACATTTAATCTGGCGCTGCACTTGCAAGCTCCCCAACCTCTTATTTTACATCATATTATTTTATCACATCATTAAATCAGTGTGTTATCTGCTGTCAAGTCAATATTGCCAACATTACTTGCATGAATTAATGACACAATAATCCTTCAGGGAAACATTTGGTTGATGCATTACATTTTGATGAGCCATTTGTCTCATCTGGCAGCCAACATCTGAAAATATTTTGAGTGTATATATAGGTGATACTTTTTTCGGTGTCTGTGTCAAAAAGTGTGTCTTTGTCTGTGAGCTGTTGTATACATTCACATCTGTGCTTCCTACCCTGATCTCCCTGATGGGACAAGGGGCAGGTCCTTCATCTTGCGGTAGATGGTGAAGCGAGTCTCAAAAACCCCATGGTTCTCAATAGTAAAGCTCTGAGACTTCTTGCAGCCATAGACTAGAGGACCAAAATGGATGCACTTTATTGGTGTGATCTTGTACCTAGAGAACAAAAGCAGACAGTAATTTATTAGTGGATTTTTAAAAAACAAATTACAGGAGCATGCAACGTGTAATCTTAGCTAGTACAGCGTCAAACATTTGATGATTTAAATATTGTTCATATTATTACTCAAATATGAAGTATATAGTATGAAGTCGAATGTCCAAACATCTATTCAATTAAAATCAACATTTGAGGGACTCAAATCAATCAATCAACAAAAAACTATAGTTTGAAAAGCTCTAACCTAGAGAACACAGACTGGATAGAAACTTTGATGGTCAAGGTGGCTACAGTTTCTCCTCCCTTTCCAATCTTAGGTTCAATGACCTGCAACACATACAGTAAGGTTTTCATTGCACAAAGAGGAAATCTTTCATGATGCATATGTGTAGTAAATAACCCGACTTTCATACAGGTGGCCAATAATCATAGTAAATGAGACAAGCGTGGGAGCAAGTCACCATATAAGTGAATACTTGTGAGACTTCAATGACTGTGTATGACTCAGACCTGACAATGCAGAATAGGCTCCTCTCTAATTGAGACTTCAGTATTGGGTCTTGCAATGACCTGCACCACTGTGGGCTTGTCCGTGGGCATTAGGGTACCATGCTGGGGAGACACAGTGAAAATGGAGCCTAGGTTTGGCTGGGATGGGTTTGTTTGCTCAAGTGTGAACCTTGTAGAAAGAGAAGACAAAAACAAGTAAGAAATAGCATAATGGTTCACACATTTGTACTTGTTGCAGTTGCAAAATGTATGATCGGTTTCAAATTCTTATGTATTTAGAACCTAACTACTCCAGCAAACATTGTTCAAACAACAAAATGTTCAGTTTTCTCTATGATTTTCAACAGCTCTACAGGCTTGCATTTGGCTGTGTCTCTGGCCTTGGCCAGTCACAGATGTCTATAAAGTGAGGAAGGTCTGACTTGGTCAATCACATGCCTCTGGTCATTTTATTTAAGTAGACTGGAATGTAAGTCCAATGTTTACGCCAACCATTCATTCATGAATTCATACTTCAATACTTCAAAAAATAGTTCAAACTCACCTGTATGCTATTTGGTATTTTCCTTGGTTTCTTAACTTCAGAGAGAGCTGAACTTCTTCTGAGGCTTTGATGGTTCCAAAGTCCATACAGCCATCTGCCTCAATAAAAAAAGGACACATATTATGGTAGATTTGTTATGATAATGGCACAATGATTCAGAGGGGAATTTACCACTGTTGGCATGATTATTAATTAGCGAAGATGAGCAATGTTAGCTTTTGGGAGCAGACAATGGTGGAGAAAGGATGATGACAGGAGGAGAGTCCTGTTGTTTTGCAGGAGAAAATAAGAGAGACGATTCATGTTCATGTTGGGATGCAAAGACTTTATAGTAATATGTTTTGATTTGGCCCTACCCCTGGCCAAAACGACCTGCTAAACATCATCTGTGACCAACTGATGGACCAGTGGGGCACTATCCTGACAATCCAAAGGCAAACAATACCAGCAATCTTAAGCAATAAGCAAATACCCATTTCAAATCTTTTTCCCCCCTCTCTCTTTTTAGTCTTCTTTCCATCTTTCTTTGATTTAACAGGTAAATCCAGATCATGGGCTCTTGTGCAACACAATAAGTCACACAGCCATCCTGCTTCAGCCAGATGTGTGAGCAAGTCCAGAGAGGAGAACAGGAAAGACATTGACTGTTAACTGTCTACCATGATCCGCATCTGTGTGACATTAAGTCAGGAGGAGAAAGAGAGAACAATAAAAGTATAATTAAACTGGTTATCTTTCATTGTTTGCTGTGGGTTGTCAGGGAAACAAATATTCCCAAATTCCTCTCATGATGTCTGCAGGTTCTATATAGCACAGTCCGATATCCACCACCTGACTGAGTGATGGGTAACTTCAGGTCTGGGCTTCTTGTTGCACATACAACCATTTGTATTAATCAAAAAAACAAACCAAAAACAAAAAAGCCTCAATCGAATCAAATTGCATGTTAGAAAAAGTGCACATCCACAATGTCTCACTGGTTTAAACTATCACTGTAAACTATAAGTGTTGAATGAGAAATGTTACCTACCAGGTGTAATGTCCAAAGCTATATCATAGGCTTCAGCAATTATCTGTATGTTGTCTGTGTGTATGACTCCTAGAATCTTCTCCGCATCATAGACCTGAAACAGTATACACAACAAATACTTACACAAAAACAGATGAAATACGCATTTCAGGTAATTTACTATAATTTTGAGGTTCTAATTCTAAAGCAAGTGAATTTGCTATTTTGATAATGAAGACATTTCAAGTCAACATTTTCAAAATGGTTGAATTCGTTTTTATTTTGTGTTCTTTTACTTTTTCGAGTTATCTTTACTCATAAGGGTATATGTTGCCTTGGCCCTGCTCATCACTTCTCATAACTATAATTATGTATGTATTTCTGTCTCACCTCCAGACGTAAAGTTTTCTTGATGTTGAGTGGCTTCATTGGCTTGAAGTGCAAGGTCAGCGGGAACATTTTATTTGGCAAGATGATACCCTGATCCTGGAGCACACTGAACTCATCTCCCAAATCATCTACACCCCGCAATCTCCAGAATGCAGGCAGAGTTGTCTTATTATGCAGAACTACACTACGGCTGGCCTGCCTGGAGAAGAGAATGAAAGAAAATAGGGAGAGGGGAGAAAAAAGAAACAGAAGGAGAAGGAAGAGGATGGAAAAAAGATGGGGCGGAGAAGTTAGAGGGGTAAAAATGGTGGGGGTGGATTAGAGGAATTTGCAATGCGACAGCAAGGTAGAATATTTTATAAATGAAATCAAAGGACAGTGGACAGTAGAAAAGTAGGGCAATTATAGTATCAAATAACACAATTTATACACTCTACACGCAATTGATCACATGCACTATGATAGAATTTAACATTATACTGTATATCAGAAGACGATCATGGATCTCAAGATCAAATACATCATAATTTATATCCCTGTTACAGACAACACAATTGTGGCCTGTGAGACTACTCTGCTGTGGTACCTGTGCAACAAGATCTTGTCAAAGTGCCACTGTGTGCAGTCCACTTTAAGCTCTGGTCGAACTCCCCAGCAGGACAGGTTGATTATGACACGCTCAGGATTGTCCGTGATAGAGCACACAATACTGTCCTTGATTTGTCCCAGGCTGGTGGGGTACGCCCAAACTGTCAACTCCTAGCAGCACAGAAGAACAGTGATATATACAATTGTATATAAACTGATTCTATATGAGTGAATTCATAAAACATACAGTAGTTTTAAGTTTCATAACTATTTATAGATTGTCTATGAATTGTATGAGCCCAGCTCAGCAATTCTACAGCTACCTCAGATCTTCCTGCGAAAATTATCTATCCTAAACTTCACAAACTGATTTTCTCTGATTGAAAGATGTTGTACTTGATGTAACCTCAAATTGGTTCATTAGATATGCATATTACTACCTTATTTTAGTCTTAACATGAATTTCTGTGTACATATGACTTATAATCTCACTGACTGATTTTGAAAACCTATCCATAGAACCTATAGAATTATAGCTTAAAAAATTTAGGAGATATTAATGACCACAAATTCAATTGTAGTGATCCAAATCCAGATCTAGCTCTAGATCCAGTGGAAGCCCTTGTTTTGGCTTGTTCAGTTGTAAAATCTACCATCTAGAAATTACCTCAATTTAATACAGGGCAAGCAGTCTGAATGAAGTATGTGGCCTATAAATAGTCCTTTGCCCACAACCAGCCTTTCCACAACATTTCATAAAAATCTGCCTTCAACTTGAATTAGGAGTATTTATTGTATTATAAATATATTGCTAGCACACACACGGATGTGTAATATTCTTGGCAGAGGTGGTGCTGCTGTACCTGTCTCTCATCAGGTTTGAGAGTCATGGCTGGTGGATCCAGTAGATATGTCACAGCTTCATTATCATGCTGGAAACTAAACTGGACCTCAGCATCCTGACCAGAGTTATTGAGGATCACCAATCTCTCTGCATTCTCTGGATACTTACACATCTTGTACCTTCACACGCAGACACAAACATTGACACATGTGAAGAAGACACGACAACTATACAAAAATGGAACAATTTGCTGCTTCCATTCTGACTCACCCATCTCTGGTCTTGTTACACAATAGAGGTCCAAACTCAAACAATCCTGGTTTGATCAAATAGGCCCTCTGGATCCCTTCTTCTAGTTTTGGTACCATCTTACTGTGAGCAAAAAGAGTCCTGGGAAACCACACAGGAAAACGTATCCTCAAATGGAAATATAGATATCTAGTGCTTTATTCTGAATAAGCACGTCCATGTAACTTAACATTTATGGTGAATCTTAGGAACATTAGTGCTATTTCATAAAATTTGGAATTAGTCCTCCTCTGATGGGTCTGTGGGAGGTGGAGAAAGGAAAAACATAGACTGGATGCTTGATGTTAAAACTACTGATGAACTTTGGTTGATGAATGTTTTACTTTAGTTTTGCTTTCATATTAATTAAATTGGTAAATCTCAAATCGGTTGGAAACCATAAAATCAACAAACATGTTGACTTCGGATCATTTTTTAACCATGGTTCACACAGCTTTCCCCTTAAATTGTTAAATCACCACTAGTGACATTGCTTTGTTATTAATAAAAGATTTACAGTGTTGACTGACATGTAGTCTTTGCAAATGGAGGGATATATGCAAATTCCTGAACAGGTGAGCTGGTAGCGTTTCTGGGTAGCCAGTAGCTCAAAGTTGAATGTCTGGTCAAACTTCCCAGGAGATTCTGAGTAAAACCAGATCTTGAGAACCACCTCGCCTTTAGTTGGTACAACCCAGCGGAATTTTGACAGCCTGCACATGAATACATTAACACACACACATAAGCACACAGGGACAGGCACAGGGACAGGCACACACACACACACACATAGAAATGAAAAACAATTTGTCAGACATACAGTATTGTGTTCATACACATGACTCACAATTCAACATAGTACAGTGCAATTCACAAAGGATGTCTTGTGTGTCTCATGTGTGTGCATGTACTGTATGTGTGTTTCTTCCTTGCCTCTGGCTCCGTCTCTGCTCTAAGACTCCATGCTGTTGTATTTGTTCAGTGCAGTAAGAGGTGGTGGAGGGAAGAAAAGGTGAAGGAGAACGGTCTAAGCTCTTCCCTTTTGATTTTCCTGAGGTTTGTCTCTTGCTCCTCTGATTCTCTTTGCCTTTCTTATCTTTTGGTACTTTACGTTCCTTGATGCTGCCCTGGATTCGACTTTTAGGAGTTACAGCTTCATCCTTTAGAAAACACAAGTACAGACATGCTCAAACAAACGCAATTCTAATTTAAGCACTTCAGTTGGTGCCATGTGCTTATCCTAGAAAAATCAATGTAAGAAAATATATTTGAACACCTGATATTAAACATTCCAAAATCTTAATTACAATACAAGCACAAGCACAGATGCATCTATTACCTTCAAAGGCAATGCCTGTGTGTCTTCCTCTACAGTTTTCTTGTCCTCAGCATGTTCATCTGACTCCGTAGAAACCAGAAAGGAGAAACAGTCACAAGTGACTTGAGGGTTAGGCTCCATTCTGTTCTTGGGGAAAGGAACCATGGAGAAGGTGATGGGAGGAGGCATGGGTGGCCCTTTAGGTCCCAACCCCAAACCATCCAACACCTTAGGAGCCAAAAAAGAGGATGACATGGATTATGAAGTGGTAGTTTATTGGTGAAAAACAACAGTATGTTTGCACCATATTTAGGAGTAAGCCATTTAAATTAAAAGAAAGTGTGAAATGCTTTTTAGTAGAAGTGAATGATCAGTTGTCACCATCCAAAGAGAGAGAGGGCAATAAAGCGAATTTTAGAAAATAGTAAATCGGTAAATAGAAAAAGACGACTTTGGTTGGTCTTTGGTTAAGAAAGTTAGGGTAAGTAATATGCAGTAATGAGTATTAAGCAGAATTCTAATAGTCAGCAAAACTGTATTTTGACAGTAGTTTTTTCTTTATACAACATCAACATTCTAATTATGGCATCTACAAAACCAGATAAAATAGGGAAGCATTGGCAATACCTCCTCCAGTGGCGGTAGGGCGCTGCCTTTTAGCAGCTCTGTAGCACTTGGATAGCCTTTCCCAGAACCATGCAGTACAATGTGAGGGACAATGTCCACTGGAGACACCTTGTCTCCTGCCATGCCGTTGTCCATCTGACTCTGACATCTGAGTATTGGAGACAAGGGCTTGCTATTGGCTTTCCTGGTCTTCTTTCCGACAATGGTCTGTGTATTCAGGGTAATAAGGAGATGAGATCACTATATTCATATATTGCACTTGAGGTCATACTCAGATATTCTTATTGGTCCATTGAAGTAATTCATCAAACTGCTGTAACCGATAATGCTGGTTGCTTTCAAATATTCTCGCTGAATTGTACTACTTAAACGTACAAATATTGTTTTCTCTGTATTAGTATTATGCCAAACTGCTAAACTGATGTAACTGCATGCTTGTGTTACTCTGAAATCTATGATGAGAATGAATGGTTCATATGTAATGTAGACGACCGCCGTCCCCATTGCTATCATCTCACTTCAAAAAAGATAAAAATGCCCACTGAGTCCACACTGTCCATATCGCTTTGTCAGGCTGGGCACGAGTGAAACTGGTAGAAAAATGGGGAGTGAAAGGGTGGGGACTCAAATGCAGGTAAATACAACAATAACGTTCAAGAGCAGTCATTGACAACAAAACGTACGGGACAAAGGTGGCGACACAAATATACACATACAGTGTCATGGCCTGAAAAGTCCACAACTCCAAAATAAAGCACACTAAAAGAGAGAGTTTGATTTAGGTTTACAGTACATTGTTGTGTTGCCAGCAAAATAACCTGTTTTTCAGGTGGCATCTCTTCTGACATTGGTGGGATTTCATCACCGAGCAGAGGGACCAGCAACATGCCCTGGGCCCTTTCCCAGTGCTGCAGGATGTGGTGTACCTGGGCCTGGCTGCGCTCATACACAATGAAGCGAGACTGCAGTTCATCCACACTGGACTGGTTTGGGGAAAGCAAAGTAAATGAGAGGATCAAGAACACTTTTCTAGCAGTCCGGTTAGAGTAGTCTAAGTATCAGTGTGTGGCTCACTGGTTTAGAAGTTAACAGACCTGTTCTCTCTCCAGTTTGTCTGTAAGTTCAGGGGCATCTGACAGTAATTGCTTGGTCCCCCCTGTCTTTTGTGAATCATCAGTCTTTTTGCTTTGAAGCACTGTAATAGTAAAGAGATGTTAGTAAATAGTAAGAAGTTCAAGTCAGCAGCAATGCACGACAAATCTAATGTGAAATGAAGACTTGGATGGTTTACTAGCTTCTGAAAAAACTGTTAAATTACATTCTGCCATTCATTAATGATGCTTAGATGTTACAATATCATTTTTATCCAAAATTAAGGAGGAGCTTATAGTGGACTTTGGGAAGAAGCAGGAGGGGGGTTGGAGAGGGTGCTTCAGATATCTTGGTGTTTGCATCACATAGGACTTATCATCGCCCTCTTACATTGACACCTTGGTGAAGAAAGCCCACCAACATCTCTACCATCTCAGACACCTAAGGGACTGCAGGCTGCGCCTTAAGGTACTAACTCTTTCAACATCTGCACCATAGAAAGCATGCTGACAGGCAACATCACAGCCTGGTGGAAAAGCACCAAGAGTGACCACTAACAGGACGAGTGTTGAAAGGATCATAAAAGACCTCAGTCACCCCAACAACTGAGTCCTTTCTCTGCTGCGGTCAGGGAGTCATTGTGGCTGCCTGAAGGCCAAAAGAGCATTCGAGCCCTGAACCAGCAACTGTACAGTTCTACTATTCTATATGTCTCACACATACTATTCTATACTTGTCTATAATTGTTTGTATACATTATTCTATTTTAAAATATGTTTATCTGATTAGATTTGTTCTAGAAATAGGCACCAAAGAATTTCACTGAGCATGATTCTGTGTATGTTTGTGATAATAAAAATTGATTTGATTGGATTTAAACATTATTAACACGTTTCCATTTCAACCACTGGCACCTTCATTGGAGTTATGCTGCTCTCCAGCCTCCACCAAGGACTCTTTTGAGTTGTTAGAGTGAGACATCCTCCGGTCGTCCAATGTAGCTGCTGACTGAATAGAAGAAGACACAAATTAATTTACAAGATCACAAATTCAAAGGGAGAGAGACATTTTTAGAAAGGTGATCACACAGGATCCACATACAGACCTGTTTTCCAACCAGATTCTTCTTTCCTGACATGTCTTCCTTACTGTCTCTCTTTGCCCCCTTTTTGCTCTTCTTCTTCAACTCTTCTTCATCTCTCAGCCTTTTCTCCTCCTGTAGCCTCTCTTCCTCCAGCTCTTTTTCTCTTCGCTCCCGCTCCCTTTTAAACCCAAGCATGAGCACATACAAAATTCAAACACAGATGCACCTACCCACACACATACACACAGATATGCCTAATACAGATATTCCCACTGCTTGCTGCTTGTGACTTCGTTTCTATGTGTCTCTCTCTCCTTTCTCTATTTTACCCTCTCTTTCACCCTAAATCCAACCGGTCAAGGCAGATGGACTCCCACCCAGGGCCCAGTTCTTCTCAGTTATCTATAAACAAAGAATCAGGACGGGCCTTTCTATGGCTCTATGCACGGGTTAACTTGGGACATTTTAGATTTACACTTCAGTTTTGTTTCTCTTCTACAGTTTTAACTGTCTCTTGGCATAGTGTAGATCTCGATATTTATTTTCTGCTAGGCTGAAAATTGCATAATATCACTGACATCATTGGGTCAAGTTAAAGGAACAGATGCAACCTTGAAAAGAGGACAAGCTCAGCTCTCTCTTCAAATTTATGGTCCGTTACAATGGTATTTAGAATACTTTATACTTTACAATAGGGTTGCCTTCATAAATGCAGGGTAGGCAGGTTGTTCTGTCATAAAATTATAGTTTACTACAGTGTTAAGCAGCTAATCTAGGAACATGCTTTCTCATTTCTTCCACTAGGTACCTGAGCTTCTGCTGTTGGAACTGCTCCCGGTGTTGCTGGGCAATGCGCCCCTTCTTCTCCTCTGGCAGAGCATCATACGCATCTTCATCCAGTTCCTGCAGCCACTGCTCTTCCTTGTCAGCCAACTCCTTTAGAGCCAATTCTGCAGAACAAACACAACACAGATAAACACAAATCCACAGGCAGAGATAGGAATATGAACAGTTCCACACAGGTATCAATCTTACTGAAGATATATAAGTATAAGTTTTATTCTAAGAACACGTGTGTGTGTGTGTGTGTGTGTGTGTGTGTGTGTGTGTGCTTGTGTATATTTTACCCTCAGCCTCTCTCTGTGCTCTCTCCCGTGTCTTCAGAGCAGTGTATGAATCAGAGAAGTTGACTACATAGATGTGTTTACGGTTGTTAAAGGCCTTAAGGACAACCTGCAGCGTACTCGACACTGACTGAGTGTAGACAGATCCCAGGCCATCAATCACAACTCCACGGTGACAATCACTTAACTGTCATCATGACAAAGATAAAGACAGCTAAATTTAGACACAAATATTGACTGTGCAGCATTCACAAAAGTAAATAACACATAATTAATATATAGAATATATAATTATCAATCTGCTTAGTTATGTGGATAATGTGTGCTTGTTGTAAGTTACAACTACTACAGTACAGCCCCAGCTTCTCAAAGGAAACAACAGTGTGTCATCTTACCTGCAATCTCTCAGCTAGGATATCAACCAGCAGCTGCTCAGGGAAGAGACGACAGACGAAAGCCACATCTCCCACCTGACTCAAAACCATCACAAAGACTATTAATGTTTACATAATGCATCTAAACCCATATTCTATATGAATTGTATACTTTCATATATATGAGGAAAGGAAATGATGCCTAGGACAACAAATGTGTGCTTCTTAAAAAATTAAAAGCCAAAGCATATTCTAATGATCTGAAAATACTAAAGGACACCAATGACACGGGGGATGTACCATGTCAAGTGCAGGATGTGAAGTTTCAGTCTTTCGGTGGTTCTCTAGGTTTTTGGAGACAACTTTGACATTATCAACAACATTAGTAAGAGAAGCTGATGCTGAAGCTGAAGAGATGTCTGAGACTTCATATCCTGTGAAGGTAGAAGATGAAGTGTTATCTTCAGAAGGATGAGCTGTAAACAAATATAAATATTCATTTCAACTTTCATTTATCAAAAGAGAGCTGACTGGACACTGTGCTCTTTTCCGGGAGTCCACCGTTTTACATGTTCACATGCAACCACTGCCTTCTATACTGCTGGCCATTGCTAATTGTAGGAAAGCATGATTGTCCCCATCATCATTTATACGAAGAGAAATGTACCGATTTATATATTAGAAAACACACATAAAGCCCTCTCTCTTGATTCCTACCTCTGTCTTTCTTTTGTATTCTCAATTGCTCTCTCTCTCTACCCACACTTACCAGCCTCATCAGCTCTTTCCTGAGCATGCTCGACAACAGCATGGCTATACCATTGCCTTGCAGTGAGGCTGACAGGTGACGTGCCATTGCGCAGCACATCTGTAACTACAGCATCAAACTTGAGGCAGGTCCCTCCGTAGTGCCGTGCAAGGGCTGCCGCTGTAGTGCTCTTACCTAATGGCAAGGGAAATAAAGAAGTCACACACAGTGTCAGACTCACCCCTGTGTTACATGTCAGAACACATCTGCATATAAAATAGGTGGGAGTAGTAGTAGTATGGCAGTTTATGTCATTTTCCACACTTTCACTTCCACAAATTTTCCATTGTATAAAACTAAAAACCGACTCAAAAGCCTTAAGGTTTTTCACCTGTCAGTGGAGCTCCGTGGACAATGACAGCAATTCCTCTGCGGTTCTGTGCAGCCAGACCTTCAGGTGACAGGTCAACACCCATGTGACGAGCAATTGCTTTGGAAACCGGGGTCACCTCTAAATGTCCAACACTGTTTTCCTTTCTGGTCTCCAATGAATCACCTGAAGGAATGTCAGGATATGCATTTTTATCATTTTCATTCTCCTAATAGTACTGTATATGGAGTAATAATCATGAAGTTCTGCTTCCAATATGGTTCTTACATAATTTAGCTCCTTCCACAGTCATGATGGGTATTCCTTCTGTAGTAGGTGGACACTTGTCATTGGCATCTGGTGGGTGATTATTGTTTTGTCTTAGCTTCTTTTCATCCTCCTGCATGTCAACCTTCTCAGGTTCTTCTTCACAGAGGCCAGCTTTCAGCTCTGATGCACAGATGTTAAGTTGTTCGAAAAAGGTATAAGTGGATGTTTATGCTCACACCTGAGGGTTCACGATTTCAGCATTGAACACTATTTCCTATATTTTCTGTAATTACCATCATCTGCAATCTTTGAGCAGTACTCCTTATAATAGTCAAGCAGCTCTGGGGGAAGACTCTCTCCAGGGGCCCTGGGAGGCAGCAGCAGCATGTTTTGCTCATCGTAACCTTGCATCAGACGCAGGATCTGCATTGAATAAAGCAAAATTAGAGACAGTGAGCACACTAGGACCAGAGAGCCTACATTAATTACATACAGTCTCTTTCTCTCATTAGTTGCTAATGTAGACTATTTGAGTGAACTGATTTTTTTCACTGTGAGGTGAGATTTAGCGACAAGTGATTTGCTGCTCCTCATTGATACAGTAAATAAGTAAAACATTATGTTGCCAAAGGACGGAGACAAACAATTTCCATGTACAAACAAAATTATCAATTTACATCCTCTCATTCGCATTTTCTGTCATACCGATCACTTTCCATTTCATAAAGTACACTATCAATAACAGCTACCATATAACCCTGACGGCTGTCATCCGACATCAAATCCCTCTACAACGCATTTTGCATCTCCCTTGTTTCTTGACACTCACTTTTATATTTACAAAGTAATTTTAACACATAGTTTGCATTGTAAAGAAAGTGAGCTACCTTTTCTTCCTCAATATACTGTGTGTCAAACTCCAAGGAGTAGAACTCAATGGGGAAAGGGCAGGGGTTTTTCACAACAACCTCAGCTTCCACACCAGATCTGAAGGGTAGACAAGGCCCCAGCTCCAGCATCGATGGACAAAACTCTAATTGTGGCTCTTCACCCTGACCTTGGGCCACAATGAGCAACTGCTGTGTGCTCTCAGTCACACATACAATCAACTTCTTGTTGTACGCACACTACAGAGACAGACAAAGCTGGTTAACATCTATATTTACTTATTTTTCAGAACATGCATAAGCTGCTCATCATATGCATCGGTTCGTTTGTGATTACTGAACGTATGTATTTTGTCTTTGGTGTTACAATTAGCTTGTTATCCACACAAGTATAAATCAATCTTCAAATTTACAATGACATTAATCATTTATAATGACAACACTGAGGCACATTCCTGGTATCCAACCACATCATTATCAGCTGTAACTCAAATGGATGCCATACAACATAACAAATACCATTTATTACATTTTATTATTACTAAAAAGTACTATTATTTCTGCTTTAGAATATTAGATTTAATGGATTTCCTTTAAAAGCAGTTTTGCCATCAAATCTTACAAGCAGTGATTCTCATCTGAAATGCATGTTACATACAAGTCCTTAAATAAAACTCTTTACCGACTCATCAGGACTGAACTTGATCTGGACATTGACCCATTCTTTGGGGGAGAGCATGCCAGAGCAGGGCACCATCTCAAACACCCCTGGATGCTGCTGCTGAAGTTTTCGCTGGTGGAGAGGCAGGAACTTATTTATCTGAATGAAAATGTGAGGGTATTAATCTGCCCAAGTGATTCCCACAACTGATGTTGTAGACTTACTGAAAACATTATTTTCCTTGTTGTTTTGTAATACTGACCTGGGAAATAGTTAAGTTAATAGTCTTTAAAATGAAAAAGTATTCTTATTTGTTTGTACCTTTTTGTGGGGCTTCACTTCTCCAGCAATGCTCCAGTGGCAAGACACAGACCCGTGATTGAACAGCTGTATTGTCATTATCTAATGAAGGGGTAACATAAGAGTCTCAAATAAGTTCAACCATTATGCCTAGGACTACTTTCGATCAAATAGCACTTCACTGTAATATAAGTGGAAGACAATAGTTTAAGTTTTAATGAAAGACTGAGGAGTTTTTAAAATACCCAATGCTCAAGTATATAGAATGGTAAAGTAGAGGCTCTACAAAAGTTATTAATAAAGCTGATTAATATCATAAGATACAGGTGGCTCATTTGTGTCGCTGCAGGTCAGGAGACATTTTCAATCAATGTCACCAGTGAGAGCTTTGATTTCTATAATTTCTATAGCTATAGCTATTGCTATTTTCTGTCTTATTATATATTTTTCCAATATACAGTGGTTATTGGTTAAAAGCACTAATCTCCAAGAACAGTCTTAAAGTCCTCCCTACTGAGGAATATAATCATCTTTATCGATGTGGTTTACATATGAAATTTCATAGGCGTTAACATTGAAGCATATCATTCACTAATAATTTAATGTTCTAAGCAGATTCTCATCAGCCCATTTCATCACACAGTATCACCTGACACATGCCACACTGCACCGTGCCAAAGTGCAGTGTCTCTGTGGAAACCGTGATGGCCGGCATGGTAACAACTGCACACATCAGCACCTGCAGTGTCGGGCCTCCTGCCACCTGTCAAATCAAACACAACCACCAATGTAAAGGTCAAGGTCAGAATACTTCTAATCACTGACCAAGAGTCTTCTCATTTAGAAACTTTCCACTCATTCCAAGAATCAATGCAACTGTTTCATATTCGGAAACAAAGTTAGTGGGCACATCTGCATGCTTGTGTATGCGCACATGTACCTGTATTGGCATAACAACCCTTATATTGCCCATCTGTAGGTTGGCTCCTTGAGGGTCAAATTTAACAGTGAATGTCTCTGTCTCACCACAAGGCAGATTCTTCACTCTGTCAAACTCTGTACTAAAACCTTATGAGAAGAAAATAGCATGATTAAGATAAATAATACACATAAGATTTGTGAATACACCATTATTAATATTATCATTTAATTCCGAAAAACAGCCCATTGAGAAAACAATGGGCAATATCAGAGCAGATAGTTTTTGACATTTTTGAACCAACTAACTTTACTGCTGTTACTTCTTTATGGGTTGGACTTCTAGAGTTTCCTTCATATGCCAAAGTTTTTGCTTAAGGCATAACATACATACATACATACATACATACATACATACATACATACATACATACACACATACATACATACATACATACATACATACATACATACATGTACATACATGTTCACACATATAACATCAGAGACCTTACCTGTGTCTGCCAAAGGTTTGCGGTTAGAATTGAAAGAAACGGCCAGTGACCCAGTATTCGTGAACTTAATAGAGTGGGTGAGGACTCTGCCATGAATAACATAGCCAAAATCCAGAATATACTCTGGTAGCACGAGTCTGGCGGGGGAGGTGGAGAAAGATTGGGGAAGATAAAGTAACTCACCACATAACATCACACACAACACACAGAACCATTATATCACCAATCTAAGACCAGTTTGTTTTCAATGATTGTAGAGATTGTGTGTGTTCATATAGTGCATGTACATACTTGGTAAGCTTGTGCCACTCTCCAGATGACCCTGATATGGATTTAACCTCCAGCACATTGTTGGTCACAGCAACAGCATTTTCTTTGACCAATATTCTCTCTACCTCCATGTGAAGCAGCTCTTCATACTAATCAAACAAGTTGAAAGAGGGACACAGGTTGACATTTAAAAGTTGCGAACATCATTGAAGCGTCACAGCACTGCGTCAATCAGAGGAAACACAATTTAGAATTCTAGCTATTATTATTGGAGTGTTTTTAATTTAGAAAGTGTTTGCTGTAGTAGAGTATATCATATTTTTTATTTTCTGATGAGTAATGCTTCATAAATATTTTACAGGTAGTTGATTGAAAATCCAAGTATTAAATATTTTCTTAATATAGATAGTTCTCTTTTTAGTGGTTTCAAAAGGTGTTCTGCACACAAAAAATATTTCAAAATATTAAAACTAATTACTAACAGTTGGGATGCAGTTGGGCTCAATTAGTGCTCCTGCGCTGTCTGCTTCCACAGCTGTCCTGGCCTGCTGCAGCACCTCACCATAGTGTTCCTCTGCTGCAAGGTAAGCATAGAGTCAAATCAGTGCATAAATAAAAAAAATAGTTGTGTTTCAGTATTTGACAGTGTAGAGGCATCACATAGTAGAGAGGTATGTGCATTGTGTAGCTGACTCTGGTGTCTGACCATTTGCTTACAGAGATCAATAAATTGTTATATTAAGCCAGTGGTTCCCAAACTTTCTCTTTTGCGCCCCCCTTTTTTAGATCCGAAGTCTTTTGCGTGTGCATACTTAGGTGTCGTGGCAGATTCAGGCTGATCCTGGGAAACACTCCTTCTCCGCTTAGGGTGATGTCCTGAGGTGGAAAGCAAGCCACCTGCAGCTGAAAGCGCCTCTCAAACACCTCAGGGAGCCCGGGGAGGTAGAGTGCGCGCAGACAATGCTCTGCACCGGCACTGACATAGCCCTAATGCACAGGAAAATGAGCTCACTCACAAAAATAAAAAATAAAAACACTTTTTAACACATTTTAAATGATCCGCGATTAACTTACAGAACAAGGGATGATGACAGGACGACCAGGTCTGACCTCCTCTCCTTCTTCTTGCTTATTCTTTTTGTTGTACTCTTTGTCCTGGGCATTCCACTTGCCCTTTGCCTCCTCACGACCCTCCTCCTCTTCTGCTGACTGTAAAATGCTGAATCTAAAGCCCACATTGCCATTATTCCTCAGACTCACTTTAGCTTCCCCGACACGGTTAAATAGCTAGGAGAGAGAGAAAAAAAAGGGAGGCAACATTATTTTGCAGTTTAAACTGTTTAAGAAGCTACTATGCAAATGTGGTGCAGATCAAGACGAAAATGTGGTAACAACTGCGACTCAACATATCTGTACAATGAACTTGTTTATTGAGTTTCTGCTATCTGCAATAATAGGTCATAACCCACTACAGTGTGTCATTATGTAAACAAAAATAACAATCTGTTGCTATGAGTATAACATCCAGTTGAGGAAGCATCTGATTTATATATATATATGTATTATATATGTATATGAGGAGGGGAGGAATACCTTTTAATATTATGCAATTTAGTACACCACCACCACTAAGGAAGACAAAGAGAGAAGAGAGAGACTGAAGAGCCACTTAAAAAAGAAAGAGACAGACAGGAAGGTCAGATAAATGTTCTGCTGAATCGCTAATTCCAAGTATATCAAAAATCAATATGTCCTTCTTTTGAATATCAATGATAACTGGTCAGGATGGCTTGAATAGGACAAGAGTGAGTGGGAGTGCAAAAGACCTAACTGTGAGAAACTACATAGTGAAAGTCAATGGTCAATATGCTTTGGCACTTCTCTAAATTGGACACACATTGTATGCAGGCTGTAGAAAGATGTGTGGTCTGTGGAAAAGGAAACAGAGGGCAAATAAGTAATACAACTACACTAGGAAGCCAAAATGACACTAAATAAGGGGAGATAGAAGAATAGAAACAAGGAATAGAATGACAAATCCCCTCCTCTTTGTTTTTTTTGATTCCAAAAGGTTGTTGGAGGCAAAACTGCCCGAGAGGATATCAAAGGCTAAGTTGATCCCTTTAGAGAGCATACACTATATACAACCAGACATCGTATATACACATAGTATATACACACTTATACTGTAGATACCTGTGGGCCAAAGTCAATGTGTGTAGAGTCAAGGCTGTAGGTGATTTCTGAAGACTCTCCTCTGAGTTTTATTTCATATATAGGCCCCTCTTCCACCTCACACTGTGCAACAACCTCTTTGCTGACATTGTTGTGTCCATAAAAGGAGAAAGTGACAAGCTGCTCCCCCCCAGGTTCCAACTGACCATGGATTGGTAAGACATCAAACACCTACAGATACACACAAAACAAACAGTAGATTCAGAAAATGAATTACATATGAGAAGTATAGTGAAAACGCATCTGTGCTGTGAGTGAAGTGGCGTATGGGCCGTGTAGGTGTGTGTCTACTTCAAGTGCTGAAGCATAGGGATGGCTTGCCCACCGGCTTCTTGCTCCTCAAAACTTTGGCATAAATTATTTCTGGGGGAAGCAGTGGGGTGTTGACATGGTAACATCTCCCTACCTCTTCCACACAAGCAGGACACTGTTTGGTGTTAATCTGTTCATCTGAAACAGTGCTGGAGCTGCAAGGAACTGACAAGGCAGCAGAAGGCTCTTTAGGGGAACCCCTCACTTCTTCAGCCTCATTTGCTGGAATTCCTTGGTTCTCTTCTTCCACTGACAGTTTGGCAGCATATGCCTCTCTTTTAAGGATGAAAAATATGGAGAATTTATTTGAAAACAACTTTGAAGTAAAATTTATTTTTCCAATATGAAAATAAAGTCCACTGCATAGTAAATTAAATGCATACAGAAGATGAAACATGGGGGAATATACATATAACATATGGTACCATACCATCCAACAAAGCAGCGCTTTAATATGGACAAATACCAAAACCTGTCCAGGAATGCATGGACATGGAAAACATATACACAGTGCAATCAATCAACAGTCCTCTATATATCAAACCAAGAATTAAAACTTACTGTATTATTATACCGCAGAAGGGCTTTAGAACCTGTACTGGCAATTTTATACTCACTATGTATTAGTATGTATTAGTATGCTTATACAATGGATCTTGTACTGGCCTTTGTTCAGGGTTTCTCCTGTCCAGCAGAAAACCGGTTGTATCTGGTTTTGGTGCCTGGTTTTGGCCTTAAGGTCATAAAGTCACAATTTGCCCAAGTAACAGGGTTCTTCTCACCATATATGGTATAGGTTGCGAGCCTAACTGATAGGTTCTGATATACGACAGTGTTTTTCTTTTTGTGGGCCAGAGAGAGCTAGGTGAGCATCCTATGCACACTCTCCTCCATTTGAAAATGTGAATAAACTTAGCTTACTCTGACAAGCTCTGACTGGTCTCTGCTGAACACCCTGGTACTCCAGATATTGCCACAACAAACCCACACTACAAAGAACTCTCACTCTCATTTTTTCTTTTCTCCCACTCTCTTGTTCCCTGTGGGATCAGACTGGTTGCATCCATCAAGTTAATTAGGGTGTTCTATAATTAAGAGGATTGTAATGGGCAAGCAGCAGGAAACAGGTCAGGATAGATTGCAGGGAAATGCTGATAAACATGGAAGAGAATGGAAAAGATTTAGTGTGTGAAGCAAACTCAAAGCTGTGTATGACAAAACTGCATCTCACTTGAATCATCAAATGCTGCCTATGTCAACAGTCTCTCTTTCCTTCTCTCTCTTGCTATCTGTGTGTATGTGTGTGTGGACCTCAGGGTATGCATACAGGGGAGCTATCAAGTGAAAACATTTTATATTCAAATTACCCACAATGTGGTATTTCTGTTTCATAATTTGTGCATGGTAGTGCTACATCCAGCAGGGGGTCCTGTTGTGCAGGCAGTCTGAGGTGCAGACAAGTCACCGTTTTTAATTTGCCTTCAGTTTGGCCATGGGAAGATGACAGGGGTCAGGCAATGTAAAATGTGAGGTTGGCCACATTATAGGCTAGCATTTAGAGAATAGGCAAATTGTGTTGGATAGGAGTCTTCCAGTCCAGAAAAACTATATAACCTACTGATGCAGACAGGATGAGATGGTGAGACAGCAAATGATAACTTTGCAAGGGCTCAGCAGATATGGCCCACTCTGACATTCTCATATCTCTAACATCAACACACCATGGCTTTCGACAGCCATAAAACAAAAAAATGTTATTATTTTCTTTACATTAGTTACTTATTTTACTATTTTACCAATACTATACCTTTCAAATTTCACATTTTATGTCTGTACACATATCACTGTCACAATTTCCCTTTCACATTCTCTGTAATTCATGGAATTCCCTGTAGTTCCCATATCATCTGTACTTCACATGCATTCCGTTTGTTCTGATGTTAGTGAGATGACAGAGAGTGTGGTGCTATGTTCATGAGGAATTAAAATAGTTCTAGAATGTTCTTGCAGTGAAGCACGTTCTCTGTCGTACAGTTTTGGAATGGCGTGTTTTCCTGTTTGGAAGAACATACACTGGATTGAAAGCCTGGGTGGAGCTTCTTTTTTCTTCCAACTGAACTGTTGGATGCACAGTTCTCATGTCTGTGAAGGTTTTTTGTGGACCCTGCTCGACTTGACGTCTTGATTCTGCATACTGCCTTTATGTTGTCACAATTGTTAAAATGCATCCAAATGCTACTTTTTTCCTGCTGTCATTCATCACTGCTTCTCTCTATCCCGCTCTGTACCTGTAGTAGACGGTCAGCACGCCCCGCCCCTCCCTGCTTGATGTTATGATCGTTGTCTGTCCTCATGTGATTTGATCGAATGGCACTACATCAGTTCAAACATTCAGTCTTCCCCGTGTTCATGGCACGGAGAAAAGCTATCATAATCATATCATCATACTGTCTTGAACTGCCTTGCCTTTTCATCATGTGCGGCGTGCGCTTGCTAGTCAAATGTCACTTAACCAAACTTGACAGCAGCGTCATGTGTTGGACTGACAGCTGCTTGGTTTATCATCGTTTTGTGACAAAAGGGGGCGGAATGTTTGTGAATTAGATTGGATAGAAATTTTAACAGTTCTAAGTTACATTGTGTTGTCAAATGTACGTATTCTTTGAACCTTTCGCCCAGAACCGGGTCACGAGCTACTGGTAGCAAGGGACCCAGTATCAAAAGCTACGAAATATGAGCCACTCAAGTGGCTAAAGTTAAAAGTGTGTAGTGTGAAGATGATAAGGCTGCACCCTAACAGAAACTGACCAGCTGAAATGTGCAGGTGTACTTTAATATGGCAACCAAAGTTTAAATAAAGGTTTTTTATCCTTGAAGTTGTACTTTGAGTTTTTCACTTTAAAAAAATCTTAATGCCATAATCATCATGCTATCTTATTTGTAAATAATAATAATATTATGGCTCATCTAAAGCACTCTGTAAATAATTTTTAAAGATGTTTCTGACCCATGTGCTTGCATTTTTAATAAACTCCCTGTACGTCCACCGAATGTATCCGAGGCATGTTCAAGAATCTGTTTGGCATCAGATCCAGACATAATCTTTTTTGTAAACTAAAAGCTTCTAGCTTGAGCCCAACATGCACTAAAGCACCCAAAGTAATTAGTTTTGAGTGATAAGTTTGTCTACAAGGCATAGATGAAGCTGCAGGGAAATCATCCACAGTGGATGGAATAAGCAATAAACAACTACCGGTTTAATTATTAATTGAAATTAATTGACATAATAGAAGGAGAAGACGTTGCAAGCTATTGTACTGACTTTATCTATGGATTGATAGAAAATAGTTAGCTGTTTTGATGTTTTCCTTTCTAAGGGCTGTGGTTTAATTACTGATTGGGATAAAATTAGCTGAACATGGTTTGATAATGTGGATTTTTAAGCAAGACGAGAACAGGGAGAGACCGTGTGCCGCAGACAGCTGTCTCCAATTAATTAGCAAGATGGCCGGTGAGACAGATTGCTAATATAAGAGGTAAGGGTGAAGAAAGAAAAAGGGAGGAGATGAGAAAGGCGATGAGGATTAGGTAGTCATGGAGTAGTCGACCAAGGAAGCACAAGCTGTAGGGAAAAGTTAGGAAAGAACACTCAATAAATAGGCAAGGCAAAAGACTGAGATGAGGCAGAGGAGGAAAAAGAAAGGATGGATATCAAAAGATGAAAGAGGGGGAAGGGGAAAAGGTTGAGGGTGATAAACCTTTCAGAGTGGTAGCAGTTCAGTTCAAGGTCATGGATAGACTACTATAGCATTACCAGTGCATTTCGAGTGAGGGGAGCCAAACTAAAGGCGTGTGAATGAGGCAGCTTGTAATGCGTGTAAAATACAGCATCAGTACATCCGTCTTCCACAGGGAATTTATAATGGATTTGGCTTACAATTCAGAAGGTTAAATACTAAGCTACTATTCTAACTTATTCCATTTGACAGTTTAATATATGACGCAGATCCATTTTGTTCTTGCCCCCGATTTTAGTCTACTATGTAATCTCAGTTTTGGAGTCTAACTGATACAGTATTATGAGGACACATCAGTATAAATGTACCTTATTGCCTGGTGACTTTGGTCCACCACGAATGTCCAGTGGTAAGACACAGGCAGTGGGGAGCAGTTGGTCATTGTGAGTTGTCTTTGATTCTCTGTGCGGTTGAGCACACAGCCAAAGTCCACACTAGTGGAAGAGAAATGGAGATTGGGGAAGTGGACCTCAGCATGAAGCTCCACCATATCCTGCTGTGGATGTCCCTGGTAGCATATCTGAAGGAACTGGAGGAAGGACATGTAATTAGTTAATGTTATAGGCAAATTTGTAAATAGGTATAAATAAGGGATTGGACACAAAAGACAAATCAACATAATACACATGTTTCACAAAAAAGTTACCTCATACACCACATGTGACATCTTATCCTGATAATAAGATGGAGTGAAACACACCCACACCTCAGCCTGTTTCCCATTACCTAAAAATATGGACTGGAGAGACATAGTAAAAACCTAGTTACACAGGTGTGTTATCCAGGAAATCATTTTATCTGCAACATGAGACTATTAACTTGATGATCATGATTTTTTTGTACACGTATAATGTGTAGAAGTTAGTGCAAAGTTGTAATGGCTTGAGTACGATGACATTGATAAGATATGGTTGCCAAGTTGTAATGGCTTAAAAAACAAAAAATACTTATCCAAATAAAGCTATTATAGCTGTACTATGAGACTGAGTAATGCAGCCAGGTAATGAATTACCTGACTCGATGCATTAAATGTGATTGATGTGTTAATTGAGGTTTCTTCTGCAACTTGCACACATACTCAGTACAAACAAGATGTCGATTGACACAGAATCGCAGAATTTGGGGATATCTGCAGTTCAAAATATTTTTGTTTCTTTAAAACTACATCATGGGGTACACTGGAGAATATGCCTGTTGCTGCTGTTGGTTAGTTTGGACTGAATAGAGGACAAATTCTAGTATATGTGTATGTTTGTAAATTTGCCATTGTGTTGTGCACTGTATGTGAGTTTCTTTGATTTAATATGTACTGCACATTCTCGATTAATGTAGGTAGGAATATGGGCGTTAACCTATATAGCAGCTGTAATTAAAAGATTAAAAGAGATGTGTACCTTAGTAGCTGAGCTGAAGTTTCCCTCAGCTTCACACAGAGAGAAGGGCTCTACAACAGAGAGCTCTATGTGTAGAGATAGAGATGATACATTTTTAAAGACCAGCATCTCATACAGGGGCACAAGACTTTTTCCTGGGGCCTATAACACATAAAAACATATTGCAGAGGCAATTAATACAGCAACATAAACACATGGCTCAGGTACAGCACTGTAAATCCCCCCCCCTTTGATGGATAACTTCTGTTATGTTCATAAATACTCTAATTCCAGCAATGTTGACACCATTAAGTTGTTTCAGCAGGTTATCAACTATGTAGTTATGTACAATTTCTAAATGACTAACATTTTCTATGTAGAAGTCAAGCTGCTTGGTGGAAATGCTGAGCATAGGAGCCACAAAGTGACATGTAACATCCACAGTCATGATGCGCTCATAACAGCCCTGAAGACCCACGATGCCATAGCACTCCAGGCGCTCTTGCACAATCTGTGGAGATAATAAGATATGAACATTTCCATAACTTCAATATAATTGGCACACTACATTTATCTAATTGTGTCTATAAATGTATGCATATGTGTTTCACCTTGGGGCAGTCTGAAGATCCAGTCAGCAACATGTCAACAGAGCACCCAGGAAAAAGCTCCACACGAATAGGGCTCAGGCTAAAGACTGGCCTATCTCGGATGGAGGAGACCAAGGATCCACAACTTATATTATCTTTCTGCCTGGAAGCAGAAATTGAGGGCAGGAAGCTTCGGCCAGACATGTTTTTCTCTTTGTTCGTTTTAGTGGAGCGTAACAAGCCTTGAGGAAACAGGGAGGAGCCTTCAGACCTCCAGTACATCAGGTGCCTCCGTTGACCGTAGTTGGTCAGTTTAAAGTGATACTGGCATGACCCATGGCTGAAAATACAATGAGAGCACAGTTAAGATCTGCACGAAATTGGCAGCAGAATAACTCCAGTGGTCATTAACAGGACCCCCCCTCCCCACCAAGGAGGGTCCAATCCCATCACCCCTTAGGGCTTTTTTATGTAAGACTATTAACCTGACATCTCCAAGAGCATTGCTTAACTCTACTCAACAGTTTTCAGGTCTAAATTGCAGCTTCAGTTTAATGACCAGAGCAAACCTTTCTCACCTTCAATAAAATCATTTTCCCCTTGATATTTCACCCCCTTCACACCATCCCTACCAATCACTCATAGCCTCAGCCTCAGCCTTGTGCCCTTCGGCCCAGCCCTATTTTGATTATGATAATGTCAAAATTTCAGATATTTCGGACAGTGATCTGTTTCATTTTACCTAAAGTGTGTGCCTAAGTCAAGGCTGGGAGCAAACGGCAGGTCACTGACAATTGTGGTACCAGTGCCTGTGGCGGATAGATCAACAATGTGCATTTGACTGTCCTGGATGGCGATTTCCAGCTTATCCTGGAAGTGGAGTGTGTCCCTCAAATGTGTCACTATCCTGAGCTCCAGCTGGCCCTCTGCTGCCACTTTGCCCTCATGGGGCAAAACATGCCACTGGGACCTTCCACGGGCCTGAAGAAAGAGAGATGCAATCATAGTTATCATCCTGTCCTGTGAATTTAGAGCAGCAGAAAAGACATACTCAATAATCCTTTTAATTCCTATCTTTGTGTATAGTTCAGTTACATCTATTTTAATAAAATAAGAAAACAGATGTATATTATTCTCCAGTATTTCAACTAGCCAGCCTACTGATGTGCTCACTGTACTGTATATACTGTATGTGTACCTCTGACCAAGCAGTGGTTGAGACCACAATCAATGTGCTTTACAGCATGTTTTTGATGGATGACTTGACCATTAACAGTTAATTAGGATTTTGAGAACGTACTCCCTGCAGCTGCAGTGACAGTCTCATGATTTCACAGCCTATAGGACAACACACTGCAGAAGATTGTTTATTGACAGCACATCTCCTCACTCAAACATTGGAGCCCACAACTAACACCTGTGTTGTCTTATTGACCTAAGTTTGAGGTCAAAATGAGAAAAGGTGAATGATAATTAACAATGAAATCTCATTTTAAAATGTGAAATTTGATTTACACTGTTTCACATCAAAACATTTACTCTACATAGACTCAATGCTTAATATTGGTGGCAATGTTTAATTTCACTGACACTATGCCCACCTAACCCTAACACCGACTAATACCAAATATGATGTCATTGTATTTGATTTTCTTTGATTTTCTAAAGCAAGTTAGCCAATAATCTAATCAGATTCACTAATGTGTATAAATAGGTATCCATAATTCTGTGGCTCTCACAGGAAAAAGGGGTTTCATTGGACTTTTCTGTTAAAGACCTATCCTTGTGGGAATGGCACTTGTAAAGACAAATGCCTCACATTAGACTATTGAGCGACTTTAGGAGGCATAGATCACTTTCTCAGCAGTTGTGTGGTTGGGTGAAGTGTTGAAAGTGGACTCAGACTGGGTCGATATAGGGGTGATGATGGTAAAGGAGGGTGGAGTCAGAGGAGGAGGAGCAGAGGTTGACTCCCCAGAGAAAGGAACGAGAATCTAAATAATCACATCACAAACCTGCTGCAGGCTTAAGGTTTATTAGCATTGATTGCTTTTGTATGCAGACTGAATATGTGGTGTTTCCTGAATGACCATCATCAACGTAAAGGTATGGGTACAGCAACCAGTCAACTCGTCAAATATGGCTTATCAAATTTGGACTCACTACTGATACATTGGTTGTACCATGAATTATATGTCAGAATAGCACAGATAATGTGACGTATATTGCCATAATGTAGTATTCGGGTAAATACATTATATTAGATCACCTTCTGATGAAAAGGGGAACATAATATATTCATCATAATGCCTACTGTACCTCAGGGTCTACATAAACAGTTAAGCAACGACAACAATAATAATACAACCTTCTTTCTTTCTCTCTATCTCTCTCTCCTTTCCCCCCTCTTTCTGTATGTGTGTCTGTGCTTCACTGCTGCTTCTTTGAATTATATCAGATTACTAGTAATGCTTGGTTTTAGTCTTGGTTTAATTCCTGATGAGCTTCTACACTTAAGAACAAGCAAGTGTGGATACTTCTTGCACTATCCTCAGAATTTCCCATCACTGGACTATTAATCAAAATTAAGTGTTTCAGCAGAATCTGCATTGACATTTGAGATTGCATGCGAGAAACTCCTCCCCTAAAACCTGCTATGGCTCACAATAGTTTCAGCCTTAGAGGACAGGACAGGGTCACACAATTGCACTCCTAGGAGTGTGTGCATGTGTGTGAGTGGGTAGGTTTGTTTGTACTGTATATGTCAACCAGCTTGCTCTTTAGGAATGTCAAGCAATACTGTCAGGTCACTGTTTTCAGGGGGCAAGTGAAATACTACTGAGCATATCAAGAATATAACAGACGAAGATAAATATAATGATTATTGTCATTCTTTAAACAAATAGAATAATTCTAACTCACTATGAATAAGTTCATATATTTACTGACTGACACATTAGAATAATATGCAAGACATTTTTAATAATATTATCATTATTATTAATTGTGTTTTTCCTCATGAAAAATGTATGATTAACAACGGCTGTACAAAAAGTATGTGAGAATATATCAGTTTAGAAAAGCTTGTTGTGTAAATGGATCAGTCATATTCAAATATGATTTTATCCCACAGTCACAGCTAATGCTCCACTTCACTACATTAACTTGCCAACCTCAGTAAAGACCTCTGATTTACATAAAAGAGAGCACACCTCAAACTTCAGTTTCCTATATCATGTGGACTCATTTCATTCTTGCTATCCTGAATTGATACAATGTCAGCATCTGGCAGATTCTTCATGTGAATGCAATAACATCCACACAGAACAAAAGAGCTTATTCCCAAACAATTGAATTGGCAACTAATTATTTTTAGACCTAACAAAGCATTGAACCAATATCTCAATGATTACATATCCAATTAGATAACATTAATTAGTCCGAACAGCAGACAAAGTCTGAAAGTGGCTCTGCCGGTAGGGCATTGGTGGACAGGTACTGTGTACATCAGATTCAGTTCTAAAACCCATGCTAATGATGATGTTAGTCATTTAACTCTGTAACAGCACACACACTAGATCTCGGAGCTGTAGAATTGCTGAAATGCATGGCTTTTTGTCAATGTGAATTTGTCAATTTTACTTAAAATTGCAAAATGCTTAATTTAACTACATAAAAACATACATATGTTGATGCTGATATGTGGTATATCTGTATGTCTACGTACCATGCGAGCCGTAAAAAAGGCTGGGATAGGTGAGTGGTTGAACAGGTGTAGAGTTCTAGTAATGTCTGTCAGAACGGGGATTCTGCCAAAGTCAAGCCGTGAGCTCTGAATATGAACGGTTGGACCCTGGCCAATACATGACACAACCACGTCCTGAGAATAGAGAGGGGGGAGAGGTGAGGAAGAATTAATTCTGAAATCCTGAGGAAAATACATACCCATGTACAAACAGGACTCACAATTACTAGAACCCTACACATATAGAAAAATAGCTAGATATACAGTATACAGTACAGAATATGCAGTACACATACACATACACAGACACACACTTCCACTGACCAGGGGTGGCAGGACACTTCCAAACACAGCAATGTGCACAGTGTGATGAAGTCTACCCGTTGTCTTTGCTAGTAAACGAAGAGGAATCTCAGCTGAAGTGTGAGGAAGGATAATTCCTCTGGGAACGGAACTGCCAAAAAGCAAGGAGGGACTCTCTTCATATTCCTGTACAGAGGGACATAGATAGAGGAGACATAGAAATTACACTGCAGTTTCAGTTCATTTTTAATGACAACAAAACAACATTATTGATTTTAAAAGTTCACCTGGTCAAGCAAACCATAGCAGGCAGGCAGAGAGCTGGTGTTTGCTAGCAACACATTCTGTTCATGTGTGTGATTGAGGAAACACCTTTGAAAGTCCAACACTGGAGTCTCCACCACGAGTTCAGGTACAACACACCTTATAACAAAGGAAGTAAGAAGAAATGAAAGAGGGAGAAAGACAGACAGACAGAGCGGGAAAAAGAAAAGATCTTGGTTTAATCATTAATCATAATAGTAATTGCAACACGTCAGGCCAAACCTGCAGTCTATTAATTACAACCAATTCATGAATGTACCACGACAGTGATTGCTGTGAGGCATTCAGATTAATATTGCCTCATTCTGAGTGATGGTGCAGGTGACATTCATATGCATAAATATGCTGAATATCCATTGAATATTTCACATACACAACTGCTTTGTCGACACATGCGTGCACGTTCAATGGACCACATTGACAGTCAAAGCCTTAGTGACAGACTTAAATTCATTGCCGGCAAAATTGAAGTGTAAGTATGGAGAAACTGTGATTTTATGGGATCTTGTGAAAGCAGATAGCAGTGTTAGCATATTTACCTTTAGATAAGAATGTAAATGTGTCAATGTGTTTATGTGTGTGTCTGTAATTTCTCATATTTGCGTCTTACCTGGCGCTGATGGGCAGACTCATGATCTCCTCTCCTACACCCTCAACATCCACCACTAATGCCAGCCTGTATCTCCTCACCGAATTGGAGCACAGTGTCACCTGACCATACAATAAACATGTTCAGTATGAGCTAACAACATGTTAAATATATCCAGATTTATGATCAGTGTCATCAGCACTAGTGAAGTGAAAACCGATAAGTCAGAGTAAGTTTGCTGTTGTTACTGAAATTAGCAGTGAATATACTACATGTGAATGTTGAGCACCAACAGAGTGGTTTCATCTAAAGGAAGAACCCTTTCTTTCAGGGTAATTTTCAAGTGTTCAGACTTCAAATAGTTTTTTTTAAACTGTCTATTCAGCTTGTAGCAACCTGGCATATTTATTTATTTATTCTGGAACTGAAATGTTGGCATCTTAGTGGCGAGCATATGTTCATTTCTGTAAGGTAAAGCTAAGGAGATATTTTTGAGCATTGCTCAAATTTTTTTCTTTCTTTTTTTGTTGTTTGTATATTGTAATTGAAGCAAGCATTTGACATGAAGGTTCAAATACAGTTATGGGACATTTTGGAGACCGTTTTTTATACAGAGAGAGGGGCAAAAAAAGAGACAGATAAAAGGAAGAAGGTTGTATATTTGTTATTATTATTGTGTTCAACTTTTTTTCGAAGGGAGGCCAGAGGGAGAGAGAGAAAGGAGAACTTAGACCATGAGGCAAAATAGGGAATATAACGTTCAAATAAACTGAAACAGAAACAGCAGATAGCCACGGCCGCTTTCTTTCTTTCAACTTTAGTCTGACAGAAATGCACTTACCTTAATGTCAACATCCGACATGGAACGAACAGTAGCTGTGGCAGGGCTGAGGGTGAACTCTACAGGTCGTGACTGAAGGTCTCCTGCAGTACTGCCTTTCCATTGGTTACTGGACAGCTCACTCACCTGTTTAACACAGGTCAAACTGGGAGATCTTAACCCATCCCCAGGGATACGCAGGGAAAATGTCATAGGCACCAGGGAGGTGTTGAAGAGGGTAAAGATTAGTGTTAGTGGAAAACCTGTGAAGAGAGACAAAAAAATGAAAGGAACATGAAGAGTAAGGTAAAATGGAAGATGCTGTATTTTGTCACAGCAAACCATTGAAATCCAATGTGATATATGCGTTGATACAATGATACAGTACATTGAACATAGATGATGTTTTGTTCCTAAAACTCTCTCCTACATTGAAGATGATCTTGTGACGACATAGCTGACACATTTGTTATAAATTATGTCTCATCTTCGGATCTTTTCTTGGCCAGGAACATAATTCAAACTCACCAAAAGCTATATCTCCAAAATTGAGCTCAGAAACATTCAAGTGGAAAGTGGGACCAATGACACTGCCCCTGAAACAGAAGGAAAAAACAGGAACCATCAAAAGTGGGGAAAAAATAATATGCCATAATAGTAATTAATTCTGAAATTAATATGCAGATTTCTAAAATAAATATTAAAGAGTATAACAAGTATGCCCAAATAACAGGGTCAGTTATGAACCGTGTTATCTCCACTGTGTTGAATATTAATTAATAAAATCTCCTTAAAAATTAAGTTGTAATATGAAATGTCCCTTAAGTTTGTTAAAGTTTGCTTGTTTAACAGGTTAAGACCAAGTTACACTTTGTCGCAATGGTTGGGCCTAAAGGGACAACTTTGGAGATCTGAGTTATATGGCAGCATATACAGTATATACTGTATACACACGGTACACTGTGTGTGTGTGTGTGTGTATATATATATATATATATATATATATATATATATCACAAAGTTATATGGTATAACTTCCAACTTCAAAGTCACTCCAACTTCATTCCATAAAGTTGGAATGATTTTTTATTCCAACTTTATCAGGTTAGTTGGTGTAAGAAAAGAGGATGCAGAGGATAGCGGTGGATGGAGACGGATGACTTGCTGTGGTGACCCCTGAAGGGTGCAGCCGAAAGGAAAAGAAGAAGAAGATGGGCAGTGTATATACAGTAGGTATATATACATATATATTCCTGTAGTCAATCTCACCTGAAGGTCAAAGTAAGTGGTTGAGGCTGTCCGGTGACAGTAACAAGCAAATCCTCAAGGAAAGTTCCCAAGATGAAACAATGGAAGGTGACTTCCACAACCTGACAGCCCCCAGGGGGAACAACACCCTCCTGAGGTCTGAAGGAGAAATACTGGCCAAAGGTGGTGTTAGGGTTGGACAGTCTGAAAGGGGCATCAATTAATCCTTTATTGGACACTGTCACCTGGAGAGTGAGAAGAATCAGATAATTGAGCTCTGAGCTTTATTTGCACAAGGTCAATAAATCATCATTCTACGATATAAAATTTGAGCTAATCATAGATTGCAAACCAGACGATGCAAAACAAGGCAATGTCGGGTCAGAGGAAAATAAAGGAACGGAGCAAAATGCCACTAATATTCAACAGATCAACGATTAGAGAGGAGGAGAGGGGACAAGCATCAAGTACAGTGTCTTTAGTTTGCAAGAAAGCCTGCTTTGTGGTTGAATCTGAAGTGCCAGGTTAGAACCATACGACTTTTAAAACATTTGCACAGGAAGTGATGAGTAAATGTCCTTAGCCATGAACACGATAAAGAGGACTGCAGCAAACATGAATAATGTCAAGTAATAGCGAGCACATTTCATCTGATGAAGGTATTGGCTGTTCAAGTTCCATATGGAAGTAAGACAAAGTAGCAAGTTTATTTGATACATGGGGAGTTTTTTCCGTGACTCCCCTGGGTTATAGCTGCCTTACCTCATAACTATTTTTGTCGCCAATGAATACATTTTTCACATCCATCAGGTTATAGTTCAACTGGAGTTGAGGTCCAATGCCCTCTCCCTTGATTGTTAGTGACAAGTGAGACTCACGGCCTAAATGAAGACATACAGACAACAAACATTAAAATTAAATTTTTAGAGAACTACAAGTTTTTTAAATGGTTCATTTAATGATAATACATTTAATTTAATAATAATAAATAATTTTATTTTAATTCAGTAGCTTAAGATACACATACATAGATAGGTACTCCATTCATCCCCTTGGGGAAATTCAAGCATCCTATAGCTCACAGAGGACAATAACACACATGTTGTAGTCTGCTTCAAAGTGAGTAAATTTTTTTATATCTTTATATTTATAATTATATCTATATAACTCATATGTATTTAATTATACATTAAATCAGTGGTTCCCAAACTTTTTGTGCTAGATTAGAATATTTTTAACTGTGTAATACTGTGTAACTTGTACTGCGTAACAGCATTTCTGCTTTCAAAATATTTTCTCAAAATTACCTCTCTGGCTTTTAAAACTTCACCAGCTCCCTGAGAGAAAATTAGAGAACCTGAAATTACACCTTGAATCAGCACATCTTTTCAGTGACTGGTGTGGGCTTGCTTTGTGCTGCAGATCTTTTCAAATTGGGGTTACAGCTGTGAGACTGACACTCTTAGTTCATTTCCAATGTCCAGCTTTGACCTGTATTTTGTTTTTATTTAGGCTACTCACGTAGGTAGGATTTGGCAAAAATAAGGAGTGTGGCCATGGCTCTCCTACCTAGCAGTGGGTAATTGCTCATTCTTCCTGCTGTGATACAAATAAGTTGTTAATAATATATAATTAGTTAAATCCCTCACAACTGGGCTTGTAATGCTAAACTAGCCGCTAGCCAAGCTAACGACTCCAATGTGTGAGACCGGCTGATGGGTGCAAACTGTGAGGTGGTGCTGATAAAAAAAACAACCAGCCGAAGGGTCGCAGTAAAAACAGACAGTCAAACCTGACAGAAGAAGTATCATCTCATTCATTTGCCTGAGGCGATACTTATTCATATTGCTCATTTTCCTATCCCGTGCCGCGCCCCCCCTCCCACTTTGGAAACCACTGGATTAAATCATCAAGTAAGGGGACATGTAAGGTCTTTCCCTCAGTTTTACTTAGTAGACTTCTTCTTTGTAGAGTGAGGAAGAAAACTGAGAAGTCTCAGTGTGGCTGTCAATGACCGAGAATGGTCAGATCGCCACATGCTTCAGAAAACATGAAAATTAATGCAAATCTGTCCTCCGGCTACGGAGACACACGTGGAGCCAACATGCAAATAGCCGTGGATATGTTTCTACCACTGAGATGAGATACATTTCTTGGACCCCATTTGCTGTATTTTCTAATTCTCTCACAACAACTGATTATTCAGGCAGTTCCCTACTGTCATAAAATTATATTAAACTGTTGCCAATTATCTTTCATTAAAAAAAGAAATGTATGGACTTTCAGGGGGAGACTCACTGCTTTTATCTGTGAAAATGTTCTAGGTCATGTATAAGTCATGTATTATTGCTGGCCACTGCTGTCAATTTCTCAGATTGTGTTATATTACAAGCTTCAGCTTTTAATTGGAGTTTGCATGTGACTTATTTGCTCTTTTAAAAAAATGTATAAAGCTGTATTATTCTTTTGATTGCAGTTGCTTGAATTTTTTACCACTTATTGCAATTTGATTCTACAATCATATGCTTCCCCTTCATGTTCATTTCTCAAAACATGCTATTCTGTTTGGACCTTGCATCAATCTATGAACACGTCCATAATTTTCTGTTGTATGCCAGACTGTAAGCTGTTAATTACTAAGGATATGTCTTTAACAATCAACTTTCAGGGGAAGCCATCGCACTTTTGGCACTAAAATTTGTCAAAAGGTGAAATGTTTTTAATTTTGTTCAATGTTTTTTTTTACAATGCTGCTTATTTAATCAAAATGTATGCAGCCCCTCAAAAGAGAAACATTATTGATCACATTGATGAAACAAAATGTAGTCTACTGACTCCAACAACAGAGTATAAAGAAAGATTCACAACTGACTGACCTGTAATGTCACAGTATATGGTTTGCTGGTACAGTTTGGCCTCCTGAGGCTTAAAGACGATGTTGAACTGTGCTGTGGTGTTGGGCCATATTTCACCCTCCTGAACAATGTAAAAAGAGGACAGGAAAAAATATTTAATTTAGGGCTACAATAGATGGAAAACACACATGTATGTACACATGTATGTACACATAGATGAGCAGTAGCTCGGTGGGTAGAGCTTCCGCTTGGGAACCGGATGGTTGCCGGTTTGAGTCCCGGTTTCCAGTCCCTGCCGAGGTGCCCCTGAGCAAGGCACCCAACCCTCAATTGCTCCCCTCTGCGAAGGGTGGTAATGTAATGTAAGTCGCTTTGGATAAAAGCGTCTGCCAAATGCTTGTAATGTAATGTAATGTACCTGATAGTGTGAATCTAAGACTGCTGGTAAAATTTATTCAAATTTGACAAATGGTATTAAAATTCTTCACATTCTCATACACATTTACACAGATTGTCTCTAACACAGAATAAAACACATTTTTGAAGCCCTTTACCTTATCACAGTGGCTGAGAATCACCGCTGTAGTAGACAGAATCGAATAATTGCTCTTTAATGTTCTCTCAAAGTTTTTGCTGTGACTGTTTGACATACAAGTGTTTCTGCAAGTCAACTAGTCTCTGCAACCCCCTTCTCCCCATTGTCTCCTCTATCCCCATGTCCTGGCTGAGAACATTTTGTTGAAACAGATAAGGCCTACCTGGGCACAAGCACCCGGATTGTGACCTGTGTCATTGAGGGGACAAACTATATTCATCTTAGTGCTGAGTGCTCTTAACCTTTTGTGACGGAGCATAGGTAGTGGAGGAAGTAAGGAGACCTGTCCTTCAGTCTGAATACCCTACCTGGCTTCACAGGCTTAATAAGGGAGAAATAAAGGCTGCAAAAATGCGGTGAGGTGACAGACAACAAGAGATACATGATAAGAGGAGAAAGAACATGCACAAGCACACAAAACAAAACCCACCATTGGCTCAACAGTTATGCAGCTGTGTGACAGGGCCAGGAGGTTGCTCTTTGCATCCTGGTATCTGAGCTCCTGGAACTCTGTGGACGGCAGTGGGTGGCAATGGATCATGGTGGAGTCAAACTCACACTCCATTAACAACCGCTCTCTCTCAACCTCCTCCTCCTTTTCCTGGAGCTCTGAGCCCTCTCTAAAGAGAGGGATGGAGGCAAGGTGGAAAGCAGAACATAGTGAGAAATGAGGAGGTTCAGATAAACAAAGGGACAGAGATTGGGAAAGTGAACACCTGAGCTATTTCTGGTAACAGATGCTTTGAAGACACACAGCAGTTCTGTTGTGTCATATGTGTGTTGGTGTGGGTATGCTCCCACACATGTATACTGTATATGCACAGTATATCATTTATGTACATACCTCTCTTGCTGGCAGGGCCACGTTGTCCAGCAATACTGAAGAGTGACATCACTGCTGTTAGTGAGGGACACTGTGTGCACATTAGCCAGGGAGATGTACGTGTCCTTCAGTCTGACAGGCTCAGGTTCCAGATATATGTTCAGTTCTTCACAAGCACCATACAAACTGATGTATACATCCTCACCTGGACAGCAGAAATTGGCACATGACACATAAATGAGCACAGGTCATTATTATCATTATTATTATCATTAATACATTCTCTAAGCGATTATGTCCCAATTAACACAAGCTTTATTTGGGACAAGAGGTGAATTTCTCGGGCATGGTCATCCTGATAGAAAAACACAAATTAAGAAAAAACTAAAAAACATGTTTTACATTATTAGCTCATGGAGAAGGTGACAATGAATATGTTGTTGTGTATGTATGTGTGTTGAGTTTCCATATACAGCTATGGCAGGTATGACACGCGGACAAGACACCAAAATGCAGTGATTTGTGAAGTTGTAGTTGCACACTGTGAGACAGGACCACACTGATGTATGTGAAGCTAGGACCTACCCAGCACCTGTATATCCTCGTGGTTCTCCAGGCAACAAAAATCAAAGCTTCAAACTAGTGGAGAGACAAAGTACTAACTGATTAGGGGGGAGATTGAGCTAGTCTAATTGTCGAATGAGGTTTATAAGTTGTCAGTCAGTTGTTCTCTTTGCCCTGGCAGAAGTTTGGCTCTTAGTTTCCATATTTGCATTCTATTCATTTTTTGTTTAAATTGGCTAATTTTGGATTTTAGCTGGATTTAATACATATTTAAACATAACACTCGTGTGTTATCTCCCTTCTTGTCTGAACCCTGATCTAGTTAACGTGCATACATCCAACAGCACGACAAAGAGCAACAATAACTACAACAAAAATTAGATGCAAAACCAGATTTTGTATAAAGCCACCATGAGCAAGGTCTTATGTAAATTTTGATTCAAATCACACGGAGTGGAGCTTTAGCCAGTAGAGACACTGAGTTAGGCTTATCCGGTGATTATTTATATTTGTGTACCTGCACATTGTAGGTAGGGAAAATTTCCAAGTCCTAAGAAACACTCATGCAATACCCTCACGCACATTCATAGGCACACAGTGGCATATCCATAACTGTTGCTATAGTTCCAACTGAACTAACTTTTTTTCTTTGTTATAAAGCTGTAGTGCAAAACTCACAGACTGGGCCAACACTTTAATAAGGGATGGCCAATAGCAAAGCTCCTCTCTGGTTGTACAATAGTTGAAATCCAACTCTTAGCCACGATTAGAGACTCATGTTTGACTGTACAAAACAATCTGTGGTTTGCAGTACTATTGATGTGAATCCAACTGTCAATGAATTAAATGTCACAAAAGGAAATAGTCCAGTTCTATATTGTTTGGATGGCCTCACTGACAGTATTAATATTTTGTGCAGATAATTGACAAATATCAGGAACAATGGAAACAATGCCAGTTGAGAATAAAACAGGAAACCAGTGTATTTTAAATCTCAAGCTTTGTTTGCATCTTTTGAATAAGGGTAAACTTAAGTTAATTAGAAAACACTGGAGATATATACAATAAAAAATAGCATTTTAGTAAATTAGTCATTCTTGGTAAAAACTAGGTTGAAATGAGAGAACAGCTGGGAATAGGGATATAACAAAATATTATATTCAGAAATTATTGTTTTTGTATTTGTATATTTGGTTGACCAATCATTTACTATCAAATTTGAAAGATATGAACAAATGGAATGTTATAAAACAAATTAATCCTCACTTTTAAAAACCTGGATTGTTTAGTGGTTTACCATATAAATGACAAAAACTATAAAGTGATGGTTAAATGTATTACTTTTACTATTCTTCTGATGGTCAACTGAGAAATTGAATTTACAATTACGATATAAGATTATCCATCCCTTAAACTTTCAAATCCTGCTATATTCAAGACTGGCTGAACTAAGAGAGGCTTATCTCCATCTTTGTTTGGGATTATACTGAGCAGACCTTATTTAGAAATTTAAGATTTTGTTCAGTTTTGACTCATATGCATGAACATGTGGGGCGGCAGTAGCTCAGTCCATAGGAGACTCAACCGGGAACCGGAGGGTCACCGGTTCGAGTCCCCATATAGACCAAGAAAGTGGACTGGCAGAGGTACACTGCCGATATGGCTGTGAGCAAGGTCGTTTCATGGCTGCCCTGCACCCCCACCGCGTGTGTGTGGGATATGTGAGGGTGTAAGAAGAATTTCAAATTCCATGTGGTTCCAACAATGTATAGAATCTCATGTGATCTGACAAAATAAATGAATTTATCTTACAAATGAAACAGTAGCAAAGCTTTTCAACTGTGACCTATTTACCATCTGATTTAGACTTCATTGATTTAGAGAACAGACACACCAGTCTGTTAAGAATGTTGCCTTATACATTCTTTACTTCCCCAACAGTGAAAAGACATATTACATTCAAGAAGTACCCATATTTACTTTCATCGAACCAATGAGATTTTCACCATGTAGCCCGAGGCAGAGAGAGAGAGAGAGAACGAAAAAGACAGCCATAGTTCCACTGAATAGGACAGAATTGAAAGGAGAGAATGTAAAGGACAATAGTCGATTGATGGTGAAAAATGAGAGAGACAGTGAATGAGTTAAGAAATGCCTCAAGAAAAGCTGTTATCTCCCAACATCCAGATGCTATGACAGCAGCTGACAGACAGGGAGAGCTGCAGCTTATTGCTAAGCTTTCATCATTCCTGGCCACAACCCCCTCCAAAACGCTCTCTCTCTGGCTCTCTTCCTCTCCCATAATTCCTCATAAGTACAAGACAATTTCTCAACCCCTTGAAGTTTGATTATGTGACCAGCAGCAACAGCTCTGTGGCATGTTATGTGTGTGCATATGTGTGTGCGTGCAGTGTGGATGCCCAAACTTGCATTTCAGTGTCTGTGTAGCGATAGTCTATGTGTAGCCGCATGTGTTTGTGTGTGCTATGTTGAAGTCCCCTCAGTGTCAAAGCAGATGCTTCAGTAGTCCTAAAGAGCTGTCCATCTATTATCTAAATCAGCAGTGGTGACAGAAGAGGAGGAGGGGGGGTACTGGGGCAGATCCAAGTCGTTGTTTACTTGTTATTTTAAAGACACAACAAGGACTGTTTAAACAGTGTGGTGGAAAACAAAATGAGCTGAAGAAACTATTATACAAACACACAGTCTCCAACAGACCATAAAGGTGACCTTAGACATGCATAGAGTGATGGACACAGGGAAAGGTGCTAAATTAAAAATTATAGTGTCTTGATGGGCTGTAAATGGTGTTCTGGATTTGGCAGGTCCTCCTATTATAAAAGCTTTATGTTTCTAACCTTGCCACTCCATCAGCAGACCTGCCTTTTACTGCAGACACACAGCACCAATGCTCTTAGGTCATCGAATGATGAATACATTTAAAGCGCATGCAAAGAGATAAACAAACACATTTACACAACACACGCACACACCGCCACACACAAAAGAATGACCATCATAAACAAGGAAATGCTTTATCCTCCAAAAGGTGACTTTATCAATGTAGAACATCGGAACCAATACCGATTGTAGTAGTAATGGTAGTAGACTCCTACTGCATTTCCCTCACACACACAGTCCACCATGGAAATATCTACCTAAGCCATACATAACTAACAAGACTGAACTTAAGTACTGGGCAGGGGTGGAAAGATCAACACAAATTTATCTTTCCCTTGTAGTTTCACGTTCAGCTCCTTCATGTCTGTGAATATGTCCACAGCAAAGGAATTAGATTACAGATTACATTATTGCTTCATGTGTTTGTATCCTCTGTTATCATGTTCGACTCTCTGTTTTTACTGAGACTTGTCGGCCTGGTTGTTGTGTTTGATCCGGGCCGCTTCACATGCTAGTCTAGCTCTATGTTAACGTTTTCCTGTTCGGCTCCCAGACCGTGGTCCAGGAGCACAGGGGAGATGTTTTCTCCGGGGCCGAAGTTGATACTCTGTGACTCTGCAGCGCCTCTGGCACACTGTACATTCATATCTTCATACGTAACCCGTAACCGTAACATTGCTCGATCCATGTACCACCGGACTCTCTCTTTCGCTCGTCCACACACACACCCACACATCGAGACACGATTCCTGCGTCTCCCTGCAGAAAAAGTTTATTCAGAGTTCTCCTCTTTTCACCTTATCCTGGATCCGTTTACGCAGTTAAAAGTTCGGTAATCCGTCTATATTTGTACCAATATTTGACGGGCCACATTTAAAAGCGCAACGGGCCACATGTGGCCCTGGGGCCGTAGTTTTCCCACCCCTGTACTAGGGCTACTGAGCCATTTACCATGGGATGTTTAGGCAGAAGCAGAAAAGATCTTTAATGAAGCCTTTGATCATTAATGAGACTGATTTGGTACTGACTGACGCTTGAGGTTGTAATTCAACTGGACTTCTGAACTACAGACCATCCATTCAATTTCCATTGCTCATCCGAGTTTGGGTTGCAGAGGCAGTATGCAAAGCAAAGCAGCCCAGATTTCCCTCTCCCTGGCCACTTTCTCCAGCTCCTCCTTCCAAGAACATACCCAGAACAGATGGGACATACAACACATAATAATACATATGATTACATATTTAAACTCAAAGGTAAGAGTTGCAAGGTAGATTGAGCGTTAAATTGACAAATATTTCAAATCAAAATTCACCAATATTAGGTAAAATCTCTTAATGGCAAACTAAGTGTTGTAGTATAACCACCGAGAGACCCATGGTTTTTGTAGTAACATTTGTTTGTTAGTTGTCAAGTCATTTATTTTTGGCGTCTCTTTTTTTCCCAGTATGAAGCCCTGTAGACTGATTGTCCTGTAGAAAATAAGGTTGTAGTTGATTGCCTACCTCACAACAATGTGAGAAATAGTACTTGGATGGTGCAGCTGCCAGATGAAGAGCATATGCATCCTGTTTGGCTAAGGGGGTCCACTACACTAAATTTTAATTAGGTTTTGTCTGCAATTCACCTCAATTTGACCCGTGTCGTTTGGTGACCTCGTATTTTTTACCTAAATTTAACAGCCCATATTCAACAGCCAAATTTCAGAGATTGCTAAGAGATTTAATACTCCAACTAGGAAGCTCTGAATTTTCTACCTTGTGAATTGTTTAATAATACTAATACTTTTAAAACTGTAACAATACTGTTACTGCAACAATGTTGTAACCCACTCCATTCATTCTGCTCAAAACAAACATTTTGCACATATGAAAATGACATTAAAAAAACGGATCAATGAAAACATAGGAGATGGCTGATTCACTAGTGTACTGCATGCAGGGCTGATTCAGTCAATCCCTGAAATAGGACAGTATAAATGTTGTTATTCTTCTTACTTGCATTGAGTTCTGGATTTCAAGAATATGAAAGAGCACTTTGTTTGTATAGAATCACAACATTCATAGCTTTACATAATGATTTTATGAGACAGATTTAATGACATTTCCCCTGCGAGCAGTCTTTCTTGTCTTGTTTCTCGTCCATTTTGTATGCTCTGGCATGCAAATACTAATGATAGATTTCTGTAGTCATTTTGTAAAGGGTGATCGCGAGTTAGCACAAGTTTTATCATCTGTCCTCTTCGTGCCCAGTGGCATATAGGGCCTCCACAAACATCTTCCACTTTCTCCGGTCAGCCGCCTTCACCCATACCTCTTTCCATGTCCTCCACCCCGCCTCACCTCTCTCTTTCTCCACTGTCCTTCTCCATGTTGTTTTTGGCCTTCCTTGTTTCCTCCTTCCTTCTGGTGCCCAGGTCATCGCTATGTTACAATCACTCTCTCGATCTTTCCTCAACTCGTGCCCAATCATTTTCCATCTCCATCTTTTTATCTCTCTGCTCAATAGCTCCATGCCTGCTCTCCCAGGTATCTCCTCGTTGCTGATATGATCTTGCCAACTAATTTTCAAATTCTTCTCATTTATGCTGGAATACATCAATTGCCCTATCATCTCCTTTATTCATATTCCAAGTCTCGCATCCGTATAACAAAACCGGTAACACTAGCATCTTATACAGCCTAATCTTTGTTCTCTTTGGTATCTACCATATCCTGGTCTTCTCCCAATTTATCTTGAGCCCTACACGCCCGGCTTTGTCATCCAATTTTGCTGTCTTCTCCTGAATATGTTGTTTAGCAGAGGAAGATAAGGCTATGTCATCAGCAAAATCAGTCGTCAAGTCGTCGAGCTTGGTTGGGAACTTCCATCTTATACCATTTTCACCTAGACCAGCTGTTCTTCTAAATATCCAGTCCATGACCATCAAGAACAAAAACGCTGACATATTGCAACCTTGTTTGACCGTCTTGTTTGACGGTCTTGATGCCAAACCACTCGCCAGTTTCACCCTGCTCTTTAACAGTGCGCTGGAAATCTTCATAGAATAGCTTCACGATTATTTAATCTTCTCTGGAATTCCATAATTCTGCATGATGACCCACAAGCTTTCACGGTGAACGGAATCAAAGGCCTTCTCTTCCCCCCAGTTTTGATCTCCAACCTTTGCATTCATGTCTCCAGTGACAATTAACATATCATGCTGATTCCTATTATCCACCACATCCTGCAGTCTTGTGTAGAACTCATCCTTCACCTGCTCGTCTGCTTCTTCTGTGGGTGCATAAATGTGTATGACGGTCAATAGTAGAATCTGGCCTGAATTATTCACTCACTAACGAGTCCATTCCATGAGACCTGCCGCTGCATTTTTCGAAAATACCTATCCCTACCCCCCTACCCGCCTCACCATGATAAGGTGATGATCCTGCGAGACAAGTTTCATGTCCAACACTAAAGACCACCAGAGACATAAATACTAGTGGGTTACTATCTACGATCATTAAGAAGTAATCTGAGATGTAATCAGAGCTGATGAGCAGAGGAAGGTCCCTGTATTCTGCACGGAACAGTAAGTACGCAGCATTAGTACCTAGGGGTTTATGGATTCTCCTCTAATTACCATTACTTATCTTACCTTAGGCTTCATGGGCTCACACAGATATAAACACACATACACACATGCAGCAAAAATCCAAAGCACTAATATTAATATCTTCTCATCTATGCCCAAGTCTAAAAGTCTGCACCAAATCACTCAATAATGGCCAGTAATAGATGCAATTACCCTGAATTTGTAGGTTTAAATAAAGCAACAACACAGATAAAAAAGACAGTAAGAAGAATTATGTGGAATGTATTTGTGCCAGGTTGATATTGATCTGGTCTATGGATAGAGAATAGAGATAGGAGTGCACACTCAAGATTGAGCAGAACAAATGATGTGTGTGTGTCCATGTTTGAGCCAGGCCAAAATACATGGCCATGTTGAGAGAATGATGTGCTTTGTTGAGTTGGCACATTGCTCACATTGAGCACATCTGCGTGTATGGATATTTACAAGCCCAACAAAATATAGTATAGATATAATAATAAAAATGGAATACCAACTCAAATATCACATTTTAAAAGATTGGTGAAGTGTGTGTGTGTGTGTGTATGTGTGTGTGTGTGTGCGCGCGTGTGTGTGCGCGTGCGTGCGTGTGCGTTCTTGGGCGACCCGGCACTCACTTGCCCCTCAATCCTACAGAACCTAATTTAAGCTGCCACTCAAAATAATTGCCCCACACAGAAAAAATAGTTCACTCCACTATCATGTAAAAGCAGTGCAAAATAGTCAACCTCAGCCTTATGTAATAATTACATTTATATATAGCTATATATTAGCAACTAATAACATGTCCAAAGTAAGCACACTGACACTTCAAGTAATACCTGTGAATTCTTCCTGTTTTCAACAAGAACGAGTGTTGATGTAGTGTTGATGAACATTTTTAACTAAATTGAATTGAATTATTAAAAATACAATATACAATTGTCAGGGTTTTTGTATCATGATATTTTGGTATTGTCAATGTGTTAGCAGGGATATCTGAAAATATCCTTGCTTATTGATAAGAGTGATAGGTGTTAGTTAGGATAAGTTAGGATTCTGTTTTCCCCTTACCAGTATGGTAATGCAGCAGCAGGTCCTGTTTATGGTTTCCTGCAGTCATGGGGTTGAAATCCACAGTCACCTGCATGCTCTCGCCTACATCAAGAGTCCCAAAGGCGGGCGTCACTGAGAAAGGTCTGGAATAAAATGTGACAATATGCACACATACAACACAAACAGACATTAGGGTATAACATTTTTAACTCAGATTGAAATATGTTATGTTTCACAGTAACTTTATACCACTATTACCAACCATCTTTATAAAGTGACAGAGGAAACCTGAATGCTCAATTGAAAATAATTTTGTAGTTGTCGTAGTTGAACACTGACAGTTTGATACATTGAAAGGTCTCTGTATTGGATAATAATTTAAAATGGTTTTCAATTTGCTGAATAGACAGAAATCAAATAGCAGATCAAATACTTTCTCGTATGAAAGAAAATATGATATGAAATCTCTGAAAATCAGCAGACAAGCCCATCTTTTCACCTGTGTGTTTGTAACCTGAACTTGGCCTGACTGCTTCCTATGTTGCGGACGAGCTGACTCCTTTGTGCGGAGGCTTTCACTGGACAGACCGGAAAATGGAGCTCATCACGGAAGTCAAGAATGGCTCGAGGCCCAATTGCATGAACTGGGACCTCAAACCTCTCCCTGTCAGTCACCACAACCAGTTTGTAGTCGTAATCCTAGAGTGAACAAATAAAAGTTTTTTAATTCATATTCTTTAATAATAATCCAGTTTGTAAAAATTAACAAGTTAACAATCTTTGTAATTTTCTAATATTGTTTGTGAGTGCACTACTGACCAAATATTCAACAGTGTTGTCCACTAAAAGCGTAAATGATGCGTACTGTTAAATTTAACACTATGTAAATCCATTTCATGTCGACCCTTGCTTCTCAGTTTTCACTTTCATCAAGAGAGGAGAGAAAAGGATGTGCTTGTGTAATGTAATGTCCAAGTCCTTTACTGTCTGACTGCCCTGCAACTCATCTGTACACCAAGTTGAAAATATGACTATATAATATATATTCTTTCCAATGACTAATAAACAAATAACTGACTAATCTACTGCCTTGACCCACCACCTGTACCAAGCTTACACATACCAGCATTGTGCACACATATGTGGACATGGGGGCATGCAGGTAGATGGAAAACCTTCGTTCGTTTCTACCAATGAACCAAACATGCAGAGACTCCGCTCAGCAACAGCAAGGATGGACAATGATCACATGAATCAGTTAGCACAAGCAGCATGGCCTAAGGGGAGTCAATATATTGTATGTATGTGGTGTGAATAAACACAAAGGTATGGTGTCTCTCTCTCTCTCTCCCTCTCTCAAATATCTCTCTCAAAACTTTGGTGGAGTTATGAGCCCTGTCATTTTTCATTCATTATTTTACCCCCAGTTTCACTGTGTTGTGGTAATTTGCAAAGCAGCAACTGAATTAACATTTGTACAGTTATCTGAGCTGGTATGTTATGTGCTAGAAATCTCCATGGAAGCATGTGGAGGTTATCTCTGGGTCCATGTGCCAGGGTGGCCACCTTCAAGAGTGGTGATTCTCTGAAAATCATTTCTCCCTCATTCTTTGACTCAACATTTTAAAAGTGTTGTGCAGTTGTTAAAATTGTTCCTTAATGTAGTCGTCTGCCCACATTTCCTGAATGATCTTTGGAATGATGCATTAATATTGAAATCTAATTCTATTGAAAGGAAATTTCTCCGCCTCCACTACCTTTTGCTCAAGCGGGGTGAAGAAAACAGTGAAGGTGGCAGTCATTCCTGGTGCAACCCTACAACCTGTATCATCTGGGCCCACCACATGGAAATACTGCGAGTCCTGCTGTTCCACCTTCACATGCCGTGAAACCTGGACAAAAATCACACACACAGACTTCACTAACTTGCAGACTGTTACAAACTACAGTTGTGTTTCACATTTGTTCTTGAACAATTAGCTCAGGAGCTACTGTTGATCATTCACGCACCTTGTCGTTGTTAAAAAGGAGAAGAGGTAATTGGTATGTTTGTGGAGGAGTGAAGTTCTGAAATATCAGGTCGGACGGGTAAGGCTGGAAAAGAGCCTGGTCCATATCCACCAAAGACAACTGAGATAGCAAACAAACATACATAGTCCAATGATCACATTTGCTTGAAAGTTATTCTATGCGATAACACAATATACAGTGCTCATGCTATTCCCGTCCTGCTCATTTTGTCCTCATAAACACACACATTAAACATCACACAACTTCTTTGATGTCACCATATACACAACACACATTACACATACTCAATTTTAGCTAGAGCACTCTGACATTCTTTGATGAATGCTATTCAAATGTTCTCATTATTCATGAATCTAGCTGTTCTTTCTTCTGTACTGATTTTGATCTGTTCCTAGTTCACCCACATCTGTCTGTCATTTTAATAGTTTTGAAGTGAACCATTTCTAAGCCACATGGAATTTTTTTAATCAAGATTTTATCATACGTTTGAGAAAATATATCCACACAAAAGTGCTTTAATTCGTCTGAATGACAACATCCAGAATCTTGAGAGTAAGATATCTTCCTCTGTCCAATTTTTACAATCCCCTCGGAATAAACAAGATATTTTGGTTAGGGTTTGAGAGCTAGCTCATCAAATATAAATCCTGCTTATCAAATTTAAATCATTTTGAAAGATTTGAGCTATTTAGGTTTAGGTTCCATTGATATATACATCATTGTTAACATCTCACAGATTTGTTGTAATGATCGTCATCATGGTTTTGTATTCTGACACAGTTGCTGTTTAGTTGCTGTCATATTGGTTGCCCTCTGCCACCAATTAAACCTGCTGACTAAGGGGTAGCAGCGACCATACAATAGAAAAAAGCTTAGCAGATAGCAGATGTTCGTGGGATCCACATTTATGGGATTAAAATTACTTTCTTTCTTTTTTAATTTCCGTCTGCACATCTGCCCTCCTAATCCTATTAAGATCTAGTAATTTTTTTACGTATCCGTTCGGTAATCTTCTTTTCTCAATATGCCAAATAACCAATTGTGTTATCTGGGCCAACGATATGCGTATAAAAATATTTCAAAGAATGTAGAGAATGTAGAGAAGCAGGTAGGTATAGCCATGCTGTCTGGAAGTTCTTTGAAGTGAGGAAACAGCTTGCCAAGACCAAGTGACCCAATGACACGCAGGCTGTGTTTCTACTTCTTGTAACACTGTGACAGATTTTAACAGTATCATCTTTCAGTTTCTTTTTGTGTGAATCTTAACCATCTGCAATGACTTTTCTGTTAAATCCTCTGAAGGCACTTCATTTGCACTGGTATTTACTTTGTGATGTGTGCTTGCACGCATGTCAAGCAGCTCCAGGATACGGGGCGGGTAAATCTCAATGGTGTTAGCCAGGCGATCCTCTGTTGACTCTATCATCTCCTGTGTGTAAACAGATGGAGTCACCTGCAACCACACAGAAACACAGAATACCAACGTAACTGCACTGATTGAATGTTTCCTTCCTCTGAATTCAGCAGTGATGAGGCAAGAACAGCAATTAAACCTACTACAACTGCCAGAAAAATAGGAAATAGATATTTACTTTATTCATCTCTTTCGGGAAATTCAAGAAGGACTTTTCAGCTTAAAGTGTCAGCTATCATTTGGATGACTTGCATCACATTTCATGCAGATGCCTAATGCAATAGAAACAATACAGTGCACACAGGGAAATTTGCCTCTATTGTTTTAATGTGCTGCAAGAATGTTAATACCTCTTACCAGAGGACTGTCTCTACATTTCTGAGGTAACCTCTCCTTGATATAACCCTCTTAATCAGTGCCCTAGCAATAAGCAAACATCTAACTGTACTCTAGCTGTTCCAAACTTAGCTCAGAAAAGGTTTAAAATCGAAATAAATGATGTAGAACTTTTGGTTAGTGTGTATACAATATTTAATACGTGCTAGTTAGGAGTTAGGTAAGTATTCATAACAGGGCCTTACTTTTACAGAGCAAAAGCTCGCGAAAGGTTTCATTGTGTGATTGTATCAGAAACTGTTGTACAAGATCATGCTGACTTTGTACGACACTCTAATCTAGAATAATTGAACAGTGAGTTTTATGTAAAAAAGAAACCTATGTTTAACAGTATGCCTGGCTGATGCACATTTGAAGTATAATAATGAAATTTAACAACTATTCAACAATTTTATACGTACACATTTGAGTATTCCTTTAAATATGAAAAATATGACCAGATGTCACAAAAGAATGTGTTTGTGTGTGTGTGTAAGTGTGTGTCTGTACAACAATACATGCATCATTCAGTATAATACAAAAATAATTTGACTTATTCTTAACATGATGACATCCTCACCCTTCTTGACACCTTCTCTCTTGGGACAACTTTGTAATTCAGTAAATTACCCACTTTGTTCTTTAACGACTTCGCACCTGAGGGAACCTGCATAGCTGTCATTTTGTATTTTTGGCTCAAGTTCACCTGCAAAAAGCAAAGAGATAAGATAAACGATTATTATCCCGAGGGAAATTACTGTGCAACAGTTACAGTAGAGTTCAGTAGAATAGAATAGAGCCGCTATTTATATTTAGAGATTTGGGTTGTCATGGTGTTACAGCTAGCTAGCTACACATAGGCTGTAGCTTGCTAGGTATGATTACTAACCACTTAATTAACTGCTTCTGTTTGCAGTGAGCCTAATACCTCATGAATTGTATTAAAACTTTAATTCAATTGCATGCGAAATAAAAGTCCCACATTCATCAATATTCATAACTAGCTACTTACAGTATCTACGCTAATACAAACGCTGCCCTTAGTTTAAATAGAAACTTACCGGTTAACGTCGCTGAATCCAGTTCGGCAGTCATCGACTAATTTCAAACTTTCAAACTTTTCAAATTAATCGCGCATTGGTTTACAAACACGGCTAATATGTTTGGCCGGATCTATGTTTGTGATGTCTTATCTATTTAAACGGTGACCTGATATCCGCGCGTGTCACATCCTTGTTGTGATTCGTTCTCATGGTAACGCGGTCACCCTGGCTCCCAATAACATGTTTTCTGATTGGCTAGGAACTAACGCTTCGACGTTAGGCATCACCCGTCCTACGCCAGCGTGTCAACAAAATAGTACCGGCTAAGGACACATTGGAACGTGTTACATGAGAATTATACAGCGCATTGTATTAGTCTAGGTCATACATTTTAACGTTATTTCAGGGTTAGGGACAGAATATGAAACAAGAGGTCTAGAGATTCACTAAAGGACAAACGTTTTCCGTGTTACATTAACCACAGTTAGGTGAAGGTGTGAATTTTTCCAAATCAACGATGCTGCAGTCACATGCCAGTCTTGCATTTCACCACATCTTTGAGTTGAATCATGAACATACTGTGACAAACCTACACAATGAATACGATCAGAGAAAACACTAGAGGATCTGTTTTGTTTTTAACGTGAATATTAAAATCTTCTAAAAGTATAATGTTGATAGTGTGCTTACCAGCCTCATTTAAGAAATGTGAGTAAGTAAATAAGTAAGAGGGAAGTTTTTCTGAAGTCAAGTGGGACGTCAAAATGGATTTGAAAGCCTAATGACAATAGATGATGAGGAATTTCTACAATGTTATCCCTCCTAACTGGTTGTGTTCATGGCATATTTATTGACTCAAAAGGTAGGTTAATGGTTAACTCCTGTCATGTCAGTGATCAACCGCACAAGAGGAAATTTCCCCCTTGATATCCACTGAGACAAAGTGAACTGGCTATAATGTACACTAGCTCCTTTTCAAATACGAATTTGTTACAAATGATGATTATTAGAGTACATTTTGCATAGCATCTGGGGCTATGTCAGAACACTAAGAGCGTCTGTTAAGCATAGTGTCATTGTTTTTCGTTTTGTTTGTGTTTTTTTTCATTACTTTTGTGTTTTATTGTTCTGTCTAAACCATGAGTCAGCACTTTGAATAGTCATTGTGTGTGCTCATGTGTTTGAGAGAGAAAGTGTTGTGATTGGGAGAGAGACAGTGAGGAAAAAAGAGAAAGAAGCATTTAGATGTTCATGACAGACTGGGGTTGAATTAAATTAATTTATTTAGATAACTGAACTATGATAATTTAATTTTCCACACAAAAATAATGGCATCAAATCTGGCTTCTGTGTGTGTGTGGTTAAGTGTGAGGGAGAGAGAGAACATGCAGCATGTTTGTACAGCATTCTTACAACAGTGACAGAGCACTGGTCAATTCACACATTCACATTCTGAATTTCTCTCTCTCTCTCTCTCTCTCTCTCTCTCTCTCTCTCTTTCTCTCTCTCTCATTCATTCATTCACTCTGTTCCCACACTTGTCTCTGAATGTCAGTGTGTGGATCAGTAACCTGCTCAGTCTGGTAGAAAATAGGATAGTCTTCTTCAAAAGGACCGGCAGGCGATGTAGGCACCGCCTCTTCGCCTCTACACCGTGACGTCAGCGCGCTGCGTGCGACTAACGTTCCGCCGCCGCTTAAACACTATCACCTGCTCATCTGCCTTGACGCCAACACGAGAAACGACAATCACAAACTCCAAAACCACCGTCTGAAATGGCAGCGGCGTCTTCTGTCTCCCGTCAAAGCAGGTAAGACTGTCAGGTGATGATAGCGGACTAGACTGAAGGGAGCTGCCTCATGGCTGGTTGTCAAGGCTGCCCAGAAGCTGTCTAATATGTCTAATATGTATTTTGTGAATAGTGGATAGTGGATTTGTTGGATGTTTTGATCGCGTGTTGATAGGTACCGTGTGAAAGTTGATTCAGGCTGAACCAGAGCTGTAACACTAGAGCTCCAGAGCAGGTCACTCAGATGATCCAAAGCCTATCGGAGCTTCCCTCTGCCTACATCACAGTTCCCACTCTGACGTAACCCGTATGTGACAGGTGTCCAACCTGCTTTATGGTTTTATATGGACCATACTGAACAGAAGTACTGCTACTGAACTGCTACTTACCGTGCCGTTACATTCCGCTTTACGTTAATGCAAAGTCGTCCTACAGCGGGCGGACGCAGCACCAGGGACAGCTCCGCGCTCAGCTCACTTAACACTACCACAAAATCCACTAAAGTACACAAAAAACGATTAGTGTGGAAAAAGTATACTGTATATTGACCAACAAAGTCAAAATTAATATGTTGATATTGGTTTAATATTGTGGTCTACATGTTTACAAACGTATTCACATATAAATACTACATATAAATAAAACAATAAACAATTTCTGAAGTTTTCGAGTTTTGATGTTGAATTTTGAGTTATGTTATTTGATATTTATTTTTCAAGTGAATATAATATTTGACAATGTTGACAATTAATTTGACATTTAATAATAATACCTTATTATGGTGAGGCATACAGTTCATTTCCAGCCAGTAGAAATCACAAATTCAATCAATTATCTGCTCTAACAAACCTGGTAGTAAAAACTGGCTTTTGAAATTTGGGACTGGCTTTATGTTCTATTGACAAAAGTGAGTACTTTGTCCACAACCTCTATGGTTGTGTCTCTAATGATTTGTCCCTTCATCCACTTGGTTACTGATAGAGGAATAGGGAAGACCAATACTCTATACTCTTGGGTTTATGAATCACTGATTTAAAAATATGTTTGCACCTCAGTTTAAATTTGCAGTCATTCATTCCTGATCTGGCAATAGTTATGTGAATCTTTTTACAAATCACTCACAGACACCAGAAGTAACAGCAGTCTTCTGTTTGTCTGCTTGAGTGTGAGTTTAGTGTGTGTGTGTGTGTGTGTGTGTGTGTGTGTGTGTGTGTGTGTGTGTGTGTGTGTGTGTGTGTCTGTGTGTGTGTGTGTGTGTGTGTTTATAATCCTGCCATTAGCACCTGAAGTATTAAGTGTGGCTATGTTATATGGTGTGCTTCCCCTGGAAACGACAGGCTGGTTTGATGGTGTGATGAGTTCTAAAGAGAGTTCAAGGTGTGGTAGGCTAAATATTAAATATAAATTGTAACTATGTAAAATAGAACTGCCTCTGAATTTTTTTTTCCTTGTTAATGATATTATGGAAACTCTTGAAGTTTGTGTGATACCGTCAGATATAGCTGGCAGAAGCATTTTTCACTCTGTATCAGTTACAGATGGAATATCCAATGTGTGACACTTCAAAATCACACTTCAAAACTACAGTCATAATTCCTTTACAAAGAAATCACATGACCACCCCTTCTTTGAGGTAGATTTAATGAGGTAGTGTTGTAAATGTGGGAAGATTGAACCCTCAGGGCTAGTCTGATGCAGTAGTCCTCTTAGATGGCAGCTCTGAAATGGGCTGCAGATTGGTCCAGTAAAGGCTGCAGCCTGAAGTGTCATTGTATTTTAATAACATGCTTGAGGGATAGAGGGGACATTAACAGGGTTACAGCATTATAACCAGATTTACAACTAGAATTACAGACTATTTCAGACTCAGTATAATGTAGTACCTTTAGGCTATCCCTATCAAATCAAACAGCCAAGAAAAGTCATTTGGCTGGTACACTTAAAAGGTGAAGCAAAACCCCACAGCTGTGGTGCATACTATATCTTTCATGTTTAATATGACATAATATCTATTGTCAGACGCATGTACTCCAGAATTCAAGAGTAATCTTACCATCAATAAAGTGCTTTAACATTGCTGCTTAAGAATATTGGCACTCACCCAACTATCTTCATCTTGTATAATTTTATCCATTTATGATGGTCTATTACGACATTTGAAATTGTGTTTTGCTGGATGTTTCACAAGGATTGATTCAAGGTAGCAGCAACAGAGCAGGGTTGGCTGTTTGGAAACGCACAAAAAAAAGGTGGTTCTGAAATGCTAGAAACACTGCTGAGCCTTCTCTGTGATGTGGTTCCAAGTCAACAACACGGCGGTTACTGAGGAGATGCCCACTGGATGACTCCAGAGACATTGCTGCACATAGACTTGTAAACTCTAATGGTTTGACATACAGTAATTGCAGATGATCTGTTGGTTTTGACAGCAGAGCTTTAGTTTGATTTGGTAGCTACTGGTAATGATGGCTGAGCAACTAAGTGAGCCGCCGTGTTCCTTGAAATTCCATTCAAGACAGTGGGGTAAGCCAAGCTTAGCCAAAGCAAATACAGTGTTTGCTGAGTTACTTATCAGCGCTTTAATTGGAAAAATTAGGACTCAGAGACAGGATATAGGTTTTAGATGAAGTAGCTAACAGGGATTTTCTATCATTCAGATCATGATGGTTCATCCTGATATTCACTCCTTGGCTCTGTGATAGATAAAGACATCAGTTATGATCTTCAAATGCTCATCCAACATTTTGACGTATGTTAGAATATATTAACCTCTTCAGCTTTATATTGTAAATTTCTAAACACATATATTTCATTCATACTGGTTACCAATTCTACTTCTCTGCATCATGTTATTTCAAGCTGAATTGCCTTAGTTGCCCCATGGGGATTCTACCATAACATTTATCAGTCACTCTGACAAGCATTACCAAGACAGTGATGAGTGACGCTAATTAGTAGCCTATTATGGTATTGATTCATGGATAACTAGCACGATATCCATCAGAATGCACAACTTCATCAAGTCCTAACACCACAAGACAAAATGTGTCTTGTTCCAATAATAAACTGGCCTACTTACTTCTTTATTTTTAAGACAATTGCATACCTTAAATATGTGAAAACATCCTACCTTGCAATGTTAAAAGTTAATTTGCAAAAACAGATCATCATAATATAAATGAAAATTTAAAGTCATATTTTTATCATCATTCTATTTATTCTATTGAAGCATCAGTTTAACTGTCCCTCCCCCAAACAAAACAGGATTTTGTCAAGATCGAGTCTTTATAATGTCTTAGTTGTTCATTATGATATCAGTGATATTACTTTTTGTTACTTAAAGCTACAGTTATGAAGACTATAAGGAAACGGCAGACTGGTTGCTGGCCCACACAGAGCAACGTCCGAAAGTAGCGATCATCTGTGGTTCGGGACTCGGTAGCCTGGCTGACCTGCTGGACAACAAGACTGTTTTCCCGTACAGTGACATCCCACGTTTTCCATCCACCACAGGTGAGATGTCTGTTTGAATTCATCACCAAATGTTCCAAGCTGTTCAATCTGTTCTCACCATTTTCTGTGTACCATGCAGTTCCTGGCCATGCAGGTCAGCTGGTGTTTGGGAGGCTGCAGGGCTGTGAATGTGTCTGCATGCAGGGACGATTCCACTTCTTTGAAGGCTACAATATGCAAACGGTGAGCAAGAGACATAATTACGGAGTATGTAAAGTCTGTGTGTGCAAACCTCCGTAACTATGTGCAGACCTGCTAAAAGTGATGATTTTATTACTTAGGTTAATAGAAAGTAGGACCTTTAGATAGATTGGATTACATTGTTATGCTGAAATTACATTAGAATAGATCAAATTTGTAGCATCCTCCTGCATACGCAGGTCAAAACAAATATTTGTAATTCTAAATCTCATTTTGGGCTATGCCTTTGGGAGAAACTGTCAGAGTTTCCTCTTGCGTACTTTAGTATGTAGGATAGTTTTTCAAGTTTTCAGTGAGGCTTAAACTCAAATCTATGGACATGCACAAAAGCAACATAACACACAACAATCACATTTTTATACCATTCCCAACTTGTATGGTTAATTATTAAGTTAGCTGATGACACATGCTTGGCAGGTGATAGCACAGCTCACAATGTGGATTAACAATTCACAAAATATTTCAAATCAGTCTAGATGAGAGTGAGCAAACCACCACGTGTTTCTTGCTGTTCTTTGCCCTTTTATACTTTTTTATACTATACTTATACTTTATGTGCCATGACCACATAAAATGCTCCATATAACCCCAATGAATCAATAAAATATAAATACACAAATAACAATAGCTTCGATGCATTATGTACCCTATTATAAACAGTTAAGACTTTATCCAGGTAGCATATTATAAACCACATTATTGTAATTAATGCAAACCATGTGCTTGGGATGCGTTTGCTTCATTGTGAACTTTATCCTATGTCATAATTCTTGCCCTCTTTGGTTTACTGTCCACTGAGGCAGATCCACATAAACAAAATGTTTAAATTCTTTATGGGGTTGTATCTGAATCCCTCTGGCGAATTAGCCCCCCTGAACAACATATACAATATGAAATATTTTCATGGGTAATTCAAACTGTAGAGAAATGTGACATTAAATAAGCACTATTCAAATGTAACTCCCTTGAAAAATAAGGAGTCATATACAGACTTTCATAGTGACTGATCTTATTGCAGTAAGAAGCAACAGTAATAAAAATTCCAGTGATGTCAGCACATAACGAATGATTCTATTGCTTCTTGGATGTGATACATCCTGTACTGTTCCAAGATGACCCTTGGGGTAACACCAAACAATAAAACGTTACAGGAAGTAAAAAGGAAAAGCTCAGGTTGTTGTTTGTCTCTCCAGGTGACGTACCCGGTGCGAGTCTTCTTCCTGCTGGGCATAGAAACTCTGATAGTGACGAATGCAGCAGGCGGACTGAATGGCAGCTTCAATGTGGGCGACATCATGATCATTAAAGATCACATCAACCTGCCAGGCTTTGCTGGGCAGAACCCACTGTGCGGTCACAATGACGACAGGTACAGCAATAACTCTCACACTTTCCCTCACTTCTTATATGAACAATCATTTAAAACAAGATGTTGGTGCACATATCTCTGCCAAGGTCAAACTTAATTAGTCTGATTCTTTGTTACAAGGAATTATCAAAGCTGTTGCATGGTTCGTACATTGCTGCATAGCAATTCTATTGTGCCCTCTGCATTTATATTTTATTCCACCAGATCTGGAGCATACAATCACTTCTTCATGCTTTTATTAATGCTTTTTCCTGACATTAATCGTCTGTGGGGTGTCACTGCGACTTTAATCAAAAAGAGAAACATGTACCTTGGCATTTATGTGTCTTACAGATGCCACCTAGGTCCAAAGTGCTGTGTACCATTCATTTGTTTTGTGTCCCTTCAGGTTTGGAGTGCGTTTCCCCTGCATGTCAGATGCATTTGACCGTGAGCTGAGTGCTCTGGCCAAGCAGACAGCTGAGGAGGAGCGCTGCGGCAGCTTCTTAAAGCAAGGGGTTTACTGCATGGTGGCTGGGCCAACATTTGAGACCATTGCAGAGTGCAAAGTCCTGCAGACCCTGGGGGCTGACGCTGTGGGTTAGTACAGCTTCCTCACTCTCACTTTAAGTGTTATAGTACATTGTGGCATAGGAAAACCTCTAATATCAGTCAACAAGTCTGCATTAGCAATTGCATTGCACACCAGCCATGTTTGCATGCTGTACATTTAATACATTCATGTTTAGATGTTTACTGGCACCTTTGATACCAGCTGGTTAGTATCCAGGAATCACCAAAACAATCTTCCTCCTCAAATACCTCAAGATAACAAAAAAAATTGTTTGTTTCTTCAAATAGGGATGAAATGATAGGTCATCCTGTAAAATTACAAACTTTGTTGCTGCCTGGGTTTTTAACGTTTCAAGCATTATCGGGGGGGAAAACGTAAAGAGTTTTTATCAAGTTTGACAATGCATACTTTTGTGGTGAGCTCACACCAGTCAGACATTTCTCTGTGTCTATAGGTATGAGCACAGTTCCAGAGGTGGTAGTGGCTCGACACTGTGGCCTGCGTGTTTTGGGTTTGTCCCTAATCACCAATATAGTAGTCACAGATTATGACAGTGAGGAGAAAGCAAACCATGAAGACACGCTAAGGATAACCAACAGCCGAGCCCAGGACCTCCAAAGGCTCGTCAGCAACCTCATCAAGAAGATCTAGCTCCGAGTGGCTTTTATCAAAGGTCTAGGTCTAGTTAGGGTGGAAAATAAAATATATGTTTTATCAACTATTGTTAATGATATCAACTGTATTATTATAAAGTTAGGGAGAGACACAGCACAAGAAGTATGTGGCATGCAGTGCAAATATGAGTGTCTGAACAATTTGATTTAGTTTTTCCTAATGAAGTACTTCTTTAAGTTGAGTTTTGCCTTGAATCCAAATGGAGATTTGGATTTTCCCATATTCAAAATGGAAATGTGCAGAATATACTGCATATACAGTATATGAAATAACATATCAATACATGGAGTGAGGTCCTCTTAGGCTGGGACTTCCTTTGCTGCACCTGTATGTTTAAATGAATGAATTATGTGACCTCATGTTCAGCTGCATAAACAAACACAATAGTAATATAGTGTTTATGCTTGGTTGCTAATGGAGATACTTATTATAACAGTACTGAGCAGAGATGAGCTGAGATCAATGATTGCATTAATGTTAGAGGTTGTATAAAGTTGCTGTTGTAACAGTATACAGTACTGTCCTGACAACCTGTTAACTCAACCGGGTGCTACAATGATACATTCCACGTCTGTTAAAAGAACACAAATATCTTATAAATATTATAAAAGGGTTTTATTTCAGGGATTTCTCTGAATTTGTATCTGAATTCAAAGCCATTAGCAACGTTTTATCATGACAACTACTGTGATGTATGACTCATCCCAAGATGGGGTTGTGTTTGCCCACCAAGCACATTGTATGTTTGTGTGTTTACTTCTTTAGAGCAATTACATTGTTGCTGTTCAAGTACAAGCACAAGTAATTACTTTTGAAAAATTCTTCATCAAATAACAACAATTTGTATAATGCAGCCATGGATATCACCAACCATCTTAAGGTATTTTCAGCACACTTTGTTCATAAATTGCACTGGTCTTGATGTCCAGTGTGAGAGGCAACCGTCTATTTTGATAGTAATCTGTGAGAGTGAGCGAGAGAGAGAGAGAGGGAGAGAGAGAAAGAGGACTGTTTATTATTAAAGAACAAGTCAATGTTATTTTAACTATTCAATATATTAATTGAGAAAGGATACTACAAAATGACACATATTGGTCCTGTTGTATTCTATATAACAGATAGCTATATACATCTAATTTATACTGTATTTAGTATTATATTATCAGAAAGAAATGACTAACCTAAAGTGCTAACTTAGTTAAGCAGGGGTGTTGTATGAATGCTTTGTAGTGGTGGATGGCATTTGGATCAAAGCTCTTTGCACACCAAGAGACCATGGAACTGGAATACCTTATAGCATATAGCTATAGCATATGTGCCCGTGGTTTTCAATCTTCTGTGTACTGATCTTGGACGTCCTGTCAGGTACCCTTGACCGTCTCATTCATTAGAGCTGCAAAGGCCAAAGAAATCTAAGATCAGCAGTGCATCTCTTAGACAATTTGCATCAGACCTCAGCTACAGTTTTACAATAATCGAGAAGTCCTGGTGTTCATATTCCTAAATGTCTCTCATTAAAATTAAATGTACTTGGAGATCTGATTAAACAGTCTTGGCTCAATTTATTTTCATACACAATGCTACTGGTCTTCAATTGGGGGGGGGGTTCATCAATAATGATGATCAAGGGACAGGGGAAATCTATGAAACACAGCAATTTCACTATAAACACATACATTACAAACTATTGCTCTAACTCAAGCTCAAAGTATTCTGTATTTCTGATTTGTCTAACAATAACAATTATGTAACACACTGTAGCAAGGCCATAATAATAGCCAGGTTGCTGCTACCTTTGTAGGGACATCATTATTTAACAGTACGGCTTACAGGGCAAGAATATCGGCAGAAAAAATGCAAAAATTACCAACCTTTTACCGAAGTTAAATCGGTAAAAGGTTGGTAATTTTTTGGTAATTTTTTGGTAATTTTCTGCCGATATTCTTGCCTTCCTTTCATGAGAAACTACAACCAGCGACTCCTGGATAATTATAAATCACCGGGACTGTAAAATCTTTGTAGATATTGTAGGCTATTGTGATATCGCAACTTTTTATGACCACCTCAGGAGTACGCGAGTGTGGCCTACCAATAGCACAAGCCTTTAGCCTGCTACGGTGCTTAGCTAAAGCTCACTAGCACCAAGATGCCTCCCTTCTCCACGGATGACTACCACAAACTTCTACAGAAGACTGCTAATGATAAATGTTTGGGTGGTAGTCCTCCCTGGACAATCTTGGTGCAAAGCCTAAGAGTAAATCGTTTCCCTGGGAACTGAGAGGACAACTAACAGGCAGAACCCAACGCCCTGACATCAATGATGCAACCGGCTGGCCTGCATTATCATCCAGACAGAGTGCCTCTTCAACCCCTGTGCTTGGCAGGGCAAAGAGTTCACCGGTGAGTGCGGCGACAACATTTGTAAGGTTGTGGTGACCGATGTTTCTCTTTCTGATCATTCCTGTGTTTTCTTTGAGAGCACTTTCTCCATGCACACAAATATTCAAACAGAGGCAATCACAAAATGGTACATCACTGAAAACACCAGTGAAATATTTATCCAGAATTGTTCTTCCACACCCACTCTCTCTTGGATCAGTCAATGAGCTTGTAGATAATTTTCCAAAACTCCAAAATTTCAAATGTTATCGATGCCATTGCACCCATTAAGGTGAAGACTCTCTCTGGTAAGAAAAGATCTCAATGGAGAAATGCCACACTTGTCAGAATGGAAAAAAGAGAGTGTTGTAAAGCTGAGCGCAGGTGGCGAAAAACAAATCATCAGGTTCATTATGAAATCTATAAAGAGAGACTTCATGCTTATAACCTGGAACTGAGAAATGCAAGGCAGTCCTTCTTCTCTGACATAATCGCCAAAAACAATAATAATGCACGTGCACTCTTTGCCACTGTGGACAGACTAACAAATCCTCCTGTCTCACTAGCCACTGAACTTCTATCCACCAGGGCCTGCAATGAATTTGCCTCCTTCTTCACTGACAAAATCCAAAAGTTAGACAAGCAGTCAGTGCCTCCATATCAGGTACAGGACATGTTTTGCCTTTGTGTCCACCTAAAATCAACTCCAATACCATAACACAATTCTATTCAATAAACCATAAAAACCTAAAGGACATTATACAACATCTGAAATCCTCCTCCTGTTGCCTGGATATTTTACCAACAGGCTTTTTCAAAAATGTCTCAAACTGCATGGTCCCAGACCTTCTACAAATTGTAAATGCATCTCTACTGTCAGGTGTCTTCCCACAGACCCTGAAGACTGCAGTCATCAAGCCACTCTTAAAAAAGAATACTCTAGACAAGTTGTTGATGAACAATTATAGGCCCATATCAAACCTCCCGTTCATGAGTAAAATAATTGAGAAAGCTGTTTTTCAACAGGTGAACAACTTCCTGCCACTAAACAATTGTTTCAATGTCTTCCAGTCAGGTTTTCGAGCACTGAGACTGCTCTTATTAAGGTATTTAGGACACGACATAGACTTAACAGTGGCAGGATTTCAGTATTGGTATTACTGGATCTCAGTGCTGCATTTGACACTCAATGCTGCATTTGACACGGTCGACCACAACATATTACTATACCGACTAGAAAACTGGATAGGACTTTCTGGCACACTACTAAGCTGGTTTAAATCATATTTAAAGGACAGGGACTACTTTGTATCGATAGGCAACTACAAATCAAAATAACAACAACAAAATAATTTACCATAATTATGCAGATGACACACACATTTACATAACCATGTCACCAGGAGACTATGGTCCAATACAAGCACTAAGTAAATGCATTGAACAGATCAATGACTGGATGTGCCAGAATTTCCAATGAGGAGCGATTAAAAGTCAGCGCCCAGCTTCAATCAGTAATGTTAAAAACCGCAAACCAAGCCAGAAACCTTGGTGTAGTCATGGACTCAGACCTGAATTTTAACAACCACATTAAGACAATTACAAAGTCAGCCTACAATCACCTTAAGAATATATCAAGGATTAAAGAATTTATGTCTCAGCAGGATTTAGAAAAACTCATCTATGCATTTATCTTCAGTAGACTCGACTACTGTAACAGGGTCTTTACAGGTCTACCTAAAAAGTCCATCCGACAGCTGCAGCTGATCCAGATAACGCTGCTTGAGTCCTCACTAAGACCAAGAACATGGATCACATCACTCCAGTTCTGAGGTCCTTACACTGGCTTCCTGTCCGCCAAAGAATTAACTTCAAAATACTACTTCTGGTTTATAAATCACTGAATGGTTTAGGGCCAAAATACATGTCTGATCTTCTGCTAGATTATGAACCATCCAGACCTCTCAGATCATGGAGAAGCAGCATCCAGATTTTATGCCCCGCATATCTGGAACAAACTCCAAGAAAACTGCAGGTTAGCTGCAACTCTCACATCTTTTAAATCAAGTCTGAAGACTTTTCTGTTTGCCGCTGCCTTTAATTAAACAAAATCATCTTTCTTTTTACTGTAACTCAAACCTAATTTTACCTGCTTAATTCTGTTTTAGCTTGTTTTAATCTGCTTTATTGTATCTAAGTGTCCTTTTCTTTTCCTTTCCTGATGCTTTTATTTTATTTTATTGTAAACACTTTGAATTGTCTTGCTGCTGAAATGTGCTACATAAATAAAATTGTCTTGCCTTGCCTTCTGGCACACATTCCGATGGCGAATTTTGGCATGGTGCTCGTTGCAAACTGACACACACATCAACGCCACTTTTCAATTATAGTAGTGGGATGTGAATAAAGGTGCTTTAGGTTATCTGTGTTGTGCAGGTCAAGGTTGACACGGATATGGATGTGTTCACCCTCAAAAAACACAATACACACTCACACACACACACACACACACACACATACAGCACACACACGATAAACAGGAGAATATACCCCCAACAAATGGAGATGCTGCGAGATTGAGAAGAAGTGGAAATGACTGTTCCCCTGCCCCGATCCTATCTGTTACATAATTCATCCACAGCACATTGAGGCGGAGCTGAAATATTAATACAAATGAACCAGTTAGCCCGACATGGCAAACACAACACCTATTGGGCTGCATTCTGTTTATCACACATTCACGCATGCATTTTAGCCTCAAAGCAAAAACTGTAGACATGAAGCAAGATATTCATAGGATGCAAATAGAAGGCTGCCTGCTTTGAATAGAAGGAAGAGAAGAAGATAAAGACAGACGACAGGAGTGAGTGAAGGGGCTAAGCGAGGAGAATGAAGAGTGTTTGACTCGGCAGTCCCCGCAGGCTGGCGACAGCCCTCATCTGGAATGTAATGATGATCCATCTATTGTTGCTGTACCAAGTGAGCCCCGAGCTCGCGATTGATTACTATTGTACGAGGTGAAAACAGAAGCTGAGGAAGTAAAATAAAAACTTTGTTGAGTTCACGTGCTTAAATACCTTTACACACTGTCACATACTACAAAGTATGTATTTGTCTCTCTCTCTCTCTCTCGCACACACACGCGCGCGCACACACACACACACACACAAACTGTTCTTGTGGACTGCCATGTACCTGAACTGACTCCCTTGAACAGCTGTTTGTGAATGTGACTTTTGCAGCCATGAGAACTATTGCTGGCTGCTGACTTTCACACACTGCCCCCAAAGAGAATCAGATGCCAGCAGTCTGTCAGCATTGAAAAGGAGAGTAGGCTGGATGTGCAAAATTACCATTCAACCTCTGCTGAGATGTGATAAGGTCAAGTTAAGTATTTTCATGTGAGTATGATTATGCACAATTGGTTGTCTGGGCACTCTTATTTTACAACCTCTGAGTACCGAAAATACTAATATAGTGACTAGTGGGTGGCTTAGTGGTTATCATCACAGCCAATGACTTGTGTTTGAATCTAAATTGGACCCCTCCTACTCCTGCACCCCTGAATACACACAGGGAACTCCAAATTGCCCGATCCTGTGAGTGACCTCTGTGACCCTGCACAGGGTAAGCACATTTGGATGGATAGATGTACTGACTGCATGGAGTCGGAACTTTCACCCACCATCACTTAACACCTCACACTTACCACGGAGGAACACATTGTTTGCAACAGTATCCAAAAAGCTCACATCTCCACTCTTTTAATCTATGAGCTCATGATCATCTCTTTGAGCTGAGCTGAACTGACTCTGAGAAAAAAAAAATTCTCTACATGCAAAAATCTGACTTTATGCAGATTTTATCCGGCAGCAGGAAAATGCTTCAGGAAATACTTGCCCTGCTGCTCATTACAGTAATATCACTGTAGCCCGAGTAAATTGCTTCTCCGAACAGTGGATGGCCCAATATTACATATTGTATACTGTGTATAGATAGATATGTATACAGTATATACAGTATTTGTACAATTTGAGGAGATTGAGGAAAATATATATGTACTATGTTTTTTTTATTTATTCTATGCTCCAATTTTCCAGAATGTACATGTATTATGTGGGCTAATCACTGCTGGCAGCAGGCAGTCTGAAAAAACTGAGTAGCATGTGAGCTCCAATTAACTCTATGAAGCTTCACACACTGGCAGACAGGCTGGAGGACACACAGATGTGATATGAACACTAAGTCTGTCCACACATGCACACACACGCACACACACGCGTACCTTTACTGTTAAAACAAAGCATCAATAATACACTCTCTGCATCTCTTTCATGTGTCACTCACAAACAATGCACACATGTGCACACATAGGGGAAGAGAGAGAGAGAGAGAGAGAGAGAGAGAGAGAGAGAGAGAGAGAGAGAGAGAGAGAGAGAGAGAGAGAGAGATAGGCAAACAGTCGCTGACTCAGTTGGTTGAGCGCGCCCCCAGTGTCCATGCAGCGATACTGCCAGTCCTGTGGCGGGGTTAAAAAGCGGCGGGCAGCGTGCGGGGCTACAGTGTGAGTGTCTGATCAGAGAAAAGTTGATACCGGATTTACTGTCGCCTGAACAACCGCGTCTGTCAAGAGAATCATGGCAAACAAACAACAGGTTCCTCAGCTCCAACTGGCCGAGGTCACCGCATCCGAGTTCCTTGACATATGGAAACACTTCGACAATGATGGTAGGACGACATTTCCCTTTGCTTGACAAAAGTTGATTTGTTAAAATAACAGAATGGACTGAGAATTTAACTGAAAATGATCATGTCAATGAATGGGGAGAAAAAAAATCAACAACTGTACATCTATTTATCTTAGAAGGGTAATGCAATGACTGCATTGTCATTCAGAAATACTCCAGAACTTGTTTGAGTTCGGCATGTTCAAAATGAATGTTTGAAACTGAAGGGACTCAGCCAATAATAATGTTTTGGAATTGTTCCATACATCCATTCTTTTCTTCTTCTTTTTTTTCTCTTTTTTTTTGCACGTTCGAGACAGCAAGAGCGAGAGAGAGAGAGAGCGACGGGAGAGAGGGAGAGAGGGAGGGAGAGAGAGAGAAGAAAAAAAAGAGAGAGAGATCTTGTAAAAAGTACTAAATTATAAAATCTTAATCTATCGTTTTTCTCAAATGGATTTTGTGCGCGTTGTGCGCTCTTGGAGACGCGCATTCCCACTCCAAGGCAGTGCCCTTTTTTCAGTAATTGCTATGATATGTATAAACACGCATTGAACTGATTGAACTGACGAATTTAATTGAGTTGTTTCACTTCCAATTGATCGTTAAAGCAGAGGGTGATGTGGCTGTAAAGTACATGTATAAACCAGACTCATCGACATCTTGTATTGAATTGCCCCCTGCAGATAGTCATCGTATTGATATACAATTCCCCATCTAAAATAGGCTGATTTAATCGAAGAGTGCAGTCAATGCTTTTGCCTCTAGATATGGATATGAATATAGAATTTCATGACAAATCAAAACTAAATTGACCCCCACTCATCTGTCTCATTATGTTTGTCATTGAAACTATTTGTTCAAGTTGGGAACTTTTCTTAATATGTTGTTGCTAAAGGGATGATCAGTCTGTGCACATGATTAAAGGTAAAGGGAGGAAGGTGTGTGTGTGTGTGTGTGTGTGGGTGGGGGTGTGGGTGTGGGTGTGGGTGTGTGTGCTGGATGGGTGGGGTGTGTGTGTGTGTGAGCTCCTATATGCTGAAGTCAAAGTAGTCATTTATTTGTTTATTTATTCTTGGGCAGCCTATCAGTCCAAGCACTTTTTACATCCAGGTGTGTGAGTCTCACTGCCAAGACATTTTACATTCAAAGCTTTGCACTGACCCACTTTGCAAATCAAATCCAACAGATTTGGCTACCGTGTTTGATTTCAGCTCTCATTACTCAAAGTATCTACGGGCTCTGCAGAAAGAAAGGGTAGCTAATTTGTTTGCTCAGATTGAGTAAACATCTCTGAATACACATGAGACAATGCACCTAGAGATGATGAAACTGCGTATTCCCCGGTTGGCCCCAGATCAAATCTCATCTGGATGTGTCTCTCACTTTCATATCTTTCTCATGTTTCCTACTGTGTCAGTAAAGACCAGGCTTTAATGGCTTTATAATACCATTTACAAAAAAAGAAGGTTTGCTGTGAGACATTGTGTTGGTAAATGAATTCATAATATTACACAGCATCTACCTTCTTTCTATTATCTGAATTCATTTTGAATGGGGGTGGACTGTACTCTCCTATAAAAAGGAGCTATATAGGAGAACCCCAGTAAATAGCTTTCACCAGCATCTCCAGAGACTAGTTAGTTAGTTTCCTCAAGAGTGTGCATTTAAGTCTTTTACTTTATAGTGGATTGTGTAGGATGGCAAGTGCATCGTAAAGACATATGTGTCTTCATTACAACATGTAATGTTTGACATTAAAATTGATCTGGAAATAAACTAGTCATCCACTAAAGTATTCACTGCGCTGCATCCATCTGCACATTCATATTTTACATTGCATTTAGTACTAGCAACGAAACGGAAACAGAAACGTTTGCGTGCATGCATGTTCACTAAATTCAGGCTCACATGACAGTATAGGGCAAAATAGGCCTAACAGCACAGGAGGGATATTAATGCTAATTAGGCTGCAGCACATATAGAATTTCAGGGGAAAACCATAGGGTCCATTAGGTATATTGTTGTGTCTTGAATGCAAACCTTGAAACAGAATAGAGGCACAGTGCAACCACAAACTGATGCTCTATAATTTAATAGATATGATACGGTGAATGGGTGCATGAATTTATTAGACATGTGACAGCAATCTTGCATAACCAACCTATAAATACATTTTATTGTCATATCATGCAGCACTGCCTTGTAGTTAATCACATCTTACTCTGTTTAATTATCATGCTAGGCATTGCTCTCTAGAGTGCCTCATGTCAATAAACCCAAAGGAGTTGTGTGGCAGCAAAGGATTGTCTTGCTTATTGAAAGCGTTTTGACAACAACATCATTAAGACAGACATGCACACACACACACACACACACAAGATATATTCGTACATACAGTATATACCATGGATAGAACAAAGAAGTGTAGATGATGTTGTCTCTGCGCTGTGGTTGGGGGGGCATCTGTGCAGCCATTTAGCTTGCTTGTTGATTGAATCTTGGCACAGGTTCACATGCTGTACCTAGGTGAACGCCACTCAGGCCATACTTACTAGGGGTAATGTATAAGATAAGATAAGATAAGATACCATACCATACCATACCATACCATACAATACCATACCAGAATGTCTAAAGAAGGTGCCTATAGACTTCCACCTTCACAATCTCAAAAAAGCAATTTTTCATATATACCTCCCCCTTCCCTATAACACACTGTCTTTGAGCCACGATCAGCTTGCATTCTGCAGTCAGTGGTGTCATTTATTGAACCAAATGGGAAGAGTTTCTAGTAAAGGCTTATGTTTGAATCAATACTAATGCAAAGCCAAACTGTGCCGGTATCTGTTTGACACAAAGCTGCCATGAACCCTGTGATTAAATCTGTGCACCGTGCTGATGAGTTTTTCCGCATTTCCATCATCTTAAGAAATCTGCTGGTAAGTGATAAGTCTTTCTGTCTTCTAGACAATGGCTACATTGAGGGGAAGGAGCTGGAAAGCTTCTTCAGGGAGTTGGAGATTGCACGGAAAGGAGTAGGAGTGGTGAGTTTGTGACTGAAACCAAACACCAATACACAACTCACATTAAAAACTCTCATTTCCAAAATGCTTGTGCATGTTCATTCATTTTCTAGGACCCTTCAAACCCCTCATTCAGAGAAAAGATGAAGGAATTCATGGCGAAGTTTGACATGAATAAAGATGGACGTATTGAGTTGTCAGAGGTAAGCCTGATGCAGCTTCTTTTTATTGTGCTTCCAAGTCTGTGGTTTTCACTAGAATGAACCGTAATCAGAGATATAACACCATGAATTTCCTCTCTCCATTCTCCAGCTGGCCCAGATTCTCCCGACTGAGGAGAACTTCTTGCTCTGCTTTCGGCAGTTTGTCACCTCAAGTACTGAGTTCATGCTGGTAAGAGTTTGTTTTCTAGAGTGCATTTGATCTGTTCTTTGTAATACCTTTGGACTGGATAACATAAACTTGTTCACAAAGTATAGTCCTCTGTAGACTAGAGGCCAACATGAAGAGTTGAGAGTCGACTTGTTTTAATGGCATTCATCACATCATTTTATGGAGTAGGTATTCTTCTCTGGATGTCTGTGGTAATTTGTGAAATAATCTGGTGTAAAGTGTAATGAAACCACAGATACTCTTATCTCCTGTGCGTATTCAGGTCTGGTTTTGAGGTATTGAATCTAGTAACAGCACCAATCTAATACAACAAACAGGAATAGAATGCAAGCTGAACTTTGCCATCCATCTGCTGTGAGATTTTGTTCCTAAATACGTCAGAATTATGTCAAATAGTTGATTTTGACATTACAGATGCACTAAATTGGTGAAAGCATGATTGATTGACACATAAAGATTTTATCTCACACACACACACACACACACACACACTGTACTATACTATACTATACACTTTACTCCTCGTTGACCAGTTGAAATGGATCACTGAAAGAAACAAATATCCACAGTATGAACTTTCTCTGTGATGACACACAGTTAAACACATTTTTGAAAAAACATAAGCGCTCCAAATGGTCCATTTTATCTAGAGCATCCTTGTGTGAATAATGATGCATTAGCCCAAGTCTTCAGCAAAAACACTGCAGATGGAAGGCAGTTTCCAACTTGCATAATTTGGAAGATGGAGTTAGAAGGGAAGTGAGAGGTGCTATAAATCCAAAGATAAGATAAGAAAAGAAAATGTCTGGTTGTGTCTTAGCTCTGCTGCTGTGTAAGAATTGTACAAGAGTCAATTAGAAAGCAATTTCAAGAGAGGAAGAGACTGTCCTTGTCTCCTGTGTCATGTCAAGGCTGGGAAAAAATTTAAAGTGGAAAGAGAGAATGGATCTAACAGGAGGCTTGGAGAGAGGGTGGGTGAGAGGGTGAAGCACGGAAAGGGCAAAGGAGAGAAAGCATGAGAAAGTAAAGTGAGAAGGACATGAAGGAAATGTCAATGGGAAGTTGAGGAACAGTTAGAGAACATAAAACAAGAGATGGGGGAGGAGGGGGGATCAGTCTTTGATGAGGAGCTCAGGCAAGAGGAAGTGGGCAGGGAGGTTTTTAAAGGGTTAGAATGAGAAAGCAGAACCTTCTATTTTCAGAGTCATATATAATGGATAACACCACTGTAGCTCCTCTCTGCAGAGCCCAGAGGAGGTGCGGGGAGAGGGGGAGGGAGAGGGGAGAAAGGGAAGGGGGAAAGCCATCCATCTTTGATAAGGAGCCCTTCTTTGGACATGGACAGCTGCTAGATTAAAACATTCATTAAAATGACTTTCTTTCCCTCGCTCATTTCTCCCTCTGTCTCTGGTTGCCCTCTGCTCTGTGTGTGTGTGAATGGGATCCTATTGAACACTATTTGATTACACAGGCTTTGTAGCCTTTGTAGTCCTCCTCCTCCTCCTCCTCTGAAAGTGTGCTCTGCTCTGCACCAGCAAAAATCCAACTCTTGGCTTCGTTGAGCCAGGATTTATCTTGGGCAGAAATTTTAATGGTTTGCTTAAGAGTATCACTGTGTGTGTGTGAGTATCACTGTGTGTGTGTGTGTGTGTGTGTGTTTTAGGCATGGCGGCAATATGATTCAGATCGCAGTGGCTTCATTGAAACAGCTGAACTGAAGGTATGTATTGGAATTGTAAACGCACATGAAACTGCATTTTAAACCAAGCTTTAAAAAATATAGATACTTCCCCCACATTTGTGCTACCTGCTTCAAAGGTTGACGCATGTAGAAATGCATTCAAACCCACAGATGAGTCTGTAAATTATGAATGGTTGTTGAAATTCACATGTAACACTCTTCATTCTGGTTAAACACGTCTACAAAACACAGAGCGAATGAGGATAAATGTGAAGATTCATGTTTGGCATGGAAATTACTGGAAATTACTCCTGTGAAAAGATGACTGTGAGAGAGATTATGTTGCGGTAGTGAATTTGATTCTTACCTGGAAATGTTTTGCAGATGATGATAATCCAGAAATAAGATGCTTAAGCAATAACTGAATATAATTTGACAATGCACACATGCAGATGAGATGTGTGATTCTTTCTACAGGCCTATTCATTTGTACAGTGAAGAAATGTCACAACTTTATGTGTCTGTCAGGGTTTTTTGTCAGACCTGCTGGAGAAGGCCAACAGGCGCTATGATGATGAGAAGCTGCAGGAGTACACACAGACCATAGTAAGACAGTCATTAACACATACACACACAAAGGAAAAACCCTAACATCCCAGCAATGCACAATACACTTGAAATGCCAAAGTTAATTGAAAGTTACTTTGTCTCTATAGGAATGAAACTCCTAATATTAGGATTATAGAATAAACCCTACACTATGCAGTGAGGATGACATAGGTGCCAGGCTCTTGTTCTTTATGAGAGCTAATATCTGGCAGCCATCTGGACAAGTGGGCTGCACTATTGCTTCAATAGCAGTATGAGCATGTAGCTGACTGACCCATCGTGTCCTGTAGGTTTACCAGCCAGATGTACTAACATCTGCTTCTTCACTTCACTTCACTTCACTTCACTTCACTTCCCTTCACTTCTTCACTCTTATTCTTCGTTCAGTTTTAGACATGTTTGGAGCAATGGTGAGATAAGAATTTAACTTAAAGACATCCTGCAGTAGCTCTGCTGTAAATGACGATCGTTCCTTTACACTTACCTCAAAAAGACTCTTCCCCTGTGGCAGTACAGTAGTTATAATGCACCAGGTGATCAGAGCTGGAGGCAATAGCTGGCAACCCGACCCAATTGAATATCACCTCACCGGACTTGGGTACCGTGTCAGTTCTTGGCTCTGTTCCCCTCCCATTAATATCAAAATATCATCTCATGATTTTGGCAGTAACCTCTGAACTATGGCACCTCAATCTTTCCAACAACAAAAGCTTTGCTGTCAGACTTTCAGCTTTTCTTGAGAGGAAATGTAACAGCTGATATAAAGAATGACATTGTGTTGGTGCAGTAGACAAGAGTTAGAATACAAGTTTGAAAACCAAAGCCTCTCCTGGACAATTTTAATGACACACACAGCTTGTTCACCCCCTGCAATGTAGAGGTTTTCTTGGACTTAACACACCTTCCACTAAAAGCACATCATCCTTACTCCAATTGTTGTCACACGTTTCGGTTTTGTGCCTGTCAATTTGAACAAGAAATATTTAGTTAATACTACAATGATATAAACTCTTGCCAACAAAATGTTTCAGATAGTAAAGAAATGTGACTGTCCATTCAATTCTTACCACTTTTGCCATAATGTTAACAGCTATAATAGACAACGCTTTCCTTCCGTTTCCTCTGTCCTTTCTCTGTTCTGCTCCCACTTTGTAGCTCACCATGTTTGATCTGAATAAAGATGGGAAGCTGGGCCTGTCAGAGATGGCAAGGTAGTGTTAAATTTTTCATCTTCTCACTGTACAAATGTTGAACAATCAGTCAGCACATTGCCTGTTTATGTTCAAGATAGCTTGTGCGTCGGCTAATGAAGTCTTCCTCTCTCACAGGCTTCTCCCTGTTCAGGAGAATTTCTTACTCAAATTCCAGGTGGGGAACATTTTGAAATCAAATGTTTAACCCAGATAAACAGACTGTAGGCCTACCCGATTTCCATTTGCTTTTAAAGTAAAAGCAGTGTGGTGCATAAAGAAATGTTCATGCAAAACAGCAGTGTTTTGCATGAACAATTCATGACATGACACATCCTTGATAACTTGTTGTCCTCTCTTCCTTTACCTTTGATGAACATTTTTCCTGTTTATTTATGTATTTATTGCCGTTTCTCACATTTTTTCTACTTTACATTTTTATCAGTTTGTAGTGAAAGTTTGCCTTTTGTTTCACAGGGTCTCAAGCTGACCAAGGAGCAGTTCAATGCCATCTTCACCTACTACGACAAGGTAAGTGACATTTTATTCAGCCTACCAGGCAAGATGGTAATAAATGAATTAAAGAACCTGGCTGGAAGGTTCAGGACTCTCTACATTAAAACATAGTGGAATATATCTGCTCCTTTTGCCAGATGACAAAAGGAACATTTTATGCAGCGAAGTAGGTAATGAATTGCAAGAGAGGAGAGGAAAAATTTGACTATTGAGCCAAGTCATCTGGATGATTAAACAGTGTTTTGTTTTGGAGTCTACCTATTGTCAAAATCATGAATATGCAAATATGTGTTTTGGTGATCCTCATTGTGCAGGGAAATGATTGGGTGTGCCGCATCTGAACCTTTGTCAACAGCTCAGGGAGGGTTTGCTCCTCCGTCATTTAATAAATAGCCACACTTTATACATTAGCAGTGGCCTGGACCACCTGAGGGAGTCATATGTCGTAGATGCAGAGGGAAAAGTGTAGTGAAAGAAAATAGAGGCAGCTACAAGATGTTTCCAGTTTCTCGTGTTTGCCCTAAATGAACAAATGTATGGTCATGTTTATTCTGATGCTGTGCTAAGTTTGGATTGGAAACATTGTCTTAGTAAGGTCCCCATGCAATCGGTCAATATTTCAATGGAGCGTTAACGGACAAACACTGTTCAACGCGTTGCATCGTCTGTGGCAGCAGCTCAGAAAATGTAATCAATAGAACTTTGGACGAATCTGAAAAAATAGTTGTCAATTTTGGCCTCAAAGTCATAGCTTGACTAATGTTTACAGATGAATGCCCTTCATCATTTATTATTAGTGCGGTAATTTCTCTATTGGCCAAAGAGTTTTGTCCAAGAGTCTTCTTTTTCGCAATAGGGCTCAATTGTCACCAGTGATGCATGGTGCAAAGCCAAGGTCGGCAAGTAAAACAAGCCTTTAAAGAACAAGTGTCTCTCATTTCATACTCACCTCCTAGCATCAAAGTGCTTTATTTGGCTGGTGTTGTTCTGTGGATGCTAAATATGAACGCTTTCAAACTGCCTGAGTGCAACATTACTGTGGCTCCTTTAAAGGACCCAGCTAATCTTGTTTATGGAGCATGAAACAAACAAGAAATATTTATGCAGTACAACAAACCAGAAAGAACAACAGCCAAGGATGAAAAAAACGTTGTCCCTTATCACCTCCATCTATTTCTATAGGAAACAAACTAGCTAGAAAGTGCTCAGGTGACTTTTTCGAGCTTTTGTGGTGGAAATGGTTTCAATCCAAATCTTTTGCTGGATTCATGGATGCAAACACACAGCTAGGAGAATCTTTGGAACGATTGACATTTGTTGTGGAAGAACAAGACTGAATGTTTATCTGGAGGTTAAACTCCTTCAAAGCAATCTGGGGGCTTCAGTACATGCTCATTCTGAAGGTTTGCTCTCTGTTGCAGAGGACTTGGTTGACTGTTCAATAATAGATGAGGCACTGTGGTCCATTCATGTAGACACTCTGCACATAGAGAGCTGCCATTTATGTGTATAATCACTTCATCATTTCGTTTTGAGATCAAAGAGGCAACTTGTGTTACTGGGCTCACACTAAGATCAGCCAACTTCAGAAATCAGAAAAATTGACGAGATGCCAAAATGGCACAACCTTCACAATGTCTTCATGACATCATGTACGGACTACACAAATGTGCACTAATAAAAATACGTAAACATGCATATAGGGAATGTATTGCATACATTCCCTATATGCTCACTTCTTTCCTTTTATTTTCATAAAATGTCTGTATTGTATTGATCTTTCCCATGAAGCTTCGCGTTCAGCTCATTCATGTGCGTTAATACGTCCACAGCAAAAGAAAAATCACAAAGACGATCTTTGTTGCTCAGCTCAGGAAAATCATCAGCTTTCCGGATTGACTCCAAAAATTAGCTAATCTCCCCTTTGAGCTCCCACACTCATAGACTTAACTAAACCAGCGGACATTTGAGTGGTAAAGCAGGTCCTGGTGATCAGCATCAGTTTCCTCAAGGGACTTAATAAACTGATGATGCTAAAGTCCCCTTGCTCGTATGCAGTTGACAAACTTGGATTATGCAATGTAGGAAAATGACATCCAGCTCAAAATTTTCCTCTTTTCACCTTATCCTGGATACGTTTAAGCAGGCCGGTATTTTTTCCTGTTAAATTCGGCGATCCGTCAGATTATTTAAATGTGTTCAAGATTTTTTGTCCCACTTCTCAATAATCCCTGATTAGTAAATGTTATAATTTTAATACACTTGAAGTAACATATTATTGATAGACCCAGTAGTCCTACTGGCAATAGTAGCCGCAGCAGTTGTTGGGGGCTGCGGTGGGAATATGTGCATATAGAACATGCTAAGGAGGAGTGGCAGATACCTGCTGTTGTCCCTGTTATTCCCAACAATCCTGAACTCAGCCATTATTCCCACGATCTAGGATTCAGATTCTATGAAATCATCATGAGACTGAGCTGAGATAAATAATGTTGTAGCAGTTGCCAAGGGATATTTTCCAGCAACTTGGGCATGTTTGTCTGGAACCACACAATACTGTGAGCCACAGCTCATTAGTTACAGAAGTGGTTCCATATTGACATAAAATGTAAACCTATTCATAGAGCTGATAGGAAGTCTTCTTTGAATCATTAAAATTGAATGAACCCTTGGCTGGTGCATTCAGGATGGTTGAGTGATTCATAGAGCAAAACAGCAACACTGTGCCCCAGAATTATTGTAATCAGAATTAATATAAAATAGACTATAGAGAGGACACACGTCTGACAGGTAGTAGAACATCATTGACATCTACTGTATATATTTTTGGAAATTCCAAACTTTGTGTTCATGTGTTCTACGGTTTAATTTTCTATTCAGTGCTTTTTCACCTCAAAATTACATCATGTGATATTTCTGTCACTTCTTTCAGGATGGAAATGGCTACATTGATGAGCAAGAGCTGGAAGCCCTGCTAAAAGACCTCCACCAAACCAACAAGATGGTCAGCTGAGCCAATGTTTTCAGTATATTTTGCACACAATGCATGGTTGTATGGCATGTAATGCCTGCTGCAACATATTCTGTTTTTGAAGTGGGGAATTCTTTTTAATTTGGCTATTACATGCTTTCTCCTCTTATTCAGGATTTCGACCCAAACAACCTAGAAGACTACAGGAAGAGCATAATGGCCCTGTCTGATGCAGGGAAGCTCTACCGTAGCGAGCTGGAAATTGTCTTTTGCAAGGAGCCAGGGGCGTGATTCCTCCTCTCTTGTTGCATTATCATGGTTTTCCTCTGCCCTGCCCTGCTTTACCCAAGACCACACCCACTTGCAGCTGCCTGGCAACAATGACCAGGTGCATGCGCCAGACACGTCCCTCATCCCCCTCCCCAACATGTTCCTGCATAACTCAGAGGGAATGATAAATGCACTGTCAGCACAAAGCAGCTCTTCCTCATCAACCTCTTATTTTGTGCAACCTGTCCTCCTATCCCCCCTTCCTTTCTTCCTCATCATACCAATCCCTGACCTCCATGCTGTGTGTGACCTGCAACTACTGGCCAAAACCCTGAAACCCCATACCCAACCAAAAATGTAACCTAATGATAATCCCTGAACCCTAGCCCCAATCCCTCGCTCCTTAACTCTGCATTAGCTACAATATATAGTGAAACATAACTGCAGCAGCTGTGTTAAATGTAACTTTTATCTGATTCGTAGCGTGTGATGGAACTGATTTTATCTGTGTTTTCCTTGTTTGTTCCATTGATTCTCTTCTGTACTATCACCATGATATAAATTAATTTCCAATGTTGTTTTTTTGGCTGAAAATGTCAATAAAATATCTTAACAACATTTTTTTCTTGACATTGTATGGATATTTTCTTTATTAAATGGTAGTGGTGATTAAAATTACTGTTTCCTGGATAGAAGGTGAAATATATCTCTCTGATGGTCAACAATTTAAAACCATCATAAAGTTAGAAAGTAAAACAGGAATCAGGGGCTGTTGGGTTGTTAAAAGTAGACTTTAGTATTATAATATTTAGTATAATATTAGTATTTCCTAATACTTTCTGTTTATCTTGTACCACATTCAACTACATGCAAGAAATAATTGCAGTTTTATTGTATTCTGACAGCTTCTTTTGCTGCCTAATGTCTCTTTGAAGGTTGCATAATGAAAGTGATTCAAAGAGCAAGTTGAGTGATTGTGCTGATCCTGCACTGCATTGCACAGCTTGTTTTCCCCTCATGGCAATGAGGCAGGAAAATGTCCCTAAACGTTTCTCTCCTCCCTCTGAGCTGCTGATCCCAAATTTGAGTTGCGGCATCTTCAGAAATATGACCCTATATGATTCATTCCAAGTGAACGAGGGAAGAGTCTGCAGCGGTCAACACAGGTTTCTGACAAAACAAAGGCTGACCTAAAAGTTTCCGTCATGAGAGTAAAAAAAAAAGAAGAGGCTTGTGCGTCAAGACTTATTTTGACCTGCTAGACACAGATATGGACATGCATTTAAATGACTGGAATACGGGAATGTATATGGCGCTGTGTTCAAAAAATGGAGAACAGTAAGGAGGATACAAAGAAGATCATGTGACCTCACATTACAGGAATTTAAACATCTCTGAAGCTTTTAATGTAAAAAAAAAAAAAAGAAAGGAAAAAGGAGTTATTTAGTGTAAATATACTCAATTTATAAAAACCAGGAGCATAAAAGTGAAACCTACACTTAACTCGTTTAAATTGACAACCCTATCACGAAAATATTTTATTACAGTTGTAGACGTGATGTCTTTGGTTTGGTTTTGGAGCGTTTTCAGCTCCTGAGCTGCGCTGTGGGACAGGACATGATATTGCCAGTAAAACCTCTGTGATTGAGTTGACATGCTTTTAAAGTCACCTGAATAATACAGCAGCCTGCACACAAGCTGCCATTTGACTGTAGAGTTGGTTTGGTCCAGGGTGCAAAATCACATCAATTAATCAGAGGCATTTAAATCTTTATATGATGTGCAGTTTCCCAAGAAAAAATACGCATTTTCCCTGAAATTGCTATAAGGATTGAACTGATGGGGGTTCTCATGTAATGTTTGATGTACAATAATTGTTACAGTGATAGATTGAAGACATTACCAGGTGTGACAGATTTGCTCTATATTGCTTTTTGATCTTAAAAGACAACAGACCATATACAATACTTACAAAATTAGGTAGATAAAAAAGATTCTCAGATAAATATTCAGTATAAACAGACAGACAGACAGATACACACATGCATACATACATATAGATTTTTTCGAAAACTATTAATATGTTTTTGGTTCATTGGAAGGCCCTTTGGCGATACATGAAAGCTAACAGCAGCACATTTCCTGCTCAAACAGATCTATATGTGCATCACCGCATCTCCTCCCATTTCAATCTACACCAACATTATGAGATCCTTGATTACTGTTTGGTGGTGAAGGATAGAGATGACTCAGCTCTTGTTGACAGACTTTCATACAGGGAGCAGCACATTGAAAAAAAGGCATCCGGGAGTGGGTGCATTGGTGTGGGAACAATTTCTTACAACTCCACATCATCAGAAAAAAAGCTGCTGATAGATTTCAGAATGGAAATATATCCAATTAGATATTTTGCTGAACATGCAGGAGTTAAGAGCCCGAACTACTGTAGCTACGACCCTTGATATCTTTCATCAATAGTCATGGATGACTCATTCAGAAAATAAGCCATTGCCACATGGGTTGTGTACCCTGCATGCAGTGAGCCCAGTAACTAACATTCCTCAGATTAATGCTGCACTCCACGTAGAAATCATTCTCACCTTTACAAAGAATGTCAACCAGAGCTCTGCACGGAACTGCAGAAACGCTCTGACCTAAAGGCAACACAGAAGGCAAGAAGTCCCTGAGCAAAACCTTAATAAACACAACCGTCTGCTGCCATCTGGATAGATAAATAATAAAATAATGGTAGGTTTGGCAACAAGGTTACATACAAGTGAAATGATATTCACAGAACTTGGTGCATCAATGAAACGTGGCCATGAATACATTTAAGTTCAGATCTGAACCCAGGAGCAGAACCATGTGTTTCTCTGGAGTCATGTTGCCACCATGGCAGACAAGGAGATGAAAGATGGTTTATGAAAAGGTGATGTCACTGTGTATGTGCACACCAACAAAGCAGTAAGGGGAATTTCCAGTATTTTTCAAACCCTAGAGATCCCAGTCTTTAACATCAGTGTGGTGATCTTATGTATGCTATTTGTTGCACTAAGGAATACACAGATCTGTGTATCCATAGAGACCACGCACCCCCTACATGGATGCATGATGGCACCGTATATAGGAAAATGACCTTGTCGCAGAAATGCAATATATGCAATAAAACACAACTTTGGATGTAGCAGGTTTAGAGCAGAACTGTTTGCACAAATGCTGTTCGGATTAATCTCACTGTTGTTTAAAACCATGTTTAAATGCTCATAATCTGGCTTAGTTTGCTGTAATTCTTAGCCTTTTGTTTATCCTCATTGGCAAGGATTGGATCATAGAGACATGTCACAGCTTAATACTGTCTATAAAGGTTTTGCTCCTGAAATAACTGGACAGAGAAAGGTTGAGTATCTGCAATTAACAACATTAACATTAAACATTAAATATACAACAGTGCACAGTTTCCTTTATTGATTTTCAAAATGCATTAGGGATGATGAAATTGGCGCGTCTTTGTCCGTGTACTGTTCTGTGAATGAGTATATATATATATATATATATATATATATATATATATATTAATATATATATACTGTTGCCCATAAGGTTGGAACAATTGTTTATTCCAACTTAATGGACGGCCGCGTTTTTGCCACCCATTTTGAGAATTCAACTAGTATAACCCTGATCAATGGACTTCTTTCAAGCAAAGAATTTTTAAGGAAAGGATTTTATAAAGTAATTTGGAGATTTGAATTGTTCATTTGCTCTGCAGGACAAAACAATGATTATCTGTGATAAGAGTAAGAAAGTGAACAAACTAGCCCCTGAATATGTGATGTCACTAGGATATAAATATACCGCTGCTGCATAGATAATAAATGAGGCTGTGGCTACGTTGACCCATAAGACTTCTCTGCACTTCTTGCAAACAAATGGGATTTAAATTGCAGGAAATTGAGTGTTAAAACAAATACAACAGGACCTGACTTTATCAAACCACATTAAGTCCTTCACTTTCACTCTGAAAAAGGAAAAAATACACACTGACTCTGACATCATGGGAAATGGAAATAACCTCTTGAAATAACTGTCATTCCCCTTTATAAGGCAAAGTGTATGCTTGTGTGTGTGATTTCTTTAACCGCTATTGTTCCTTCTTGTTCTGTAAAATAGAATTGCCTTCTGAACGATACATTTTGTTGGATCTTGTATCCTCTTCAGTGAGTAACAAGAACAAAGGCATGTGAATGTAAACAGTCCCAGTCATCCAGGTCCTAGTATTTTGGAAAGTTCATTTTAGGCATCTGGACTTGCAAATTTACTGGTAAATCCAGGTGAATCCAGATTAACTCTCCTTGGTTATTGAAAACAGTTTTTACACGAGTGAGTTCAATACAGTGACAATGAAACAGCTGAGTATACGGAATAACAAACGGTTCTCCTGTCCAAGTAAACAGACTCAATCTAACATGTGTGCCACTATAACATCATTGTGCTAAGGACAAAAGGAAGCCAAGTGTATGTGCAGGAAAGAAAAAGAGAACAGCGGATGAATATTAAAGGGTAACAGCCATGATTTATTCATTGATGAAAGGAACCCTGGTATTTTATTTATGATCTTTTCAAATATAGCTCATCTGAATTGAATACGTGATTGCAAATGGATGTTCTAACCTAGATTCTTATGTATCTCACACATCCCTGTCCAAAATCGTGCGCGCGCGGACACACACACACACACACACAAGAATGTTTTTGTATTTAACGTCAATGCAGTCCTACGCACACAAATCTAAACATCAGAACTCAGAAGAATAATCCATATTTTATTCTATTCACTCCAAATTAACTAATTACCCACAGTGTCCTCTTGCACAGACAACATCCTTGCAACATCAGATGTGCCTCTTTCAGCTCTTTGCTCTCATCAGCACCGAACTCTGCTGAGTGGATGTGACTCGGTCATTCAGCCGCTTCAGGTTGTTTGTGATTGTTTGGGCTCATGTCAAGAACAGAGGGCGCCTCTGCTGAATTTGAATTAAACCTTTAAATTTGATGAGAAAGACATACACCTGCCTAGTAATGACACAAAAGCTGTTGCATAAAGTGACAAAGGTAGGTTTTTTTGCTGACCAAAAAGGAAATCCAAAGCTGTGCAGCACTTGCAGTAAATCATCCCATTTCCTTGCACAGTGATTGTCAGTGACCTCTGTCATCTTTGATCCCTTTATTGGGCTTGTTAGAGAGTCTTAGTGGGCTTCTACTTCATTTCTTCACCCGCTGGAAGCCAAGAAAATATGGGACAGTTCAGGAAGATCATATGAAAGACGATCCTTGAGGGATACAGGGAGAGGAAGAAATAACTATATGATGATCAATACTGTCAAATCAGCCAAATTTTCTGCAGTGGCTCGGGTCTCTGTGTTTATTTAATGGGATACAACATACTGTAAGTCTGTTTTTCCTTGACTTCAACTCATCAGAGAGGAAGAGCATGTATATGAGAAACAGCCACGAGGAAAGTCTGCTCAATTAAATGTGAATTAATTGTAAGATCTTGTTGCTCTGAGGGAGTTTTGTATGCAATTTAATGTTGATGCATAATTAATGTTTCAGAATATTGATTGGCTATTAATCAGAGTAGCATGAAACAGTCAAAGGTCAAGCATCCATCAGACAGCTCAGCTATTCTGGCTGTATAATAGGCTCAGGATCATCTTAGTTTCAAATCTTGCCTTTGCCATAACTCTCACTCTGCTATCTTCCTGATGGACAGATATATTTAATGATATTTAAGATAATGTAAAAATAACATAACAATCCTCACACTTGGTTTAATCCTACTGTAAATATCGTGGGCTGCATGTCTGATTAATGATAACAATGTTCTTGAAAAGTTAAAGGTCACATCAGAGGTGGCAGAAATCAAACTATGATCTTGATATTTATTTAGAAAGATGAAATTAGGAATAATGAAACTGACAACCCAAACCATGATGTAATGGCAGAATAATCTAAAAACAATCACTATTGTGTGCACTTGAGGCAGTTGAGGCTTCAGAAGCACAGCTCTGCAGCACACAGTGTACCCACCCATTATTAGGACTATGTACTCTGTGCCAATGAAATATATCTGTAAACGATGCGCATGTGCCAAATTCCTAATGAAGTGACCTTGAGTAATACAGATGATTAATATTTGCTCATCTCAAGCACCAAAAGCTTTAAGAAGATCTAGACTATGGATCCTGCCAACCATCTGTGCTCTGTGTCTGCAGAAGCTCCATCAGCTGTGCTGCTTATCTACACAGCACTATCTTAGCTGCAGTATTTGAACACTGATTAAATACTCTACTAAACAGTGGATGGCCCTCTCTGGAGTGAGATTGCTGTCTCTCTTTTAAAGCAGCAGAGCAGCAAACAGGCCATGTATCACTGTCCAGCACTGAAACTCATTGTGGTTAGATTGCATCCCTTTGTTGCACTTTCAGATGTTGTAACATGTGGTACTGTAAAGCCATTCTTTATTTGCCTTACTGAGGCTGCTTGTTTGTTTTGTGGAATAACTCAAACTTCATTGCAATACAGTTTAAGTAAATGAAAGTATGGATAATTCACTGACATTCAACAATGAATGTACGCTGTCAAAATTGTACTGTTAGAAATAATGGATTTCCAATTGTAGAGAATAAAGTTTTCACTGTACACTTATTGATGGTTGTGGTACAAAAGCTTATTTGACCTGCACATGCACTGGGCCATGGCACTGCACATTACAGAGCCACTGCTGCACTGTGGTCATATTTGCCTCCTAAGGTGCACATTAGTGTCTGTCAATGAATGCAGTAAACAGAGCCACACATGTGGATCCAATGACGGAAATGTCTGACACAGACTCAGGGGTTAACTTTCTCACAATGTCATCAGGAAAGCTTTCACTCTGACAACCGTAGTGTTTACGCAGTTTACGTGCATTACGCTCATGTCGTCTGCTGGTCCGTCTGTCAATATGAAGGCTCTTAATTAGGGGTGTCAAACTCAGACCCGCGGGCCAAATCTGGTGCGCAGTGTAATTATATTTGGCCAGCGAGATAATATCAAATGTCCATTAGAGCTGGCCCGCCGGTATATAGCGCATGCACCGCTAATACTACACATCCCAGAATGCTCTGCGAGTGCGTTCAGTGTGACATCACGAGCCATCTCGATGTGCTCAACCTGCAGCTTCAGGCGTGGGGCCGTGTCATTACAGGCATGTACACTGCGGTGTGAGCATTTCTAACCCAGTCGTGCCTGTGTGGGAGACTCGGTGCAAGGAAACTTGGGCCATTTCCCGTGCTGCCAAACCATGAAAGAGCAGATCTCTACCTCCGTTTTGCCAAGTTCACAGTTTGCTGAATAACTCTACGTACTCAGCGCCGATTTGTCGACTTTGAAGCCCAGAAATGTAAGTTTGGACTGTTCAGTAATGAGTTTGAAGTTGACGTGGAACGCGCACCAACCAAACTCCAAATGGAGCTGATTGAACTCCAGTGACGCTCAAAGTATGACTCTGTTTCCTCGTTTCATACCCGACACAATTCTCCAACTCCGTCCCCAAGCTGCTCAAATGCTCTCTTTGTCCGGCAGCACATATCTATGTGCATCAGAGTCAATCAGAGTGTAGCAAACTGAGCCTTTCTTTATGCACTCATGTCTTACTACTCCAAGGCATGGACTGTGAACAGTTGCAATGTTGGATTTTCATTGAGGGAAATTATTATTTTATTTTGGTTGCTTTGTTGTTCTGTGCAAAAAAAGGTTCCCTTTGAAAATTACCTTAAATGGTTACAGATTGAAAAAGGCACAAAGGTGTTTTCTTTTATTTATTTAATTAAAAATTATAAAAAAGTAAAATACATTTTTTACAGCAGCAAAGTGGATAGTGCAAAGCAATAAAGGGCATTAAGATAAAATAAGCCTATTTATAATCTTAAACTGTGCTTGTTCCAGAGTTAATGTTTATGCTAAACTTGAGTATGTTTTCATATGAAAAAGTTGATCATTATATATCTGGAGAGAAGGGAAAACATGCACAATTGTAGTCCATTTTTCAAGAAATATGGAGTCTGGCCCGCGACTTAGTCCCAGTTTTTTATTTTGGCCCACTGTGTATTTGAGACACCCCTGCTCTATATGGAGCACGCCTGCCACCAAGTGGAAGAAGTGCAAAATTACGCCGCACGAGGGGCACTGGGACTGCGTGGACCCCGTAGTTTAACAAAGTGGGTGGTAAAAGTGTGTAATAGAAAAACAGCGAACATTACATTTACGGCCATTCAAAAAAACGGTAGGTCTGTGCTGGTAACCGGAGAATACCGGGAGCAAACCGATGGTGCATATTGTGGACAGTGTGGACACATGAAACATTCGCAACGGGTAAGATTATTGCCACGACTAGAAACCTCGATTTTTATCACTATAACTATGCAGAATTCGTACTGTTTATGTTGTTTAGCGGTCTTCAACATTGTTGTCATTATCGGATACCACACGTAATACATTGCTGTAATACTTTACTGTATCATGGTTGGAGTAATGTCACCAGCCCATCGTCAGAGGACGCCTATGAAGGGAGTTTTAAGTAGTGTGATCAGTCAGTCACCAGAGCGACTATGAACGGGGTTTTGAACGACATTCATCGCGGGCTTGAGTAATGTTGCCAGTCCGTCACTAGAGGGCGCCCTTTATGGCGGGTTTGAGTAAACGCAGTCACCAGTGTTGTTTTTTGCACTTGATATAGTCTTGTGAATTAATCGAGGTAAATATGTGCTTTTCACACTATCTTTGTGTAAAAATGGGAAGATGAATAGATCTGTGGTGTGTGAGAAAATAATTTTCAGTGTTTCCCTGTTTTTTTATATATATTTCCTCCTTAATAAATCTACTCTTGTATCATCTCAGAAAACCAGCCAGCCAGAATCAAGAGACAAGGTGGTTGCTAGGAGGCTTTGTATTCTGATTCCCTATTCTGGTGTGAATACTAATTTATCTGGTGTCTGGTGTATCTCGTGTCGTTCTCACAGTGCCTTACAAGTGTTGTTTTAATAACTGCCAAGATATATAAAACTAAAAATTTGTCAGAGATACGCAGAATTTTTATTTTTTCCACTGCACCTATAGCTGTCGTTACTACCAATATAACTGTGAGCACCAAGGCTGCCAGAAAACGCATAACTAAAAAAATACAGTAGTACTGAGGTGATGTGGTCATTTAAAATGATTGATTTACGTTATTCTTTAAATTTGTGTGCCACTGCTGTTCACAACTGTGTTCCCTGACAGTCTGACAGCAAAGCATCTTGTAGCAATGCAAAATATACCGATTTACTACTTTTGTTGGACTTTTGTAGTACTTTTCTGCAGCATTCTTTAGTTTTCCTAGCCCAGGGTTTACTGCATGCTATTGATATAAATAAAATAAAAGTCAGAGTACAGGGTGAGATCCAGAACAGCACTTTGAGCTTTCGAGAATCAGAGATGTGATTATGACCATGTCAGCAGGATAGATGCTTGCTGACACAGACTCTGTAACTACATGGCCGCACAGCCAGCCAATGCTGCTCTGTGAAAAACAAGATCCTCTTATAGGCAGGGGTCATGCTGCTTTGACTTGTGCTGTCCTGAGAAATATGAACAGTACAATGTGTCACTGAATCCCACAGGGCAGAAAACAGCCGTTGCTCAGTGGGTTACGACTTTGAAGCACAAGGTACTTTACTTTAATTCATGTTTGCTCACATTGTTCCCTTGAAAGTGAAAATGCTGGCTAATTGCCTCAGGGAAGAAGTTTGGGGAGTGAAGTAGTGAGTTCAGTTTCCTTTTTTGGGATGCTTGTGTTTTATATGTCCACACCAATTTCTGATCATCAGCTGAACAGTTGCCATGGTAGCATACGGTAATATATAGAACAGTGGTCGCCAACAGGTCAAGTTTAACGTCTAGTCTAGTTTTTGGTGTCGTGTTTATTTTTGTAAAGCCTTGTTTATTTTGAGCAAAGGATATTTTTGTTATTTGAACCCCGTCGTGGAGTTGTGCATTTGAATCCAGTGTTTTTGTGCTGTGGCCTTCTGACACAAATATACTATTTTCACGAGGAATTAAGAAAATTTACGAATGTGAATGACAAGTGTATGCGTGTCTCATTTGCGGTGTGAACGCATCTGTGGAGCGCCACTTCACCAAAGTCCACATACATCTGTCTGAGCAGAATATTTTTTAATGGCCAGAGGAGAGTATAACCTCCCTCTTGTCTGTTATCAGTGGACTGACTGAAAAGCACCATGGGTCATCGCTGCACTATTACAAGAGAGCCATTGCCTTGGTGACTGGAGTTGGTGGAATGGTGTAGGTTTCAAGATGGTGTCTGATAAGGACGCCAGGAAGTGAAGTAAAACATTTTTCTTCCTCATTCTTGTGATGTTGTTGTAGTGATTTTTATCTGCTCTTTCAGCAAAGTGACCAATACAATGTGACCTCATCAGGTAAGACCCTTTCTCTTTTTTGTTTCTTGTGTGACATCTCATCTAGCTGTCTCAAATAAATTGCTTATAACAACAATGAAACACATTTAGAGTATATTCCTATCTTGAGCATTTTTGTGAGTCCTCTGGCTGGTTTAAGTTGTCTTAAACACACATGGTAAATAGTTCAATTAATTGTCAAATAAAGAAAGGATGTATTCTTCTGGAGCTGCAGCAGGGACGTTTCCTGAAGGTATGAAAAGTGTATGATAACACCAGAATATCAGTTAGATTCAAGAATCTCACTAATTGTTTGCTGCTGTGACTTTGCTGTTTCACAATTTACTCTTATTTGATGCACCTTGATTCTGTCTGATTGAGCATTTTTCAGATTCATATTGATTTTTAATTTGGAGTTTTTGACTAAGTGTGGAGGAGAATTCCTAACTTTGACCTGGCCCAGGAGACAGGATCAGGTCATGTTATGCTCTAAAATGTCATTTGAGTCTAATCAAACCAGTTTGCCCACAAAGGTGTGTAAGATGTCAGGTGATGGGTTGTGTGTGTGTGCGTGTGTACGTGCGTGTGTACGTGCGTGTGTATGCGTGTGTGCGCGTGCGTGTGTGCGCGTGTGTGTGTGTGTGTGTGTGTGTGTGTGTGTGTGTGTGTGTGTGTGTGTGTGTGTGTGTGTGTGTGTGTGTGTGTGTGTGTGTGTGTGTGTGTGTGTGTGTGTGTGTGTGTGTGTAGTGAGCAGAGAGAGTGAGTGTACTTACAGAGTGCCAGATACAGGAGAGACAGTTATGTGATAAGGCAGCGGTTTGAATATATCATCCAGCTCTTTGTTGCAGTGACATATTGAGGATCCAAATATGGATTTATAGCCCAGGATGGTGGAGAATTTCCTGCGTTTCTGATTTTTCACAACTTAAGGTAGATATTTGTTTCTGTTTGTTTCTTCGACACATTCATGTGTAGTTATGGTTGAAGTGAAAAGCAGGAACAACAGGCTGTTAGAGGATAGACTTTCAAGAAACTTTCCAAGATTCTGAATGATACATTGATGGATTGGAATTTATGCACAGCTTTAACCAGAACTATAGTGGTTTCATATACACATTTATGAACTATGGCAGTCCTCCCACTCCTGTCTAAAAGATTAGAATATAAGTGATTTAGAAGTATTTCTTCATGCTGAGTCAAATCATCAATACTAAATACACTGTTTTTGCAGCTAGTTTGTAGTATTTTGGTGCTAATCCTTACAGGTGTGTGTACAGTACAAAATTATAGTTGGTGTTTTAGTTTTGCATACTACTTTTGCTTGCAAATGTGTACTTGATTTGTATGAAATGTCAAGATATAAAAGATATTTTTCAGTTTCTGATAAGCATGTCTGTCTGACCAAACCGCACATGTACCAAGTTTATTTACTTCAAAGAAAGATCCAGCTATTGGTTTTGTCTTGAAATCATGGTTTAAATAATTTGCTCTTTGGTAAGCATACAGTCATGTAGACAAATACTATGTGTATATTAACACCGAACAAAAAGTTCGGAAAATTGTGTTTGGTCGATTATTTCTCTGTAACAATGCTTCTTGGCAATACATTTTATACCGTTGGAAAGCCTGTTTAGTTCCCTTTTAAATGGTTCCCCATTTGTAAGGAACATGCATTTGTGGGATGAGCAGCACAGCTGAGTATGTGTGTTGCGCTCATGAAAAATTTGCCAAATCTTCTCTGCCAATGCCAAACAGCTTATTCTGCTGTTGCTATTGACTCTTGTTTGGTGTTGTTTGGTGGATTGGATGATTGAAGTCTACCAGTAACAAGGAAGAAACAAGACATATTAGCAAATTCACAATTTATTTATTTAACAAACAGTCAATAAACCTGAACCCATGAACCTTACCTGCCGTCCAGCTGGTCCCTCTGAGAGCCGAGATAGAGGGAGGGTGGGTCACTGTTCTATGGGTCTTAAAACTTTTAAACCTTTAAACCTTAAAACCTTTTAAACCTTAAAACCTTTTAAACCTTTAAAACCTTAAAACACCAACCTTTTAAAACCAAGACCTGGCTGGTGACCAGCATGAGGAGGAGGTGCCAGGCTGTTGTGGCTGTGTATGGTTCTTCCACACGCTAATGAGGCTCCTGACCGTTTGTTAAGTGAATAAATTGTAAAATTGCCAATATGTCTTGTTTCTACCTTGTTACTGATAGACTTCAATCATCCAATCCACCTAACAACAACACCAAACACGAGTCAATAGCAACAGCAGAATAAGCTGTTTGGCATTGGCAGAGAAGGTTTGGCAAATTTTTCCAAGCGCAACCCACATACTCAGCTGTGCTGCTCATCCCACAAATGCATGTTCCTTACAAATGGAGCACCATTTAAAAGGGAACTAAACAGGCTTTCCAACGGTATAAAATGTATTGCCATGAAGCATTGTTACACACATTGTTAACAGAGAAATAATCGACCAAACACAAATTTGCTCGATGTTTATATATATATATATGGCTTTGTTGTAAGAATATGACACAGAATTATTTTGTATTTTTGTATTTATACATTACCGTAAACAGTTTTATGACATACAGTCAAAGCTGGCATCATTGGGAAAAACTGGTTAATCATATTTGTGAGTAGTAGACAGTGTTTTGATGGTAATTGGAGGTGAAGCGCTGGTTTTACACCAACATAGAGCTGCTACTATTAATAGATGCTTTTTGCTACTGCTGCTATCGGAAGTCAACAAAATATACCCTAATCAAATTCTTAGCTATCGAGTAGATCTCCAATATTAATGCTAAAAATAATTTGTGCTTTGCACCCTGTGTTGCACAGGAATGGAGCACAAATGACAATCAAAGGTCATGGTGATGCTGATGGATTACCCAGCATCTGTTGAGCTTCTGTCTGCTGCTGGACAGATGAATATTTCAGACTCAGCCAAGTTCTCCATTCTGGGCATCTCTGTCTGTCTGCTGTTAGTGGCCCTGGGCATCCTGGCATGGCAGACTTTCAGATGCTGCACACAGTTCAACTACACGCATGTCGTGCAAGACAGGGGTGAGTAGGGGCCAGCAGACAGTACGACAACAATAGTGCACATATCACATATGATGATGTTGGGTGTCTGACTGAGAAAGTATTCTTATCTAAACTTGATCTACCCCAAACTCTAGTGAGGAGTGGCCTGCTCTACTGTGACAGGTTGTTAACACCAAGGAAATGCTCAGGTGCTCCAGATATAAAGGTGAGGAATGATAGATGGATCTTTCCATTCTTCACTAGAACCATGTGACTTTGCTAGAAATATCTGGCCATTAAAGTAAAACAACATACACTCATACTCATACATCACAGAGAGGTGCATTGTAATTTAAAAATGTTAAAAGACCAACTCAATACAAGCCAGAATGGGGCTAAAGAAAAGAAGTAAGAAGAAAATTAAGAACATGGAGAGAAATAACAGACAATTCCAGGAAATAATGGAGAGGTGTAATGAGCTGGCTTGTAATGTTCAAGAGCACAATACGCCCGAGTCGCCAATGTGTTTGCGTTCTGCTCTCCTGTATGTCGACTGTGTTTGACCATGTGTTAATTTTATATGATTTGTAATCTGATTCATGAAGCCGGAACCCTACATGAAACTCAGTAAGATGCTTTGAGACACATTTGCCACACCACAGGAGCAACTGTATCAACAACTGACTATACATACATATAAATACAGCATAGGATTGGGTAATGATCATGTTTAGGAAAGAGATTAAGGGGTCAGATTAAGGCTTTGGTTTGGGTTGCATACAGGCGTGGAAATGTGTTGGTTTCTGTCATATTTACGTGCACGCATACATCATTCATTATATTGTGTTTTTTAGAGGTGTATCTAAAAAAGTGACAACTGAGTATAATTGTAATATACTCATGTTGTTTTGTTGCCAACTCAGTCCAGACAGTTCAGTTTTTACTTTTTATTTGATGTATTATCAGTATTTGACTATCCAAATAGTGTGGTAGAGAACTTGATTGGTATGCTTGTTTAAAGGGAGAGTTCAGACTTGTCACAAGTTAAATAAAGCCATGCTGGAGGCACATTGAGAGCTCAAAACACAAGACACACTGGCAAAGCCTGTGTTTGTTTATGTTTATATGCATGTGTCTGAGTATGTGTGCTCCCCAGACGGCGGATGTTAGGATGGAGGTCCACAAGCTGGGTCGTTGTCTGTCCGCTGATGGCTCCTCCCTCTTCTCAGGGTCCAGGCAGGCAGTTGGGGATCTGGGAGAGCATGCTGATCTTCAGACGGTAATTGGGCATTCACTGGATTCAAATGCACAACTCCATGACGGTGTTCAAATAACAAAAATATCCTTAACTCAAAATAAACAAGGCTTTACAAAAATATACATTACACCAAAAACTAGACTAGACACAATACTTGGATCAAGGGCAGGGAAGATGATCACAGGAGCGGGAAAACACACAAAGGCAGGAAGTTAAGTGACCTGGAACAAGAGGGAAAGTACGTTTTAAAACAAAACAGGAAGTGCAAGACGACACAAGACATGAGTGACGGTAACTTAACATAACGTGAGAGACAAGGACGAGACATTAAACACTGAACATGAACTAGACAATAACATGGCTTGACTATAAGTAAGGACATGACATTACATAATCTAGCGGGACATGACAAAGCAATTAATTCCTCAAGCATTAACAGCTAAATACACCTCCATAAACCAGCACCAGGTCCGTGGATCGCTGCGTTTCTCCATGTACTATGACCAGCTGCAGTCCCGTCTGGTGGTCACCGTATTGCAGGCCACGGGGCTGCCGGAGGGCCGCCATGCCCGCACACTGGTGCCCTTTGTCATGCTGAGACTGATGTGGGCAGGATCAGAGGGGGTGGAAGGTGGAAAAGTATGTATAGATGAGGTAAGGTGTTTTATTTTGAAACTATTGTCACATTTTTGATACTTTTTCACAATTTTATTGGAAGCTGACTCGAGATGAACTGTAATTTTAACCCCTTGAAAACAATTTTGTATGCATGTTGCAATATGCATAAACAAGCCTCTCATTTTCACACTTCTCATTTTCTCATTCAATAATAAATGTGTTGTGGATTATTGCTGTGGTTGTGTAGGATGGAGGGACACCCCAGTATATGTACACGGTGCTGCAGGAGTGGAGGACTCGTGTTGTGAAAGGCAGCAGTAACCCTTTGTTTGGAGACGAGTTCAGCTGCATTCTGCAGGAGAAGGATCTTCGGCACATAACGCTCAGGATGGAGGTCCTGCAATAAATCTCTTACTCACATGATTTGTAAAATCACAGGACTTTATCACTTTTATCAATTATTTTCGTTTTTTACATTTTGGCTATTTTTTTCAAAATCCAGTGAAGAGCCCAAAAAAGACATACAAAACCACAAGGTGATCTGTCAATAGGTGTAATGAATAAAAGGTTTTAGTTGAATAATGTTAATGTTAATGTAATGTAATCACCTTACAGCTCTACCATGCAGGTTAAAAGCTATACTGTATATAAATTGTGTTTGTCAATAAGACAGAAATGTTGAGTATGATAACTGGTTCAAGTGGTTTGCATCATTGAGTGACTTTGTAGAAATGCACGCTCTAATGCGTGCCCCTTTAGTTTTCATGTTTTTATCGTCTGTTTTTATCGTCTGTTATATGTCTGTGTGCATCTCAGGTGAGAGACTTTGATAAGTTCTCCAGACACAAAGCGTTAGGAGAGGTGAGGGTTCCTGTAGTGCGGCTCAAGATCTACCCCGTGGAACTACAGCAGGATTTGCAGATACCCCAGAGGGTAGGACACCGAAGCAGATAGAATAATGCACTTACATTTTTGCTCTTGTTGCCCTTTTCACTTCAATTTTTTTTTCTTACATATCGTTATGACCTGTGTTATGTATAACGCGGTCCAGGTGGGCGGAGTTACATTATATTATGTATTACATTGAACTGTGAACTGATGATCTGTCACTCTTGCACAGGATCTTGTTGGAGTGGTTCTACTGTCACTTAAGTTTCTTCCAACTTCTCAGAGGCTTGAGGTTGGACTACTAAAGGTCAAAATGCTCCCTACTGAGATCAAGTCAGATGCAGGTAAGTAAAACACATAATATACACAAATAAGGTTGCAAGCTGTTATACACGTATTTACAATCCATAATCTGCCCTCTCCACTTTGTTTTACAGCCCTGTATGCAAGGATCAATGTGCAGTGTAACCAGTGCAAGCTACAGCAAAAAGTGCCTTCAGTGAACCGTAGACATGTGACTATCTTCAATCAGGTTCTCATTTTCTCCCTGCCAGAATTTCCTCTTGAGCAGTGTAAAATCTTGGTGTCTTTGTTTGAGACGGAAATTAGTAGAAGATCATCCAAACATCTGATTGGCCAGTTGACTGTGGGGAAGGAGAGGACCATCGAAGACAAGCACTGGAGCCTGATGATGCAATCAGTCCGCCAGCCAATAGCAAAATGGCATGGCCTGTTTATCTGACTGAAATCTAACTACCCACCTGTGCATCCTGGGTGCCCAGAGATGATTGTATTAGATTATTATTATTAGATGAACACTGGTGTAAGGCTACCAAAGGATCTGCACTTTCTCTGTTTTGTTTATCATCTGACCCTTGGCTTCGCCTTCCTCTGGTCACATGAGGTGTGATCCATGGCTCGTATTAGATTATTCCTTGGTCCAAAATATTGCTTGACCTGGAAATCAATCTAGTCTGCTGGAAAAGTTCAGTTGCAAATGGCCCTCTTACGATAGTTTTACTCGTGTGAAATACACTTAGAAATTAAATGTTGATCGACATGTTATGATTCAACAATCAAAGGAACTCTAAGAACTTGAGCTTTCTATGTGTTATTTTGTTTGCTTCTACTTTACGTGATTATATAAATCCAAACTTATTGAAGTTGTTTGGCCACTTTGCACTTACTGTTTGTTAAAATAGATGCAACATAAACAAGTGTTACACATCTCTATGATTTCTTGAAGGTTAGTCATTGAGTGGTGGCATAAAGTTGATTTGTCTTTTGATGGCAATTGTATTTCTTAATGCAGCAATGGAGATGATAAAACGGCATGTATACTATACTATAAAAGTGTCACAACTTTTATCCATTCTATTTCCTTTTATTTTGTCTTGTTTGACATACATTGTCTGGGATCAGTACGGGATAATCATGAATTTATTTATACTGGGATGCAGTGCGAACATTTGTAACTCATTCTCGCACTGTACCAGGCTTCTCTGATACACCTTTATGCAGTTTTAAGAAACCATGTAATTTTGGGCTAAATGGGGCAAATTATTCATCTCTTGATTAATATTATGACAGTCCATTGTTGCCATTTATTTTCTTCACTTTTTGAAAACAGAAAACCTTAGTACATTTGTACTAAAATAAAGCATATTACTTATTCAAAGATGGGAAGCAGTGTATGTATTTTCTGTTTATGAACCACCAGTGTTTTTGTGGTCCATTCTTGTTTGCAGTGTATAATCGAACCTAGCTGCGGGCACATTTTGACTCATTGTTTCAACATTTCTATGTCATCTTAGACGCCATAGCAGAAGAATTACTATCAAAACCGTTTGCTTGATTTTTGTTGTTCAGGGAACACAGTGTAGTTTCTTTAACAGAAGACAAGTTATACATTTTGTCTTGTGTTCCCTTGTCACTACAGCCTTTTAGTACTGGCATGTCACACAAGGAGGCGCTAACGTGGTGTTCCGGGGCACATTTAGTCTCGTTCCTTTCCCCACAAACCGGCCGCTTATTGTTACAATAACTGAATCTAGAGCAGTGAAAGTTAGATTATAAAAGTGAATTGTATTCATGACATATTTCAAATTTTTTGTAACGTGTGGAATCTTTTCTCAAGAATTCGACCTTCATTAGAATAATTTTGGATACATTAAAGAAAACATTAATACCTTAATACTCCCTCTTATTTTTGAGTAGTGAATGTATTATTTCGTATATATTCTATTTCAGGCTCCTGCATTTATTACAATGCAAAACAAAATCCATTCTGTCAATTTTTGGTGAATATCTTTTAAAACAGATTTCTGTTCAGCGCTTCTATAATACATGTATATTACTGATTGTTCATTTTGTAGCAATCCAGCCCGTGTGGAGTTACATGTCAAAGTGCAATATGTTTATTAATATCGCTATTCAGAAAGAGAAAAAATAAGAGAAAAAGTTAAGGCTAATAACATTTATTGTAGCACCATATTGTATGATGAGACGTCACCAAGCTTTACTCAGCTGCCTTCTTTCCCTGTGAAAGAACAAACAAATCAAGGGGATTTAATTGAATTAAAGTGATAATACCTTTCTGACAGAAACATAAGAAAATAACGGATAGCGCTCTTCCTCAGATTATTGAGTCGCTCAGGTTTAGTTACAACTCTGGACTAATGCAAGATGGAAAGCAACGGATTGACATTGACTCTTGATCAAATATTAAATTTAAAATTTCAATTAGCCGGGCATACTGTGCATCATAGATGTACATCTCGCAGTTTAAATTTTTTTTGTTGTATATTATTGACGAAGGCATTTGACATGACAATGTGTATACAGTTGTGGGACACTATTTTATACCAACGAGAAACGGGAAATGGAAGAGAAAAAGCTGCAAGGAAAGAACTATTGATTGGGACCTGGTAGGAGACGATGAAACGGTGACTTGAGTTGATGACTTATACAATTGGGTTGTATAGGTGGTCGATAATAGCATTGTTGGTGATGAATAATTGCGTTTGGTACCAGAGTAATAATAGTGAAGAAATACAATATACACCACATTTATAGATTTACTATGGAAGGCAATGAGAAATTCTTCTATATTTTATCTATTTCTATTCTATATGGGCATGTGGAGGGAACCAATGTTAACCACACCCTTTATAGGTTTTAGGTTACTATTTTGATGCATGAAGTTGTGACAATAGCATATAGGCTTATGTTTATATTGTGTAGACAAAGCTAATTGTTATATTTACTGTTAATATTCACTTATAAGATTCAATGAAAAATATTCTAGTCAATAAATATTGTTTGTTTTTGCCTCTTTCTGTTCTCTCTCTCAGTGGAATGAAAACAATGAAAATAAGGGAAGGTGATTTATACAAACAGATTTTAATTGGAGCATATTTCGCACCATATTATATGATTTGAAACATGTTGGCACCTGTCAGCAGTGGGTTTTACTCAGCTGCCTCCTTTCCCTAGTGAAACACAAACAAAATAATGATGAGTTTTAAGTTAGTTTTAAGAAGTAATATATTTTACAAAAAGCAAATCTTTAAAATTAACAGCAGACATTTACCTTGCCAGAATCACGGCTCTTTGCTCTCAGCTTGTTGACCTGAGACTCTGCAATGTCAGCACGCTCCTCAGCCTCCTCCAGTTCATGCTGGACTTTCCTGCACTTGGACAGGTGGACATTGGCTTGCTCCTCCTGGAATACAATAAAAGATTAAAGCACATGTCTGCTTTGTATCAAATAACTGTAGTGTGTTCTGAAATTTTTATGTTTAACATCAATGTTATGTCCTTACCGCTTCCTCAGACTGCCTCTTGTAGGCCTTCACCTTGAGCTGTAGTTTGTCAACTAGATCCTGAAGCCTGGTAACATTTTTCTTGTCCTCTTCAGTCTATGACAGGATGTAAATTTATAAGATCCAACATTTTTGGTAGTAACTACATTTGTTTATTACTACATGGTGTCAAAGTGACTGTACCTGGTAGGTGAGCTCCTTCACCCTCCTCTCATACTTGCGGACTCCCTTAATAGCATCAGCTCCACGTCTCTGCTCTGCTTCGACTTCAGCCTCCAGCTCCCGCACCTTTAGAAAACAAGTTTACTTTTATTAAGAATCCATTCTATTCAACATATTCAAATTTAAATTGCTTTGGTTCAACTTTTCATATCGTGTTTGTCTTACCCTGGACTCAAGTTTCTGGAGCTGTTTCTTGCCACCCTTCATGGCCAGGTTCTCAGCCTCATCCAGACGGTGCTGCAAGTCCTTAACAGCAACTTCCAGATTCTTCTTCATCCTCTCCAGGTGAGCACTGGTGTCCTGTTCCTTCTTCAACTCCTCGGCCATCATAGCAGCCTATAAAATATGGAATCAAAAGTTTTACAGAAATGCAGAGAAAATCTTTTTATATACTGTTTATATTTCTCAAACATCAACAACAGAACAAATGAAATATGAGCCTACATCAGTGATGGCTTTCTTAGCCTTCTCCTCAGCATTTCTAGCTTCCTGAACAGTGTCATCCACTTCACTCTGGATCTGGACCAGGTCAGTCTCAAGCTTCTTCTTGGTGTTCAGAAGGCTTGTGTTCTAAAAGAAAAACAGGACACTTGATAAATTCACAACATACTGTCCTTAAATTAAAAGTTGTTAAGTGGGTAAATCCTTGTATTTACCCACCTGAGAGTGCAGAAGTCCAACACGCTCACTGGCGTCCACCAGCTCTTGCTCGGCCACTTTGCGGCCTCTCTCTGTCTGCTCCAGAGCAGCCCTAAGCTCCTCAATTTCAGCCACCATCAAACCATTCCTACGCTCCACCAAAGCAGCTTGCTCTTTAATGTCGTCCTGGGCTCTGACAGCATCGTCAAGGTGCAGTTGTGCATCCTAGTGCAAATATATCAAAAGCGAATTAGGGCATTAAGATAATTGAGCTTGTCTTACTACAGTGTGTCTAACTACTCTGTGTGTTACTGTACCTTCAGTTGTGCCTGGACATTTCTCAGCTGCTTCTGGGCCTCAGCAGCCTGGCGATTGGAATGACTGAGCTGGATCTCCATTTCATTCAGGTCTCCCTCCATCTTCTTCTTGATTCTCAGGGCATCATTTCTGCTCCTGACCTCAGCATCCAGAGTGCTCTGCATAGAGTCAATCACTCTCTGGCTGTTCCTCTTGATCTGCTCCATCTCCTCATCCTTTTCAGCCAGCTTCCTGTCCACCTCACCTTTGATCTGGTTGAGCTCCAACTGAACACGGAGGATCTTAGACTCTTCATGTTCCAGGGTTCCCTAATGATATGAAAAATAAAACAACTATCCTTGCAATTTGTTTGAAATATTGTATGTTCTTCTGTCTTTTTTTTTTTTAACACAATTGACTTGCACAACAAAGATTGATCTCTAGAAGTTTACCTCAGCTTCCTCAAGGGCTGTCTGGATCTCAGACTTCTCTGTCTCCACCTGCTTCTTAGACTTCTCAAGCTCATGAATGCTCTTGCCAGTCTCACCCATCTGTTCTGTCAGATCTGAGATCTCCTCTGTGGACAGATTTGCATGTTTGGTGTAAAACCTCAAAATGTGAAACACAAAATGTGAAATATATGTGTTGAATGCAGTCTATCTGTAGATGTTGTTATTGTAACTCACGTTGGAGGTTCTTGTTTTCACGCTTCATGGTCTCCAGCTGATCCAGAGCTTCCTCATAAGAGTTCTTCATCTTGAACAGCTCAGTGCCAAGAGAACGAGCCTCCTTCTGAGCTCCTTCAAGCTCTGCCTGACCCTCCTCAAACTTCTGTTTCCCCTCTGCCAAAACCTGAGTTACAAACAGTTTATGCAGTTGGCCTACTAAATAGTTAAATTATTGAAAACAGCTGATAATATTCACCCTGGTTAGTAAGGCATTGCCACACAAAGCAGAAGTTGCTACCTTATCAAAGTTCCTCTGTTTCTTGTCCAGGTTGGCAGCCAATCCATTAGCCCTCTCCACATCAATCATCAGGTCCTCCACCTCACTCTGGAGTCTCTGCTTTGTTTTCTCCAGAGAGGCACATTTGGAATTCACAGCCTCAATCTGCTCCTCAGCCTCCTGAAGACGCTGGGCCAGCTTTTTCCTGTTGACAAATTTGTTTTTTTTCTTCACTAGACTCATGACATCACAAATAACTTAATATTAATATCCTTGTATTTCAGAATGTATACAATACAGATCACTTGGTCACGTTTTGCAAAGCAAGTTCATGTTACATCTGTAGGAGCCACTTTTTTATGATATGGATTTTACTCACTTGGCCTCCTCAAGCTCCTCAGTGCGCTGGATAGCATCAGTTTCATACTTAGATCTCCACTGAGCCACCTCGCTATTGGCCTTGGACATTCCACGCTGCAGCTCAGCCTTGGCTTCCTGCTCTTCCTCAAACTGCTCCCTCAGAAGATCACAGTCATGGCGGGCAGACTGCACTGCATGTGCAAGTGCGTTCTTGGCCTGTTAAAAGATATATTATTGAATGCAAATTGCAAATGCAAATTAATAATTGAAACTCTGGAAATTATTTGTAGACATTCAAAGTTTTCTTACCTTAACCTCCTCCTCAATCTGCCTCTTCAGTTCCTCAATCTGCTGAGTGAAGGCCTGTTTGCCTCTTGTCAGCTGGGACACAAGTGCTTCTTTCTCTTCAATCTGACGACCAAACTCACCTTGTGTGACAATTTTGCATAACATGTTAAATTCAGTCTCTCAATTACACAGTAACAGCACACTGTATTTGGATCCTGTCTTAAGCATACCATTTTCTGTCAGGAGACGTGCTTTCTGTGCTCCCACGTCATTTAGCTGACGAATGTTTTCATCATTCTTGCTCTTCAGTTCACTCAGTTGGTCTTCAAGAGTACGGGACAACTTCTCCAGATTTCCCTAAAGGTGATATGTTTTTGTCAGCTTCAGAGATTAGATTTTATTTCTTTATTGTTACTACTTGATTAACAAATATTGATATTCTGGATATATTTGCTGACCTTTGCTTTAGCTACAGCCTCCATGTTGCTGGCGAGGTCGTCAATCTCCATCTTGTATTCACTCTTTTCCTTCTCAAGCTTTTGCTTGACACGCTGAAGGTTGTCGATCTGTTCTCCCAGTTCAGCAACGCTGTCAGCCTGCTTCTTGCGCAGAGCAGCAGCAGTGGCCTCATGCTGTAGAGTGGCCTCCTCCAGGTCACGACGGAGCTTCTGGAACTCAGCCTCACGCTTCTTGTTCATCTCAATCTGAGCAGCTGTAGCACCACCGGCCTCCTCCAGCCTCTCACTGATTTCTTCAAGTTCCCTGGAGAGGTCAGCTCTCTGCTTCTCAACCTTGGCGCGAGCAGCACGCTCAGCCTCAATCTCTTCCTCCAGTTCCTCAATACGAGCCTGTTGAATATAATGTGGCTCTCTTTCAATAAACTGCCCCTTTTTGAAAACATACCATTGTAAATGTTTACACCAAATGCATGATGGATGGTATTTCTCTTGTGGGTCACCTGAAGCTCCTTGATCTTCTTCTGGAGCTGAGCACCCATAGACTGCTCATCCTCAATCTTGCTCAGGAGCTGCGCAGTTTCAAAGTCCTTCCTGTAAGATGCAAAGAAGTACACCTTGGTAACAATGTTCCAATAAAGTTAATCATATCTTCAAAAGTCAATGTTTTTGTAATATATGGATGAGAAATAAAGTTTGTTACTTCTTAATTTTCTCGTCAGACTGCTGCTTGTCATTCTCCAGGTCCATGATAGATTCCTGGGCCAGTTTCAGGTCACCTTCAAGCTTCCTCTTGGCTCTCTCAAGGTCCATACGCAGCTTCTTCTCTTGCTCCAGAGAACCCTCAAGCTGTAGGAGAATACTCATTGTTATTATCAGGTCAAACAGGAAGTGTGTTAACAAAATTGACCAAATTTGTAAACTCACATCATCCACTTGCTGCTCAAGTTTGGTCTTGGCCTTGGTCAGAGTGTTGACTTTGTCTTCTTCAGCCTGCAGGTCATCAAGAGTCTGCTGATGTGCCTCTTGGAGGGCTTTCTTCTCCTTGGTCAGCTTGGCAAGGCTCTCATCCTGAGAGGCCATCTCCTCAGTCAGGTTCTTCACCTGGGTGTGGAAGAAAAAAGGTTACTTTTGAATTGATATGGGTTTTTTTTGCAATACATGAGATGCTTGTGAATATTTATGAACCTTGTTCTCAGTGGCATGTTTCTCCTTTTCCACTTTGGCCAAGGTAAGCTCCAGGTCATCAATGTCTTTCTTGAGCTCAGAGCATTCATCCTCCAGTTTTCTCTTCTTGGCAGTAAGCTCAGCATTCATTTCCTCTTCATCCTCCATCCTCTCAGTTGTCTCTTTGAGTTTGGCCTCAAGCTGAATCTTACTCTTGATCAGTCCCTCACACCTCTCCTCAGCATCTGACAGATTCTCTGATTCCTAGTTCACATTAAAAAAAAAGAATGCCATGTCTACAAATTATGAGAATAGGCAAATAGATCTATGTGTATTTCAGTTTATTTCTACTTACTGATGCCACTTGCAACTGCAGGTCGTTCTTCTCTTGCAGAAGAGACACCATTTTCTCCTCCAGTTCCTTCTTCTTGGCCAGGGCAGTAGCCAGGTCTGTTGTCATCTTCTCATAATTCTCCTTCATCTCGGCCAGCTCCTTCTCAGTTTCAGCAGTCTTTAGCAGAGGCTTGATCTTGTAGTACACCTTCATCCATGGCCAGTGTTTTACATTCATGAATGAGCGGACGTTGTACTGGATGGTAAAGACGGCTTCCCTGTGGACAAGACAGAGTTGCTGTTATGGACAAAGTAACATTAGATTTTTAGTTTTGGACATAAGTGTCAAGAATTATTTTAAACATGCCTTCTCGCTGTCATCTTCACAAACTCCTTCCTCATGAGGTAAGCACGGCAGAGAGCCTGAGTCATTGTGACCAGAGAAGCCAGTTTTTCATCACGCATCTCCTCAAGGGTACCAAGCAGACCGGCCTTGAAGAATACCTGAACAAAAACAATATTATAATACAACATACATTTTATTGCAATCCTTGTATAGAAGTTTACTTTACAGATTTAAATAAGATAAGTATGGTTTTCTACCTTTGTGGTTCCAAATCTGTACTGGTCATGATCAACATCAATAGACCCAAGCAGCTTTTCAGCAGCTTTCTTGTTGTCAATGAACTGGCCCTCAGGGATGACGCTGGCATTCAGTACCTTGTACCTTTTGTGAGACAGGCAATGGTTGAATTGAGGATATCTTTGGATTGCCTCCCTCAAAACTTAAAACCTTAAACTTAAAACTTAAACTAAAATATAAATTTGTACCTCTGCTTGAAGTCACTATATTGGATTCTGCTTGGGAAGCCCTTCCTGCAGATTCTGATGCCCTCTAGCACACCATTACACCTGAGCTGGTGGATGACCAGGAAGTTCTCCATCAGACCTGTAGAGAGAATATTGCTTGAATATTTTGTGAATACACAATTATTCACTATCTTGATCTGCCTGAATACATTTTACCATCCTAGTAAACTGAACCACACCATGAAACACAATGAATATCCTGTTATTTATGACAATACCTGGAGTCTTGGACTCATTAGGAATCAGGCAACGCACAAAGTGGGGATGAGTGCTCCTCAAGTTTGTCATCAGCTTGCCCAAGTTCTCCTGTAGGTAGAAAATGGAGATTTTATAAAAGGTAAGAACACTGAATTTAGTTCTCAATCAGGGCTGTTTTTCTTAAACCTTACCCTAAATTGTGAAGACACGGTCTGCATAGAACCTCCCTTCTTCTTGCCTCCCTTCTTTCCAGCTTCTGTTTTTTAGAAGATGTTATAAATTGAAATTCTTAGATTAATTCAACCCAACATATACATGAAGATAATGCACAACAGAAAAGTATGCATATATGCATAACTTTTAAAAGCATGTATCACTGGAGGATATCACACCTTCAGGGGGAGCAGCAGGATACAGAAGAGATAGCAGTTTCACTGGGGACTTCTGGTACAGCCCCAAAACGGACTCATTCAGAGGATCCTTGTTCTTGTCCAGCCAGCCAGAAATGTTGTAGTCCACAGTGCCAGCATAGTGCACCAGGGAGAAGTGGGCCTCAGCCTTACCCTTGGCAGGCTTTGGCTTCTCAAATGCTTTGTTTTTGCCAAGATGCTGGTCGTACAGCTTGTTCTTAAAGGATGTGTCTGTGGCCTTGGGGAACATGCACTCCTCTTCCAGGATGGAGAAGATGCCCATAGGCTTGATAAAAGAGCAAAGAGTTGTGTCAATGATAATCTTCTTGCATTATGACACATGGAGTATACAGAGACTCACAAAACTATTATTTACCCTTTCAATCAGCTCAATGCAGGCAGCCAAGTCCATACCGAAGTCAATGAACTCCCAGATAATACCCTCTTTCTTGTATTCCTCTTGCTCCAGGACAAACATGTGGTGGTTGAAGAACTGTTGCAGCTTCTCATTGGTGAAGTTGATGCACAGCTGCTCCAATGTGTTGAACTGTGAATGGAGAGATAATTTGCAGAGTCATCCTCATGGAATGAAAGTGAAATGAAAGTCTTGTGAAAGTTAGTAACTTCTTCTTGTAAGTTGTTGATATTATGATTGAAGCTCACATCAAAGATCTCAAAGCCAGCAATATCCAAGACACCGATGAAGTACTGTCTTGGCTGTTTTGTGTCCAACATCTGGTTGATACGGATGACCATCCACAAGAACATCCTCTCATAGATAGACTTGGCCAAGGCAGGCACTGAGTTCAGCACCTGCAATAAAATTGTAAAAAGGTTTTCCACCATTTCTAAAATGATACACAAAAATACAGATAAAAAAACAACTTGACTTCATTTTACATATTTGCATGTTGTGTTTACCAAATACATTGGCAGTGCTCATTTAAAGAATTTGATTTATATGGACATGTAAATTAGGAAGAGACTGGTGCATTTTCTCACCTGGGGGACAGTCTGTCCCTTGGTGACAAACTCATTTCCAACCTTTACTCTGGGGTAGCACAGGGCCTTCAGCATGTCAGCTGAGTTCAGACCCAGCAAGTAAGCAACCTTGTCGGCTTCTGAAAAAAGATTCCATCAAATGAAGTATTTTAACAACAACTGCTGATTATCATACTGTAGACAACAGAAAATTGTGACTCGAAGACTTACCCTCTGTGCCATCAGGCTCTGCCTGCTCCTCACGCTGCTTCTGCTTGAACTTCATGTTACCATGGTGGATGACAGCACCAGTCATCTTGTAGATGCTCATCTTCTCCTCAGATGTGAAGCCCAGGATATCAATAGCATTCTGTATTCAAAATGGGTTAAATAGTAGTACATTTGAACGACCAGTTGGGAATATTTGTTTGATGTAAAAAAAAAAACCCAATGAGATGGATTACATCAGTGGCTTCCAGCTCCACTTTGTCATCGATACTGGCCACTGTGATCTGACCCATGCTGATCATTGGGAAGTCATAGGGATTGGTTGTGATCAGGGAACATTCTGGGGAAAGACAATGTCAAATCCATTCATAATTTTGGTTTACGTGAGCAACATAAATAAGCATTATGAAAAGATAAACATTGATGGTCTTACCAATCAGTCCGGGTATGTGGTTGGTCATCATCTGGTAGAAGATGTGGTAGCCTCTCTCATCAGGAAGCTGGAATGTCACTCTAGACTTCTCCAGCAGATCTATAAGCATTGTTTAATGTCAAAATATTGGCCACTCTTACATATATCAGGCTTTTGTAATCATTGTAATTATTCGTCACTTACATGTTTCAATATCAGCACTAGACAGTTTGCCAGATGTGCCAAAGTGGATTCTGATGAATTTACCCTGTTTGGTAAAGCAGAATTCTTGATTTCCATCTACACAATACAATACTTCCTGATGGGTTCGAATCTCTCTTTACTTACGAAACGAGATGAGTTGTCATTTCTCACAGTCTTGGCATTACCGTAGGCCTCCAGCAGGGGATTGGCAGCAATAATCTGGTCCTCCAGTGACCCCTGTAATTCCAAATTAGGATAATTGGGGTTTGTTTCTCCTGGAAATATATTCCATACTTAAATCCAGTTAAAATCACATACCTGAAACTTTGCGCTTTCTTTCTTCTTGTCTCCACCCACTGAGATTGTTGCAAAGTATTGGATGACACGTTTGGTGTTCACTGTCTTTCCAGCACCAGATTCTCCACTGTTTGTTGACATGATGGTATTAGAACAAAGTCTGGATCAATTATGTTTATATTAAATAACCTCAACAGATGTGATACTTACGTGATCAAGACAGACTGGTTCTCCCTATCTGTTAAATGAAATGCACAGGTATTACTTATCCGACCAATAGAAGCCCTGTATATTGACAAAGCTGACATTGCTATGTTCAGGACATACCGGTAAGCATGTACTGATAGGCATTGTCAGAGACAGAGAAGATGTGGGGTGGAGCCTCCATACGCTTCTTGCCTCTGTAGGCATTTACAACTTCAGCATCGTACACTGGGAGCCACTTGTAGGGGTTCACAGTGGCACAGAAGAGCCCAGAGTAGGTCTGACAGTGATCAGAGAAATACATGCAATTAGCATTGTGTTACTTTTGTACTTGAGAAATGTTTGCACATGAGGCATATTATCTTACATAGATCATCCATGCAGCATAACGCTCTTTGAGGTTATACAACACAGAGGCTTCATTGAGATGGGTCATCATGGCCATATCCTCAATTTTGTCAAACTTGGGAGGGTTCATTGGGGTAACATCATCCTCCTTGACTGTCCTCTCCTGAAAGGACATCAATCACATTTGTCAGAATGCAAATGAATCAGATAGATTTAATTCTCAGTTCAGTCAAAGTTTAAGATACCAACCTCCTCTGCACCAAGAACTTTGACAGTGACTTTGCCACCATCTTTCTTGATGATTGTTCCCTTCAGGTACAGCTCTTTCACATCAGCCACATAGCAAGCACTCTTGGCATCAAATGGTCTGTTTTGAGCCTCAATTCTCTCCTTCTCTGGTTTACGGAGGTAAATGGAAGCTTTGCCATACATGGCCATCTCCGCGTCCGTACTCATGGTGGCGGCGGCTTACTTCTATATGGTAATTTCACATGAAAAGTAATGTTAGAATGATGTGAAGAAAAATCTCACAACACCGTATGCATGCATCTTCACAACGGTCTGTATGACTGTTTTTCAGAGCAGCTTGAAGTACTTCATACCTACCCTGTTACTTTCAGAAGATGAATTCCCAAAATCCTGTTGAAAGAATATTTCTTTTGGTATCAATAATTAATAAATATGGCACATGGCAATATAAAATAAAAATATCAACGTAGGCTGTATGAGAATTAAATATTCCTGCATAACATCCACAATCAAACAGAAAACAAGGCAGATGCAGATCATAAAGTTATTTAAACCAGACAAATAGTGGCAGCTAAGGCTAATGTCTCGCTGCGGAAGGTTGCAGCAAAGCTAATGAGTCCTTTCTGCCAAAGCTCCATCAAGTTCAAATTCAAAAATTAGAAACTGATCGACTTAAGAGGTCAATTAGGACAATACAGATGTCATATTTAGGGAATAACCACCAGTACCAAAGTACATAGTTTAGGAATTAGAAGAAGGCTGTATGAGAATTAAATATTCCTGCATAATATCCAAAATCAAACAGAAAACAAGGCAGATGCAGATCATAAAGTTATTTAAACCAGACATAAAGCAGTGGTAGCTAATGCTAATGTCTCGCTGCGGAAGGTTGCAGCAAAGCTAATGAGTCCTTTCTGCCAAAGCTCCATCAAGTTCAAATTCAAAAATAAGGAACTGATCGATTTAAGAGGTCAATAAGGACAATACAGATGTCATATTTAGGGAAGAACCACCAGTACCAAAGCACATAGTTTAGGAATTAGAAGAAGTCATGTCAAATCCTTTTAGTGGTAATAAAAGAAAAGAAAACATTCAGATTTGTGAGACATTTAGAAATGTATATATCGTCTATACTGTATATTTAGAAAATGACTAAACCCAATAAAATATCTAACCCCATAGCGTAATAGGAAATAATCTCACCACAAGCCGTAACTTCACAGGTCTTCTACCACACACTCTCAAGATCCTTTTGGAGGGCTTTTATTGAATCCATTTTGCTTGCAAAGCAAAAGTTAAAAGTGGGACACATGCCAAATGTGGTGAGGCCACCATCATTTGGAAACATGTGTTGCAAGTACATAAATCTGTTGTTTCATGTTTCGTTCAGTGAAGGCTGTTCTTGATATTTTTAGCTTTACTCAGAATAGGTTTTTATGAGACTGTCAAAGTAAATACTTGATGAAAAGCAATATGCCATAAATTAAACAGTATAAACCATTTCATAAGAGCTATATTGAAAATCAGCATTTTTAGTGTATTAAATAAAAGACTGTGATACTACTGTGATTTTTACACTATTTTGATGTCATAAACAACTTAAACTCTTGATAGGCTGCAGTCGCAAATCCATCCCTAGCTGTAGACTGAATCGTTAAGTGAGATGGCAGCAGGATATTTTTACCCAATTTGACCCAATTAATAATTGGCCTTGAGAGACAGGGTAGGATAGGTTGAAAGACAACATGTTTGCAGGGAAATTATTGCAATAATATGGGGCAATATTTACATGGCAAAGTTACATTGTAGAATATTTTGAAGATGTTTTCATCTGAATTTAGTTCTATGTAGTTAATCAGTGGTAATATCTCTGAACACACTTTGATACACCCATTGAAAATGCCATTTTTATTGATCTCCCCACTGAAGCATTATATTTATGACCTTGCTTTTAATAGTCTGTAAAAGCCCAGAGACAATTAATGAAGCAAAATTTGAAATGTATCTGAAAATAAATGTGCTTCCATGAATCTCTTTACAGTATTAAGTGCCCTGCAAGTTTTATTTTAGAGACATAACTTCAGAAATAAAGAAATTGTAAGCGCTTTTTGCTGCCAATGTTTTGGCAATGTTCTGTCATAAACAGTTAACATTGCTGGTTTAAAATATAAAGGCTATCCAATTAGACAGAGATATGCTATTCTATGTACAAAAAGATTTTTTTTTTGTTACTGATACTGATTGGTGTGAAAGGAAAACAGGTTAGGCATTTGAGACAAACAGTTAAGATGATGGGAATCCTTTTAAACCGAAGTCAGAAATTATGAATGAGATTATGGTTACCTACAGTGTGGCACAACACAATAAACCACACACCATTGCAGAAGAACTATTACTTCTTGCAATTTTTGTGCTGTCAATGTGTGCAACTTAAAGTCTTATTAAAGATTATGTTGAAATTGTCACAGCCCAGCTCAAGGTAAGAACAAACAGAAGAAGGCCACACATGACTTTTTAAACTAAATATTTATTTACACAATAAAAATTAAGTATCAATGAAATACAGTATATCTATAAGTCAGAAACATCAGTAGTGTGTGCTGTGTCTGGATGTGTTATGTGAAAGGTGCAATTCTACAAGGAAAACTAACCAAAGCTTCAACAAACCAAACACAAAGGAGAGAGAGAGAGACTTGCAGATTCCAGCAGCATGTGTAGCAGGGGCCAATCAGCCAATTCACATGTAGATCATTCCACTGACGACTTCCTGGCATTTTTTTCAAATGAGGAAACATCCTCAGGAAGCCTCACAGGGCTGTCACACACCCCTCCACAACAATGGGGTTAAACATGAAATCTCGATTTTTTTCCCCGCTGTCAGTCACCATAGCCATGCCTACCAACCTCTCTCCACATTTAGTCCTCCTGGTGCTCCCAAAACTCAGCAATGTCTGCAACTTCACCTTAACAATTGAAGAATAATAGAACACAGGATAGAAAAACATATTTGCCAAGGGTAGTTGGCAAATGTGAGGGAGGTTTAACTTGGGCAGATGCGCATGAGATAGGACGTCAGCACCTACACAAAGATATATAATATTGTATTTTTTCCACTTGCAGTTCCTATTGCACACCTGGCCATTCCGGGAGAGGGAATCCCTCTTTATAATGCCTTTCTATTGAAAAGGTTTCTGCCTTTTCCTTATACATTGAGTTTTTTTTTCTTGTCTTCTTAGAGAGCTGTGGGCTAAGACTAACTGTGTGCTGTCCTGTAAAGCCCTTTGAGACATTGTATGTGATTTTTACAAATTAATTACATTTGATTTGATTTGATAAACTGTTGCTGCTTGACCTCTGTGGGACAGGAAACTGCACCCATTTTTTTTTTTTTAGCTCTTGGGAGATGCTGGTGTAAAATTTGTGGTGCTTATTGAAGACACATTGAAGTCATGCCGAGATAGAAAGAACATCCAATAAGACTAGCCTTTCACCACAGATGACAGTGGCAGTGTATTATTCAGTATAACCCATTGTGATATCAAACTAAATGCTTATAAACAGGAAGTGCAAAGTTCACACAAGGTCTTATGGATGTCCTCATGTGTGAGGTCTGCATATGCTGCAAAACCTCAGCTACTATCGGAGCTGTAATATCTGATATTTCTGATATGTGTCGAGAAACAGTTTTTATTGCCTGAAATCCTTGTCCACAAGACAACTTGTGCACGAAAACACTTTCGCCGGTGCGGTGCTGTCATGTTCGGTCACGTGACACCATAACATTTGGCTAGCAAGCCGGCTTTGACGATGACCGCCCCAAAAATAGCCCCGGTATGAGGCATGAGGAATTAAAAAATGTTACGAATGTGAATGACCAGTGTGTGCGTGTCTCATTTGCGGTGCGAACGCGTCTGTGGGGCGCCACTTCACCAAAGTCCACAGCAACTTTTCACGGGACTTACCGGTTGCTAGTAGGGTGTGATGTGTCGTTGGCGAATGAGGCGGCTCAAAAACAGGCTCTTTTTACTTTTTCTGCTACTCAATACAAGACAGAAAGATAGGATGGTCTTCTCCATGCCATGGACACGGGGAAGACTGAACGTTTGAACTGATGTGCCGTTCGACCGACTCACGTGAAAACAGACAAGGATCATAACATGAAGCAGGGAGGGGCGGAGTGTGCTGAGTTGACGGTCTACTACAGGTACAGAGCAGGACAGAGGGAAGCAGAGAGAGAGAGAGAAGTGCGTTGACTGCAGTGAGCGAAAAGACAGGTGACAGCTGGAAAAAGCAGCATTTGGATGCATTTTTAACAATTTTGACAACATAAAGGCAGAATGCAGAATTAAGCCGCCACGTCGAGCAGGGTCCACAAAAAACCTTCACAGACATGAGAACTGTGCATCCTACAGTTCAGTTGGAAGAAAAAAGAAGCTCCACCCAGGCTCTCAAACCAGTGTATGTTCTTCCAAACAGGAAAACACATTCCAAAACTGTACGACAGAGAACGTGCTTCACTGCAAGAACATTCTAAAACTATTTTTAATTAGAAAATAGTACCACACTCTCATCAGAACAGACTGAATGCATGTGAAGTATGATGATATGGGAGCTACAGGGAATTCCCTGAACTACAGGGAATGTGAAGGGAAATTGTGACAGTGATATGTGGACAGACATTTGAACTATGATAGGTAAAGTATTGGTAAAATAGTAGAATAAGTAACTAATAATATATATATGAAAAAAACATTGTCTTGTTTTCTAAAGAGTTAAATATGATGTGAATTCATTGGTGAGCGTGACACGCTCAAAATGTATACAGAAAAAAACAAGCTTATGTTGCTTTATCAAGTGACATCGTGCTGTCAGATGTACGTATTCTTTGACCCTTTCGCAAGCTACTCAGAAACGGGGCGAGCGACCTGTTGGAGACCACTGGTATATGGGGTGATAGCGCTGTTCCTCAGATTATCGAGTCGCTCAGGTTTAGTTACAACTCTGGACTAATGCAAGATGGAAAGCAACGGATTGACATTGACTCTTGATCAAATATTGAATTTAAAATTTCGATTAGCTGGGCATACTGTGCATCATAGATGTACATCTCGCAGTTTAAATGTTTTTCGTTGTATATTATTATTGACGAAAGCATTTGACATGACAATGTGTATACAGTTGTGGGACACTTTTTTATACCAAAGAGAAACGGGAAAAGGAAGGGAAAAAGCTGCAAGGAAAGAACTATTGATTGGGACCTGGTAGGAGACAAAGAAACGATGACTTGAGTTGATGACTTATACAATTGGGTTGTATGGGTGGTCGATAATAGCATTGTTGGTGATGAATAATTGTGTTTGGTACCAGAGTAATAATAGTGAAGAAATACAATACAAACCACATTTATAGATTTACTATGGAAGGCAATGAAAATTCTTCTATATTTTATCTATTTCTATTCTATATGGGCATGTGGAGGGAACCAATGTTAACCACAGACCTGTATAGGTTTTATGTTACTATTTTGATGCATGAAGTTGTGACAATAGCATATAGGCTTATGTTTATATTGTGTAGACAAAGCTAATTGTTATATTTACTGTTAATATTCACTTATAAGATTCAATGAAAAATATTCTAGTCAATAAATATTGTTTGTTTTTGCCTCTTTCTGTTCTCTCTCTCAGTGGAATGAAAACAATGAAAATAAGGGAAGGTGATTTATACAAACAGATTTTAATTGGAGCATATTTCGCACCATATTATATGATTTGAAACATGTTGGCACCTGTCAGCAGTGGGTTTTACTCAGCTGCCTCCTTTCCCTAGTGAAACACAAACAAAATAATGATGAGTTTTAAGTTAGTTTTAAGAAGTAATATATTTTACAAAAAGCAAATCTTTAAAATTAACAGCAGACATTTACCTTGCCAGAATCACGGCTCTTTGCTCTCAGCTTGTTGACCTGAGACTCTGCAATGTCAGCACGCTCCTCAGCCTCCTCCAGTTCATGCTGGACTTTCCTGCACTTGGACAGGTGGACATTGGCTTGCTCCTCCTGGAATACAATAAAAGATTAAATGGCATATACGCACATGTCTGCTTTGTATCAAACAACTGTAGTGTGTTCTGACATTTTTATGTTTAACATCAATGTTATGTCCTTACCGCTTCCTCAGACTGCCTCTTGTAGGCCTTCACCTTGAGCTGTAGTTTGTCAACTAGATCCTGAAGCCTGGTAACATTTTTCTTGTCCTCTTCAGTCTATGACAGGATGTAAATTTGTAAGATCCAACATTTTTGGTAGTAACTACATTTGTTTATTACTACATGGTGTCAAAGTGACTGTACCTGGTAGGTGAGCTCCTTCACCCTCCTCTCATACTTGCGGACTCCCTTAATAGCATCAGCTCCACGTCTCTGCTCTGCTTCGACTTCAGCCTCCAGCTCACGCACCTTTAGAAAACAAGTTTACTTTTATTAAGAATCCATTCTATTCAACATAGTCAAATTTAAATAGCTTTGGTTCAACTTTTTATATCGTGTTTGTCTTACCCTGGACTCAAGTTTCTGGAGCTGTTTCTTGCCACCCTTCATGGCCAGGTTCTCAGCCTCATCCAGACGGTGCTGCAAGTCCTTAACAGCAACTTCCAGATTCTTCTTCATCCTCTCCAGGTGAGCACTGGTGTCCTGTTCCTTCTTCAACTCCTCGGCCATCATAGCAGCCTATAAAATATGGAATCAAAAGTTTTACAGAAATGCAGATCACCTTTAAATGATGTACCTGATGTATGAAATATGAGCCTACATCAGTGATGGCTTTCTTAGCCTTCTCCTCAGCATTTCTAGCTTCCTGAACAGTGTCATCCACTTCACTCTGGATCTGGACCAGGTCAGTCTCAAGCTTCTTCTTGGTGTTCAGAAGGCTTGTGTTCTAAAAGAAGAACAGGGCACTTAATTAACTCAGAACATAGTGTACTTAAATTAAAAGTTGTTTGGTAAATCCTTGTATTTACCCACCTGAGAGTGCAGAAGTCCAACACGCTCACTGGCGTCCACCAGCTCCTGCTCAGCCACTTTGCGGCCTCTCTCTGTCTGCTCCAGAGCAGCCCTAAGCTCCTCAATTTCAGCCACCATCAAACCATTCCTACGCTCCACCATAGCAGCTTGCTCTTTAACATCATCCTGGGCTCTGACAGCATCGTCAAGGTGCAGTTGTGCATCCTAGTGCAAATATATCAAGAGGGAATTAGGGCATTGTGATAATTGAGCTTGTCTTACTACAGTGTGTCCAACTACTCTGTGTGTTACTGTACCTTCAGTTGTGCCTGGACATTCCTCAGCTGCTTCTGGGCCTCAGCAGCCTGGCGATTGGCATGACTGAGCTGGATCTCCATTTCATTCAGGTCTCCCTCCATCTTCTTCTTGATTCTCAGGGCATCATTTCTGCTTCTGACCTCAGCATCCAGAGTGCTCTGCATAGAGTCAATCACTCTCTGGCTGTTCCTCTTGATCTGCTCCATCTCCTCATCCTTTTCAGCCAGCTTCCTGTCCACCTCACTTTTGATCTGGTTGAGCTCCAACTGAACGCGGAGGATCTTAGACTCTTCATGTTCCAGGGTTCCCTAATGATATGAAAAATAAAACAACTATCCTTGCAATTTGTTTGAAATATTGTATGTGTCTTTTTTGACATAATTGATCTCTAGAAGAAGTTTACCTCAGCTTCCTCAAGGGCTGTCTGGATCTCAGACTTCTCTGTCTCCACCTGCTTCTTGGACTTCTCAAGCTCATGAATGCTCTTGCCAGTCTCACCCATCTGTTCTGTCAGATCTGAGATCTCCTCTGTGGACAGATTTGCGTGTTTGGTGTAAAACCTCAAAATGTAAAACACAAAATGTGAAATATATGTGTTGAATGCAGTCTATCTGTAGATGTTGTTATTGTAACTCACGTTGGAGGTTCTTGTTTTCACGCTTCATGGTCTCCAGCTGATCCAGAGCTTCCTCATAAGAGTTCTTCATCTTGAACAGCTCAGTGCCAAGAGAACGAGCCTCCTTCTGAGCTCCTTCAAGCTCTGCCTGACCCTCCTCAAACTTCTGTTTCCACTCTGCCAAAACCTGAGTTACAAACAATTTATGCAGTTGGCCTACTAAATAGTTAAATAATTGAAAACAGCTGATTATATTCAACCTGGTTAGTAAGGCATTGCCACACAAAGCAGAAGTTGCTACCTTATCAAAGTTCCTCTGTTTCTTGTCCAGGTTGGCAGCCAATCCATTAGCCCTCTCCACATCAATCATCAGGTCCTCCACCTCACTCTGGAGTCTCTGCTTTGTTTTCTCCAGAGAGGCACATTTGGAATTCACAGCCTCAATCTGCTCCTCAGCCTCCTGAAGACGCTGGGCCAGCTTTTTCCTGTTGACAAATTTGGTTTTTTTCTTCACTAGACTCATGACATCACAAATAACTTAATATTAATATCCTCGTATTTCAGAATGTATACAATACAGATCACTTGGTCACGTTTTGCAAAGCAAGTGCATGTTACATCTGTAGGAGCCACTTTTTTATGATATGGATTTTACTCACTTGGCCTCCTCAAGCTCCTCAGTGCGCTGGATAGCATCAGTTTCATACTTAGATCTCCACTGAGCCACCTCGCTATTAGCCTTGGACATTCCACGCTGCAGCTCAGCCTTGGCTTCCTGCTCTTCCTCAAACTGCTCCCTCAGAAGATCACAGTCATGGCGGGCAGACTGCACCGCATGTGCAAGTGCGTTCTTGGCCTGTTAAAAGATATATTATTGAATGCAAATTGCAAATGCAAATTAATAATTGAAACTCTGGAAATTATTTGTAGACATTCAAAGTTTTCTTACCTTAACCTCCTCCTCAATCTGCCTCTTCAGTTCCTCAATCTGCTGAGTGAAGGCCTGTTTGCCTCTTGTCAGCTGGGACACAAGTGCTTCTTTCTCTTCAATCTGACGACCAAACTCACCTGTGACAATTGGCACAACATGTTAAATTCGGTCTCTCAATAACACAGTAACAGCACACTGTATTTGGATCCTGTCTTAAGCATACCATTTTCTGTCAGGAGACGTGCTTTCTGTGCTCCCACGTCATTTAGCTGACGAATGTTTTCATCATTCTTGCTCTTCAGTTCACTCAGTTGGTCTTCAAGAGTACGGGACAACTTCTCCAGATTTCCCTAAAGGTGATACGTTTTTGTCAGCTTCAGAGATTAGATTTGACTTCTTTATTGTTTTCACTTGATTAACGAATATTGATATTCTGGATATATTTGCTGACCTTTGCTTTAGCCACAGCCTCCATGTTGCTGGCGAGGTCGTCAATCTCCATCTTGTATTCACTCTTTTCCTTCTCAAGCTTTTGCTTGACACGCTGAAGGTTGTCGATCTGTTCTCCCAGTTCAGCAACGCTGTCAGCCTGCTTCTTGCGCAGAGCAGCAGCAGTGGCCTCATGCTGTAGAGTGGCCTCCTCCAGGTCACGACGGAGCTTCTGGAACTCAGCCTCACGCTTCTTGTTCATCTCAATCTGAGCAGCTGTAGCACCACCGGCCTCCTCCAGCCTCTCACTGATTTCTTCAAGTTCCCTGGAGAGGTCAGCTCTCTGCTTCTCAACCTTGGCGCGAGCAGCACGCTCAGCCTCAATCTCTTCCTCCAGTTCCTCAATACGAGCCTGTTGAATAATATGTGGCTCTCTTTCAATAAACTGCCCCTTTTTGAAAACATACCATTGTAAATGTTTACACCAAATGCATGATGGATGGTATTTCTCTTGTGGGTCACCTGAAGCTCCTTGATCTTCTTCTGGAGCTGAGCACCCATAGACTGCTCATCCTCAATCTTGCTCAGGAGCTGCGCAGTTTCAAAGTCCTTCCTGTGTGAAGTACAGATCAAGTACACCTTGGTAACAATGTTCCAATAAAGTTAATCATATCTTCAAAAGTCAATGTTTTTGTAATATATGGATGAGAAATAAAGTTTGTTACTTCTTAATTTTCTCGTCAGACTGCTGCTTGTCATTCTCCAGGTCCATGATAGATTCCTGGGCCAGTTTCAGGTCACCCTCAAGCTTCCTCTTGGCTCTCTCAAGGTCCATACGCAGCTTCTTCTCTTGCTCCAGAGAACCCTCAAGCTGTAGGAGAACACTCATGTTATTATCAGGTCAAACAGGAAGTGTGTTGACAAAATTGACCAAATTTGTAAACTCACATCATCCACTTGCTGCTCAAGTTTGGTCTTGGCCTTGGTCAGAGTGTTGACTTTGTCTTCTTCAGCCTGCAGGTCATCAAGAGTCTGCTGATGTGCCTCTTGGAGGGCTTTCTTCTCCTTGGTCAGCTTGGCAAGGCTCTCATCCTGAGAGGCCATCTCCTCAGTCAGGTTCTTCACCTGGGTGTGGAAGAAAAAAGGTTACTTTTGAATTGATATGTTTTTTTTTGCAATACATGAGATGCTTGTGAATATTTATGAACCTTGTTCTCAGTGGCATGTTTCTCCTTTTCCACTTTGGCCAAGGTAAGCTCCAGGTCATCAATGTCTTTCTTGAGCTCAGAGCATTCATCCTCCAGTTTTCTCTTCTTGGCAGTAAGCTCAGCATTCATTTCCTCTTCATCCTCCATCCTCTCAGTTGTCTCTTTGAGTTTGGCCTCAAGCTGAATCTTACTCTTGATCAGTCCCTCACACCTCTCCTCAGCATCTGAGAGATTCTCTGATTCCTAGTTCACATTGAAAAAATAGAATGCCATGTCTACAAATTATGGACTAAATAGGAAAATAGATCTCTGTGTATTGTTTGGCCTGTTTATTTGTACTTACTGATGCCACTTGCAACTGCAGATCATTCTTTTCTTGTAGAAGAGACACCATCTTCTCCTCCAGCTCCTTTTTCTTGGCCAGGGCAGTAGCCAGGTCTGTTGTCATTTTGTCATAATTCTCTTTCATCTGGGCCAGCTCCTTCTCAGTTTCAGCAGTCTTAAGCAAAGGCTTGATCTTGTAGTACACCTTCATCCATGGCCAGTGTTTTACATTCATGAATGAGCGGACATTGTACTGGATGGTAAAGATGGCGTCTCTGTGGACAAGACAGAGTTGCAGTTATGGACAGTTCATTTTACATTTTTAATAGTGTACATAAGTGTCAAGAAATGTTTTCAACATGCCTTCTCTCTGTCATCTGCACAAACTCCTTCCTCATGAGGTAAGCACGGCAGAGAGCCTGAGTCATTGTGACCAGAGAAGCCAGTTTTTCATCACGCATCTCCTCAAGGGTACCGAGCAAACCGGCCTTGAAGAATACCTGAACAAAAATAATAATGCAGTCACAAAAAGCATTTCATGGCAAATCTTATAAAGAAATATCCTTTTTAAAGTTGAATAAGATAAGTATAGTTTTCTACCTTGGTGGTTCCAAATCTGTACTGGTCATGATCAACATCAATAGACCCAAGCAGCTTCTCAGCAGCTTTCTTGTTGTCAATGAACTGGCCCTCAGGGATGACGCTGGCATTCAGTACCTTGTACCTTTTGTGAGACAGGTAATGGTTGAATTGAGGATATCTTTGGATTGCCTCCCTCAAAACTTAACCTAAAATATAAATTTGTACCTCTGCTTGAAGTCACTGTATTGGATTCTGCTTGGGAAGCCCTTTCTGCAGATTCTGATGCCCTCCAGCACACCATTACACCTGAGCTGGTGGATGACCAAGAAGTTCTCCATCAGACCTGTAGAGAGAATTTTTCTTGAATATTTTGAATACTTAATTATTCACTATCTTGATATCTGCCAAAATACATTTTACCATCCTAGTATACTGAACCACACCATGAACACAATGAATATCCTGTTATTTATGACAGTACCTGGAGTCTTGGACTCATTAGGAATCAGGCAACGCACAAAGTGGGGATGAGTGCTCCTCAAGTTTGTCATCAGCTTGCCCAAGTTCTCCTGAAGGTAGAAAATGGAGATTTTATAAAAGGTAAGAACACTGAATTTAGTTCTCAATCAGGGCTGTTTTTCTTAAACCTTACCCTAAATTGTGAAGACACGGTCTGCATAGAACCTCCCTTCTTCTTGCCTCCCTTCTTTCCAGCTTCTGTATTTTAGAAGATGTTATAAATTGAAATTCTTAGATTAATTCAACCCAACATATACATAAAGCTATATAAAGCACAACAGAAAAGTATGCATATATGCATAACTTTTAAAAGCATGTATCACTGGAGGATATCACACCTTCAGGGGGAGCAGCAGGATACAGAAGAGATAGCAGTTTCACTGGGGACTTCTGGTACAGCCCCAAAACAGACTCATTCAGAGGATCCTTGTTCTTGTCCAGCCAGCCAGAAATGTTGTAGTCCACAGTGCCAGCATAGTGCACCAGGGAGAAGTGGGCCTCAGCCTTACCCTTGGCAGGCTTTGGCTTCTCAAATGCTTTGTTTTTGCCAAGATGCTGGTCGTACAGCTTGTTCTTAAAGGATGTGTCTGTGGCCTTGGGGAACATGCACTCCTCTTCCAGGATGGAGAAGATGCCCATAGGCTTGATAAAAGAGCAAAGAGTTGTGTCAATGATAATCTTCTTGCATATGACACATGGAGTATACAGAGACTCACAAAACTATTGTTTACCTTTTCAATCAGCTCAATGCAGGCAGCCAAGTCCATACCAAAGTCAATGAACTCCCAGATAATACCCTCTTTCTTGTATTCCTCTTGCTCCAGGACAAACATGTGGTGGTTGAAGAACTGTTGCAGCTTCTCATTGGTGAAGTTGATGCACAGCTGCTCCAATGTGTTGAACTGTGAATGGAGAGATAATTTGCAGAGTCATCCTCATGGAATGAGAGTGAAATGAAAGTCTTGTGAAAGTTAGTAACTTCTTCTTGTAAGTTGTTGATATTATGATTGAAGCTCACATCAAAGATCTCAAAGCCAGCAATATCCAAGACACCGATGAAGTACTGTCTTGGCTGTTTTGTGTCCAACATCTGGTTGATACGGATGACCATCCACAAGAACATCCTCTCATAGATAGACTTGGCCAAGGCAGGCACTGAGTTCAGCACCTGCAATAAAATTGAAAAAAGGTTTTCCACCATTTCTAAAATGATACACAAAAATACAGATAAAAAAACAACTTGATTTCATTTTACATATTTGCATGTTGTGTTTACCAAATACATTGGCAGTGCTCATTTAAAGAATTTGATTTATATGGACATGTAAATTAGGAAGAGACTGGTGCATTTTCTCACCTGGGGGACAGTCTGTCCCTTGGTGACAAACTCATTTCCAACCTTTACTCTGGGGTAGCACAGGGCCTTCAGCATGTCAGCTGAGTTCAGACCCAGCAAGTAAGCAACCTTGTCGGCTTCTGAAAAAAGATTCCATCAAATTAAGTATTATAATAACAACCGCTGATTATCATACTGTAGACAACAGAAAATTAGGACTCGAAGACTTACCCTCTGTGCCATCAGGCTCTGCCTGCTCCTCACGCTGCTTCTGCTTGAACTTCATGTTACCATGGTGGATGACAGCACCAGTCATCTTGTAGATGCTCATCTTCTCCTCAGAAGTGAAGCCCAGGATGTCAATAGCGTTCTGTATTCAAAATGGGTTAAAAAGTAGTACATTTGAACGACCAGTTGGGAATATTTGTTTGATGTATAAAAAAAACCAATGAGATGGATTACATCAGTGGCTTCCAGCTCCACTTTGTCATCAATACTGGCCACGGTGATCTGACCCATGCTGGTCATTGGGAAGTCATAGGGATTGGTTGTGATCAGGGAACATTCTGGGGAAAGACAATGTCAAATCCATTCATAGTTTTGGTTTACGTGAGCAACATAAATAAGCATTATGAAAAGATAAACATTAATGGTCTTACCAATGATTCCGGGTATGTGGTTGGTCATCATCTGGTAGAAGATGTGGTAGCCTCTCTCATCAGGAAGCTGGAATGTCACTCTAGACTTCTCCAGCAGATCTATAAGCATTGTTTAATGTCAAAATATTGGCCACTCTTACATATATCAGGCCTTTGGAATCATTGTAATTATTCGTCACTTACATGTTTCAATATCAGCACTAGACAGTTTGCCAGTTGTGCCGAAGTGGATTCTGATGAATTTACCCTGTTTGGTAAAGCAGAATTCTTGATTTCCATCTACACAATACAATATTTCCTGATGGGTTCCAATCTCTCTATACTTACAAAACGAGATGAGTTGTCATTTCTCACAGTCTTGGCATTACCATAGGCCTCCAGCAGGGGATTGGCAGCAATAATCTGGTCCTCCAGTGACCCCTGTATTCCCAAATTAGGATAATGTCAGAAAATTGTTTCTTCTGGAAACATGTTCTATACTTTAATCCAGTTAAAATCACATACCTGATACTTTGCGGTATCTTTCTTCTTGTCTCCACCCACTGAGATTGTTGCAAAGTATTGGATGACACGTTTGGTGTTCACTGTCTTTCCAGCTCCAGATTCTCCACTGTTTGTTGACATGATGGTATTAGAACAAAGTCTGGATCAATTATGTTTATATTAAATAACCTCAACAGATGTGATACTTACGTGATCAAGACAGACTGGTTCTCCCTATCTGTTAAATGAAAAGCACAGGTATTACTTATCCGACCAATAGAAGCCCTGTATATTGACAAAGCTGACATTGCTATGTTCAGGACATACCGGTAAGCATGTACTGATAGGCATTGTCAGAGACAGAGAAGATGTGGGGTGGAGCCTCCATACGCTTCTTGCCTCTGTAGGCATTTACAACTTCAGCATCGTACACTGGGAGCCACTTGTAGGGGTTCACAGTGGCACAGAAGAGCCCAGAGTAGGTCTGACAGTGATCAGAGAAATACATGCAATTAGCATTGTGTTACTTTTGTACTTAAGAAATGTTTGCACATGAGGCATATTATCTTACATAGATCATCCATGCAGCATAACGCTCTTTGAGGTTATACAACACAGAGGCTTCATTGAGATGGGTCATCATGGCCATATCCTCAATTTTGTCAAACTTGGGAGGGTTCATTGGGGTAACATCATCCTCCTTGACTGTCCTCTCCTGAAAGGACATCAATCACATTTGTCAGAATGCAAATGAATCAGATAGATTTAATTCTCAGTTCAGTCATAGTTTAAGATACTAACCTCCTCTGCACCAAGAACTTTGACAGTGACTTTGCCACCATCTTTCTTGATGATTGTTCCCTTCAGGTACAGCTCTTTCGCATCAGCCACATAGCAAGCACTCTTGGCATCAAATGGTCTGTTTTGAGCCTCAATTCTCTCCTTCTCTGGTTTACGGAGGTAAATGGAAGCTTTGCCATACATGGCCATCTCCGCGTCCGTACTCATGGTGGCGGCTTACTTCTGTGTGGTAATTTGTAAATATGATTACTTACTGTATTATCTGAAATAGCTAACACATCATCTTAATCATTGGTCTCAAATAAATATTTCAATGTAATTTTCACCCTACACATTGTTGTTGTTTGTTTTTTTTTTTACAACAAACTAGTTTCAATATCCATAGGATTCATTGAATGATGAATAAATATTTCATCACATTGCATTTACTATATTCTGTATTTCACAGATTTAGAAATTGAAAATGTCCATACCTGATCCTTTTATGCTGGCAAATTGGCTGGCTTTATTCCACAATCCTGTCGAAAATATTTTTTAATCAGTGTAAGTATAAAAGCACATTCTTTTTAAAACGAAAAGCAATTCACTTAAGAAACTTTTCTTTATTTGGTGTATGGTTTTTAAAAAATTCCAGCGTAATAATAAATAATCTCACCACAAGCAGGAACTTCACAGGTCTTCTACCACACTCGCAAGCTGTCCTCGGGCTCCTTATATTGAATCTGATGTGCTTACAAGGCAGTAGTTAAAAATGGGACACATGCCAAATGTGGTAAGAATGGCATGGACCATATTGCACTTGAAACATGTGTCGCACATGCTTTGATCGTATGTGTTGGCTTTCAGTCTGTATAGCCAGTTTCTGATTCCTTTCCTATATCGTATTTGAGTATTGAAAGAAAAAATATTTCTAAAATAGATTAATAATGAAGTACTTTTTGGACAGTTTTGTAAAAAGATAGGGGTTTTCTGTTTTATTTAATCTTTTAGTGACAACCAAAAAACAAATGAAAACAATGTTAATGCATATCAGAAAAAAATAAATATGCACTAGTGTTGTTTAAGCAAAATAGATTTTGCTGTCATATTGACACTTGTGTTAAGCTGTAAACACCATAACTAACATGCAGCTGAAAATTATTTCTGGCTTCATACAATTACTGACTTTGGCATGTTTTTTATGTCAAGCCCCAGGCGGATATTTTTTATACATTTTAATTTCACATGTCACGGAAAAATGTTAATCCTCTGAGTGAGAGTTCAATAGTTTAAATGATTATAAAAATAATAATAATGATGATAACATGTTTTATGTTTTATGTAATTTTAAAGCTTTAATGTTATCCAAATCTTCTTATTAAATGTCTTAGACAGTCTAGGCAGAAGGACATTAATCATTATGTTAATGTGAGCTACACCTATACATGATGTGCCGTTATTGTATCAAGAATATTTTCTATAGGCTCAAAGCACAAGCTCAGAAATTCTTGGGTCTGCTACCACATATTGTCACTCTTATTTTGGAATCTTTACTGTCTTGAATGTGACTGGCTTGCAAAAGTTAAAAATGGGACACATGCCAAGTTTGGTAAAACAGCTGCCCTTCCATCAGTTAAACATTTGTTGCGCCTTCTACACCCATCTTATGTTACATGATTCAATCAGCAAAGGCATCTCCTGGATTTGTGATAATCCTTTAAGTTAAAATAAGCAACTTTTATTATTTATTACAAGAGTACCAAAGTACGCTGATTAAAATCAGATAAATATTCACATCATTCTTATTTAGTGATTTGAGTAAGATATACACCTATAAAAGCCTGAATATTGAAAGGTAATCTAATGTAAGTAGTATGCTTGAATTAAAAACATTTTGATGTAAAAGTTTCACAACTAATTAAATAAAATGTATAATACCATTGCTTGTTCTTGAGTGTAAATGACATGTCTGTGGTATTCACACTCATATGTCAAGCCACTAACACCTCAACAGACTTTATAGACCTACTGTAACTTCCAATCCATTTTTGGTACATGCATGTGGCCTCATTCCTGTTGTTGAGCAATATATTGGAATCAGTTTTTTAAATTCTGTCTAGTTAAGATGTACTGTATCCTTGTTTTAACAATATTTATTTATTTTAACCTTCACTTAATATTTGAAGGTTCAAAACACGATGACGGATAGTTTGCAGTGGAGACAAATCATTTTTTATGTTACCAACTGTGGAATGTACATTGGGGCCAATCAAAGGCAATGTCAGTGAAGGACATCGGACTTCAGAAGTGAGACAAAATGGAAACTGACTTGGGAAAAAAGGAGTCTTTAAACTGCAGATTTGTATGGTTACTCTCAATTTCTATTTGACATGCCAAGTCAGATTCCTTCTCATCTTTGACAACTTTGGGCATTAGATTTTTTAAATGAATCCTTATCAAGGGGAAATTTACTTTCCACATTTTTGATTTATTCATTCATTCTCCCTAGATGCTTAACCTTACAGGGTCTTGGGGTGCTGGTTCCGATCCCAGCAGGCATTGGGCGAAAGGAAGGGTATTATAATTACAACAAACTATATAATTATAATTCAATATTCAATATGATGTAACAATTTATGTTGATTGAGTATATAATGTGTGTCTAAAAGGCCAGAGTTTATTGCGCTGGCTGACCAAAGGGCCCAAAAGAGAGATTCTGAGTTAGAGGAAACTTTGTCCTGAGCGCAGTAGACATGTCATTAATATATCATATATCATGAAAGAAATATCAAACAGAGAGGGAGATTGGATTAACAGCTTTTTTATTGGTGTGGCTTTTTTAACGTCATATTATATGAATCAAAACAGCAATCAGCAAGGGCACTTTACTCAGCTGCCTCTTTTCCCTGTTAAAAAAAAGACAGACTTTGAGTTACGTTTCAACAAGTTTTGGCTGATCATTTTCCTATCAGCCACAGTAGGTTTAAATTGATGAATGAATAAGTATAATATAGAAATAATGCTAAGTACTATATATTCAGTAGTATCTTACTCTGCAGTATTGACTGGCATATAGAGTATGCAGAATATCAATTTTTTTTAAATGAATGGTTGATATTTACCTTGCCAGTGTCACGGCTCTTTGCTCTCAGCTTGTTGACCTGAGACTCTGCAATGTCAGCGCGCTCCTCAGCCTCCTCCAGCTCATGCTGGACCTTCCTGCACTTGGACAGGTGGACATTGGCTTGCTCCTCCTGGATTACAATAGAAGTTTAAATGCCATGTACAGTACGTGTCTGTTTTGTATCGAATAACTGTAGCCTGGTCTGACATTAAGTTGTATTAAACATCAATGTTATGTCCTTACCGCTTCCTCAGACTGCCTCTTGTAGGCCTTCACCTTGAGCTGCAGTTTGTCTACCAGATCCTGAAGCCTGGTAACATTTTTCTTGTCCTCTTCAGTCTATGACAGGGAGTCAATTTGTATGATCGCACATTTTCAGCAGTAACTACATTTGTTTATTACTACATGGTGTCAAAGTGACTGTACCTGGTAGGTGAGCTCCTTCACCCTCCTCTCATACTTGCGGACTCCCTTAATAGCATCAGCTCCACGTCTCTGCTCTGCCTCGACTTCAGCCTCCAGCTCACGCACCTTTAGAAAACAAGATTTCATTTTATTAAGAATCCCTATTCAACATATTCAAATTAAAATAGCTTTGGTTCAACTTTTCATATCGTGTTTGTCTTACCCTGGACTCAAGTTTCTGGAGCTGTTTCTTGCCACCCTTCATGGCCAGGTTCTCAGCCTCATCCAGACGGTGCTGCAAGTCCTTAACAGCAACTTCCAGATTCTTCTTCATCCTCTCCAGGTGAGCACTGGTGTCCTGTTCCTTCTTCAACTCCTCGGCCATCATAGCAGCCTATAAAATATGGAATCAAAAGTTTTACAGAAATGCAGATAACCTTTAAATGATGTACCTGATGTATGAAATATGAGCCTACATCAGTGATGGCTTTCTTAGCCTTCTCCTCAGCATTTCTAGCTTCTTGAACAGTGTCATCCACTTCACTCTGGATCTGGACCAGGTCAGTCTCAAGCTTCTTCTTGGTGTTCAGAAGGCTTGTGTTCTAAAAGAAGAACAGGGCACTTGATTAACTAAGTCACAACGTATTTAATTTAAAGTTGTTAGGTAAATCCTTGTATTTACCCACCTGAGAGTGCAGAAGTCCAACACGCTCACTGGCGTCCACCAGCTCTTGCTCGGCCACTTTGCGGCCTCTCTCTGTCTGCTCCAGAGCAGCCCTTAGCTCCTCAATTTCAGCCACCATCAAACCATTCCTACGCTCCACCATAGCAGCTTGCTCTTTAACATCATCCTGGGCTCTGACAGCATCGTCAAGGTGCAGTTGTGCATCCTAGTGCAAATATATCAAGAGGGAATAGGACATTACCATAATTGAGCTTGTCTTACTACAGTGTGTCTAACTACTCTGTGTGTTACTGTACCTTCAGCTGTGTCTGGACATTCCTCAGCTGCTTCTGGGCCTCAGCAGCCTGGCGATTGGCATGACTGAGCTGGATCTCCATTTCATTCAGGTCTCCCTCCATCTTCTTCTTGATTCTCAGGGCATCATTTCTGCTCCTGACCTCAGCATCCAGAGTGCTCTGCATAGAGTCAATCACTCTCTGGCTGTTCCTCTTGATCTGCTCCATCTCCTCATCCTTTTCAGCCAGCTTCCTGTCCACCTCACCTTTGATCTGGTTGAGCTCCAACTGAACACGGAGGATCTTAGACTCTTCATGTTCCAGGGTTCCCTAATGATAAGAAAAATGAAATAACTATCCTTGCAATTTGTTTGAAATATTATATGTGTCTTTTTTAACATAATTGACTTGCCCAACAAAAGATTGATCTCTAGAAGAAGTTTACCTCAGCTTCCTCAAGGGCTGTCTGGATCTCAGACTTCTCTGTCTCCACCTGCTTCTTGGACTTCTCAAGCTCATGAATGCTCTTGCCAGTCTCACCCATCTGTTCTGTCAGATCTGAGATCTCCTCTGTGGACAGATGTGCGTGTTTGTTATAAAACCTCAAAATGCAAAATACAAAATGTGAAGTGTATTTGTTGAATGCAGTCTATCTGTAGATGTTGCTATTGTAACTCACGTTGGAGGTTCTTGTTTTCACGCTTCATGGTCTCCAGCTGATCCAGAGCTTCCTCATAAGAGTTCTTCATCTTGAACAGCTCAGTGCCAAGAGAACGAGCCTCCTTCTGAGCTCCTTCAAGCTCTGCCTGACCCTCCTCAAACTTCTGTTTCCACTCTGCCAAAACCTGAGTTACAAACAATTAATGCAGTTGACTTACCAAATAGTTAAATAAATGAAAACAGCTGATTATATTCAACCTGGTTAGTAAGGCATTGCCACACAAAGCAGAAGTTGCTACCTTATCAAAGTTTCTCTGTTTCTTGTCCAGGTTGGCAGCCAATCCATTAGCCCTCTCAACATCAATCATCAGGTCCTCCACCTCACTCTGGAGTCTCTGCTTGGTTTTCTCCAGAGAGGCACATTTGGAATTCACAGCCTCAATCTGCTCCTCAGCCTCCTGAAGACGCTGGGCCAGCTTTTTCCTGTTGACAAATTTGGTTTATTTCTTTACTAGACTCATGACATCACAAATAACTTTATATTAATATCCTCGTATTTCAGAATGTATACAATACAGATCACTTGGTCACGTTTTGCAAAGCAAGTGCATGTTACATCTGTAGCAGCCACTTTTTTATGATATGGATTTTACTCACTTGGCCTCCTCAAGCTCCTCAGTGCGCTGGATAGCATCAGTTTCATACTTAGATCTCCACTGAGCCACCTCGCTATTAGCCTTGGACATTCCACGCTGCAGCTCAGCCTTGGCTTCCTGCTCTTCCTCAAACTGCTCCCTCAGAAGATCACAGTCATGGCGGGCAGACTGCACTGCATGTGCAAGTGCGTTCTTGGCCTGTTAAAAGATATATTATTGAATGCAAATTGCAAATGCAAATTAATAATTTTAACTCTGGAAATTATTTGTAGACATTCAAAGTTTTCTTACCTTAACCTCCTCCTCAATCTGCCTCTTCAGTTCCTCAATCTGCTGGGTGAAGGCCTGTTTGCCTCTGGTCAACTGAGACACAAGTGCTTCTTTCTCTTCAATCTGACGACCAAACTCACCTTGTGTGACAATTGGCATGACATGTTAAATTCAGTCTCTCAATTACACAGTAACAGCACACTGTATTTGGATCCTGTCTTAAGCATACCATTTTCTGTCAGGAGGCGTGCTTTCTGTGCTCCCACGTCATTTAGCTGACGAATGTTTTCATCATACTTGGTCTTCAGTTCACTCAGTTGGTCTTCAAGAGAACGGGACAACTTCTCCAGATTTCCCTAAAGGTGATGTGTTTTGTCAGCCTCAGAGATTAGATTTCACTTCTTGATTGTTACTACTTGATAAACACATATTGATATTTTAAAACAGCACTGGATATATTTGCTGACCTTTGCTTTAGCCACAGCCTCCATGTTGCTGGCGAGGTCGTCAATCTCCATCTTGTATTCACTCTTTTCCTTCTCAAGCTTTTGCTTGACACGCTGAAGGTTGTCGATCTGTTCTCCCAGTTCAGCAACGCTGTCAGCCTGCTTCTTGCGCAGAGCAGCAGCAGTGGCCTCATGCTGTAGAGTGGCCTCCTCCAGGTCACGACGGAGCTTCTGGAACTCAGCCTCACGCTTCTTGTTCATCTCAATCTGAGCAGCTGTAGCACCACCGGCCTCCTCCAGCCTCTCACTGATTTCTTCAAGTTCCCTGGAGAGGTCAGCTCTCTGCTTCTCAACCTTGGCGCGAGCAGCACGCTCAGCCTCAATCTCTTCCTCCAGTTCCTCAATACGAGCCTGTTGAATATAATGAGGCTCTCTTTCAATAAACTTCCCCTTTTTGAAAACATTCCATTGTAAATGTTTACACCAAATGCATGATGGATGGTATTTCTCTTGTGGGTCACCTGAAGCTCCTTGATCTTCTTCTGGAGCTGAGCACCCATAGACTGCTCATCCTCAATCTTGCTCAGGAGCTGCGCAGTTTCAAAGTCCTTCCTGCAAGATGCAAAGAAGTACACCTTGGTAACAATGTTCCAATAAAGTTGATCATATCTTCAAAAGTCAATGTTTTTGTAATATATGGATGAGAAATAAAGTTTGTTACTTCTTAATTTTCTCGTCAGACTGCTGCTTGTCATTCTCCAGGTCCATGATAGATTCCTGGGCCAGTTTCAGGTCACCCTCAAGCTTCCTCTTGGCTCTCTCAAGGTCCATACGCAGCTTCTTCTCTTGCTCCAGAGAACCCTCAAGCTGTAGGAGAATACTCATTGTTATTATCAGGTCAAACAGGAAGTGTGTTGACAAAATTGACCAAATTTGTAAACTCACATCATCCACTTGCTGCTCAAGTTTGGTCTTGGCCTTGGTCAGAGTGTTGACTTTGTCTTCTTCAGCCTGCAGGTCATCAAGAGTCTGCTGATGTGCCTCTTGGAGGGCTTTCTTCTCCTTGGTCAACTTGGCAATGCTCTCATCCTGAGAGGCCATCTCCTCAGTCAGGTTCTTCACCTGGGTGTGGAAGAAAAAAGGTTACTTTTGAATTGATATGGTTTTTTAGCAATACTTGAGATGCTAGTAAATATTTATGAACCTTGTTCTCAGTGGCATGTTTCTCCTTTTCCACTTTGGCCAAGGTAAGCTCCAGGTCATCAATGTCTTTCTTGAGCTCAGAGCATTCATCCTCCAGTTTTCTCTTCTTGGCAGTAAGCTCAGCATTCATTTCCTCTTCATCCTCCATCCTCTCAGTTGTCTCTTTGAGTTTGGCCTCAAGCTGAATCTTACTCTTGATCAGTCCCTCACACCTCTCCTCAGCATCTGACAGATTCTCTGATTCCTAGTTCACATAGGAAAAATAGAACGCCATGTCAAAAGATTATGGACAAAGAAGCAAAAAGAGATTCATGTTTATTTCAGTTAATTTCTACTTACTGATGCCACTTGCAACTGCAGATCATTCTTTTCTTGTAGAAGAGCGACCATTTTCTCCTCCAGTTCTTTCTTCTTGGCCAGGGCAGCAGCCAGGTCTGTTGTCATCTTCTCATAATTCTCCTTCATCTCAGCCAGCTCCTTCTCAGTTTCAGCACTCTTTAGCAGAGGCTTGATCTTGTAGTACACCTTCATCCATGGCCAGTGTTTTACATTCATGAATGAGCGGACGTTGTACTGGATGGTAAAGACGGCTTCCCTGTGGACAAGACAGAGTTGCTGTTATGGACAAAGTAACATTAGATTTTTAGTTTTGGACATTATTGTCAAGAATTATTTTAAACATGCCTTCTCGCTGTCATCTTCACAAACTCCTTCCTCATGAGGTAAGCACGGCAGAGAGCCTGAGTCATTGTAACCAGAGAAGCCAGTTTTTCATCACGCATCTCCTCAAGGGTACCAAGCAGACCGGCCTTGAAGAATACCTGAACAAAAACAATATTATAATACAACATACATTTTATTGCAATCCTTGTATAGAGGTTTACTTTAAAGATTTAAATAAGATAAGTATGGTTTTCTACCTTGGTGGTTCCAAATCTGTACTGGTCATGATCAACATCAATAGACCCAAGCAGCTTTTCAGCAGCTTTCTTGTTGTCAATGAACTGGCCCTCAGGGATGACGCTGGCATTCAGTACCTTGTACCTTTTGTGAGACAGGTAATGGTTGAATTGAGGATATCTTTGGATTGCCGCCCTCAAAACTTAAAATCTTAAACTTAAAACTTAACCTAAAATATAAATTTGTACCTCTGCTTGAAGTCACTGTATTGGATTCTGCTTGGGAAGCCCTTCCTGCAGATTCTGATGCCCTCCAGCACACCATTACACCTGAGCTGGTGGATGACCAGGAAGTTCTCCATCAGACCTGTAGAGAGAATATTGCTTGAATATTTTGTGAATACTTAATTATTCACTATCTTGACCTGCCTGAATACATTTTACCATCCTAGTAAACTGAACCACACCATGAAACACAATGAATATCCTGTTATTTATGACAGTACCTGGAGTCTTGGACTCATTAGGAATCAGGCAACGCACAAAGTGGGGATGAGTGCTCCTCAAGTTTGTCATCAGCTTGCCCAAGTTCTCCTGTAGGTACATGGAAACATGGAGTTTTAATAAAAAGTAAAAAACACTTATAATTCTCAATCAAGGCTTGATGTGTTTCTTAAACCTTACCCTAAATTGTGAAGACACGGTCTGCATAGAGCCTCCCTTCTTCTTGCCTCCCTTCTTTCCAGTATCTGTTTTTAAGAAGATGTTATAAATTGAAATGTTAGATTGATTCAACCCCATAAATACATGAAGATATATGCATAACTTTTGAAAGCATTTATCACTGGAGAATATCACACCTTCAGGGGGAGCAGCAGGATACAGAAGAGATAGAAGTTTCACTGAGGACTTCTGGTACAGCCCCAAAACAGACTCATTCAGAGGATCCTTGTTCTTGTCCAGCCAGCCAGAAATGTTGTAGTCCACAGTGCCAGCATAGTGCACCAGGGAGAAGTGGCCCTCAACCTTACCCTTGGCAGGCTTTGGCTTCTCAAATGCTTTGTTTTTGCCAAGATGCTGGTCGTACAGCTTGTTCTTAAAGGATGTGTCTGTGGCCTTGGGGAACATGCACTCCTCTTCCAGGATGGAGAAGATGCCCATAGGCTTGATAAAAGAGCAAAGAGTTGTGTCAATGATAATCTTCTTGCATTATGACACATGGAGTATACAGAGACTCACAAAACTATTGTTTACCTTTTCAATCAGCTCAATGCAGGCAGCCAAGTCCATACCGAAGTCAATGAACTCCCAGATAATACCCTCTTTCTTGTATTCCTCTTGCTCCAGGACAAACATGTGGTGGTTGAAGAACTGTTGCAGCTTCTCATTGGTGAAGTTGATGCACAGCTGCTCCAACGTGTTGAACTGTGAATGGAGAGATAATTTGCAGAGTCATCCTCATGGAATGAAAGAGAAATGAAAGTCTTGTGAAAGTTAGTAACTTCTTCTTGTAAGTTGTTGATATTATGATTGAAGCTCACATCAAAGATCTCAAAGCCAGCAATATCCAAGACACCGATGAAGTACTGTCTTGGCTGTTTTGTGTCCAACATCTGGTTGATACGGACGACCATCCACAAGAACATCCTCTCATAGATAGACTTAGCCAAGGCAGGCACTGAGTTCAGCACCTGCAATAAAATTGAAAAAAGGTTTTCCACCATTTCTAAAATGATACACAAAAATACAGATACAAAAACATCTTGATTTCATTTTACATATTTGCATGTTGTGTTTACCAAATACATTGGCAGTGCTCATTTAAAGAATTTGATCTATATGGACATGTAAATTAGGAAGAGACTGGTGCATTTTCTCACCTGGGGGACAGTCTGTCCCTTGGTGACAAACTCATTTCCAACCTTTACTCTGGGGTAGCACAGGGCCTTCAGCATGTCAGCTGAGTTCAGACCCAGCAAGTAAGCAACCTTGTCGGCTTCTGAAAAAAGATTCCATCAAATTAAGTATTATAATAACAACCGCTGATTATCATACTGTAGACAACAGAAAATTAGGACTCGAAGACTTACCCTCTGTGCCATCAGGCTCTGCCTGCTCCTCACGCTGCTTCTGCTTGAACTTCATGTTACCATGGTGGATGACAGCACCAGTCATCTTGTAGATGCTCATCTTCTCCTCAGAAGTGAAGCCCAGGATGTCAATAGCGTTCTGTATTCAAAATGGGTTAAAAAGTAGTACATTTGAACGACCAGTTGGGAATATTTGTTTGATGTATAAAAAAAACCAATGAGATGGATTACATCAGTGGCTTCCAGCTCCACTTTGTCATCAATACTGGCCACGGTGATCTGACCCATGCTGGTCATTGGGAAGTCATAGGGATTGGTTGTGATCAGGGAACATTCTGGGGAAAGACAATGTCAAATCCATTCATAGTTTTGGTTTACGTGAGCAACATAAATAAGCATTATGAAAAGATAAACATTAATGGTCTTACCAATGATTCCGGGTATGTGGTTGGTCATCATCTGGTAGAAGATGTGGTAGCCTCTCTCATCAGGAAGCTGGAATGTCACTCTAGACTTCTCCAGCAGATCTATAAGCATTGTTTAATGTCAAAAATATTGACCACTCTTACATATATCAGGCATTTGTAATCAATGTAATTATTCGTCACTTACATGTTTCAATATCAGCACTAGACAGTTTGCCAGTTGTGCCGAAGTGGATTCTGATGAATTTACCCTGTTTGGTAAAGCAGAATTCTTGATTTCCATCTACACAATACAATACTTCCTGATGGGTTCCAATCTCTCTATACTTACAAAACGAGATGAGTTGTCATTTCTCACAGTCTTGGCATTACCATAGGCCTCCAGCAGGGGATTGGCAGCAATAATCTGGTCCTCCAGTGACCCCTGTATTCCCAAATTAGGATAATGTCATAAAATTGTTTCTTCTGGAAACATGTTCTATACTTTAATCCAGTTAAAATCACAAACCTGATACTTTGCGGTATCTTTCTTCTTGTCTCCACCCACTGAGATTGTTGCAAAGTATTGGATGACACGTTTGGTGTTCACTGTCTTTCCAGCACCAGATTCTCCACTGTTTGTTGACATGATGGTATTAGAACAAAGTCTGGATCAATTATGTTTATATTAAATAACCTCAACAGATGTGATACTTACGTGATCAAGACAGACTGGTTCTCCCTATCTGTTAAATGAAAAGCACAGGTATTACTTATCCGACCAATAGAAGCCCTGTATATTGACAAAGCTGACATTGCTATGTTCAGGACATACCGGTAAGCATGTACTGATAGGCATTGTCAGAGACAGAGAAGATGTGGGGTGGAGCCTCCATACGCTTCTTGCCTCTGTAGGCATTTACAACTTCAGCATCGTACACTGGGAGCCACTTGTAGGGGTTCACAGTGGCACAGAAGAGCCCAGAGTAGGTCTGACAGTGATCAGAGAAATACATGCAATTAGCATTGTGTTACTTTTGTACTTAAGAAATGTTTGCACATGAGGCATATTATCTTACATAGATCATCCATGCAGCATAACGCTCTTTGAGGTTATACAACACAGAGGCTTCATTGAGATGGGTCATCATGGCCATATCCTCAATTTTGTCAAACTTGGGAGGGTTCATTGGGGTAACATCATCCTCCTTGACTGTCCTCTCCTGAAAGGACATCAATCACATTTGTCAGAATGCAAATGAATCAGATAGATTTAATTCTCAGTTCAGTCAAAGTTTAAGATACTAACCTCCTCTGCACCAAGAACTTTGACAGTGACTTTGCCACCATCTTTCTTGATGATTGTTCCCTTCAGGTACAGCTCTTTCGCATCAGCCACATAGCAAGCAGTCTTGGCATCAAATGGTCTGTTTTGAGCCTCAATTCTCTCCTTCTCTGGTTTACGGAGGTAAATGGAGGCTTTGCCATACATGGCCATCTCTGCGTCCGTACTCATGGTGGCAGCTTACTTCTGTGTGGTAAATTCACATGAAACGTCATGTTTGACAGGTGTGCTCACTTCATGTTTTTACAACAGCAGCAAATTACCCTGGTCCTTGCATCATCATAGGTTAAAAAAACTCTTTCAAAGTCCTCCCTATATTGAGTTTGTGTTACAATAAACACATAGCCTCGAGCTGAGGTCTTTCCAGTTTGCCTTTTTGCCTTCATGAGAGCATCTGCTATGTAGAAGGCACAGAGGTTCCTTGGTGTTCATTTTCTGCCATACACTTAAGTTTTGTTAAGTTGAGCACACTGTATTTAGTTTAGAGCAGGAAAGCTACACAATAGACAGATTTTTTTGAGAAAGATTTAAGTTTTAAGTTGTCCATACCTGACCGTTTGTTCCTGTCAAAACTGTGTTATGGTCGATGATCCTGTAAAAAACATTGTTGTTAGTGCAGCAAAATCATACATACACAATTCTAGTTTCACCTAAACATGCCATGATGTAATCTTATAATAAAAATGCAATATCAGTGTCATAAAGACAATTGTGTCTAACTATCATATGGTTATTTCTGCTATCAGGATAACCTCAATATTGTATAGCAATAACAGTAGATAAGCTCACCACAAGTTAGAACTTCCCAGGTCATCCACCACACACTCTGAGGCTCTTGTGGGTGCCTTATATTCAATCAGGCTTGCTTACAAAGCTGAAGTCAAATGAGGGTAACAGGCCAAATAAGGTCTGGTGACAGCTGAGTCATACAGTAGCTGAAATGTGTTGCATGCACATTTTTGTCACAAGTTTTGTATTTCAGTCAGTCAAGCCAGCTTGTGAATTTATGTTAGTCCCATTTTACAATGAACAAATCTTGTGCTTTTGGTACAGAAAATGAAATCATCCAAATTATTATTTTTTAAATCTAATCTATAAAATGTATGAACTCAATATGTTTTTTTAATCGACAACAACAAAGCAGAATTGGTGTCTTTTTTCAAAAAGAAATGTATTAAATGTTTAAATGGACTACATTAGCAAATGATAAAAACAAAACAAAAAACATTGATATATACAGGTCTTAACACTCAAATGTCACACTCAAATCTATATTTAGTGAGTTTTTTGGTTGATATACATTTGATTAAAGAAACTTACATTTACAGCCGTTATTGTACGAGGTTTACAACTGGCACTTCAGTTTACATACTTACTGTAATATAGAAACGTATAAGAAAAGTATAAATACAGTGAAATTTTGTAGATAGATAGGTATTTTGACCTTGTATGGCACCTATGTGGATGGGAGTCAATGGACATTTTTGCTTTAATTGGTTGTGGCGCAAAGATAAACAACATATGTATTATGAAAATCTTATCATTTATGTTTCATGTATGAGTTTTGCCTTTCATTCAAATGCATATCAAGACACAGTATAATTCTTTTTGCCTCCATTTTTTTCATTTTAATTTCCACAAAGTAATAATCAAGTAAGTAATTTCATTCCAAGACAGAATTTTCTCTGCATAAAAAACATATTGTATAAATGTGTGAGCATTTCGATATACACTGAAAGTTCTGAATACAGCCATTTTACTCACGTTAGTAAATGAAAATGTTGGCAACAGACATTAAGAATGGAGATTTTGTTGTAGTAATTAATGTTTATGTAAAGTTAATATAGTTGTATTCTTATTGCATAGTTATAATTGTTCTGATGTCATAAGATTAATTTGCAAATAGGAGAATCCTCCTGGGAGAATACATTTCTCAATTAAAAGAAATGTGTTGTATTTTACTCTGTAAATCTTCATTCCTGAATAAGAGTCTTGCCCTCGGAGGGGATGACCTGGACTTATTTCCTACCCCATAAAGCTGTCTGCAGCTTTTAAAACATGTGAAGAGCCAGTGTGGCTGAAACACTATTGAAACCTGCCAAAAGTCTCACTGTTGGTGAGTAAACTTGCAAAGGCACTGTGATCTGGATCACTATTGCATTGTGTATAATAATAAAAAATAAAATTAAATTTGTTTGTCTTCATTTCTCATTGCCAACTCATGCTTCATAACTGTGTAAGGAGAATGACTGCGCTCTAGTTTGATACAGCAGGGACAATGGGCCAGTTGTCAGCTAACTTTGCATGTCTATGCTTGGTGAGACTAAAACCTGTCTCAGGATTCTACTGCATCAGGTCATTTTTAGAAGATCTAAAAGCTGGTTGATCAAATGAAAAATAACAAGTATCTTCGTAAAACTCTAACTCCTAACTCTAATCGAATACTAAACTTTTTTTTTTTAATGGTACACAACCTTTTCCTCTAGCTATATTGTTTATATAGAGTCATTCAAATAAACTCTCAAAAGCAACAACCCCAACTGTGGTTTTCTTGTTGCATACAAATAACCAGGGCACATAGCAAGGTCAGAAATGGAGGAAGGCACACCCATAAATGGACTGGAACTTGCAAGTGAGTATAGACAGACAGACTGGAGTTGTGCTGCTTATCAAGTGACACTATTATACTAGTGAAAGGCATTACACTTTGGGCTGAGCACATTGTATCATCACTGATTCCTCACTCAAATTCATGTTCAGGCGAGCTTTCACCTGAATCCACAGGTATTAGTTGGGGAGAAAACAGGGAACAGAAATATTCAACAACATCGCCCCTTGACCCCCTCGTAAAAGCAGGAGTGCGCAGCATGAAATGACCTAATCATAGCCTAGATACCAAACATAATTGTGCATTCTCTGTTTTCACATCGCAATAAATCACTTCAATGTGAGTTGGGCAGCTGAATGATGTTAAAACCTGCCACAACTCCTTTAATAACAAGATGTTTTCTAAATCAATCTTACTATTCCACTTGCATTTGGGAGTTAACTAATAACCATTATTTACTTTGTATTTGGATAGAAATATAACTACCGGGGAGTTGATAGTTAATAGAAACTGGAGCTAACTTCTAATTTTATTCGTTTGGTCTTGTCAGGTTGTTTGCCCGACATGACTAGTTGTGAAAGATTGTTTGCGTCATATGAAAAACTGAGTTTTGCCCAGTAATTGCACATACTCCTCAGACATGTTACTACTTGAAGGACTGAGGTAAATCCCCACAGACATAACATAGTTAAGTTTTATGAGATTTTTTTGTGACCTTTGTCCTCTTCTCATAAAAACATTAACTGCTGTGTGTCTGTCACTGTTAATGTTTTTCATGAGAATTTTCCTGAATTGAATAATTTTAGAGGACATATGTAAAAACACATCAGGATTTTTGTTTGGAGAAAAGTTTAAAGAATATAGGATCAATGAAACACTAAACGCAGCCGCCGTGGACACACAGCTGACTAATGGCTTACGTTGAAGCCCCCCTGCTCTAGAGTTTGCCTCACTTTGTGTCATATAAAATTAATGTGCATGAAATATGGGTATTAACTTGGGGTGAATTGAAATAAAATGTTCCCTTTTAGTAGCTGTATCTGTTGGAGCAAATCAATTAGAATGATTTATGCTTTATGATTTAAGACTCGTGGACAAGTACTATTTAAATGAAATGACCAAACGTTCAATGACGTTTATTAAAATGTCAACAGCGAATTGTTGTAAGAAACATATCTTGAAGGTCTTTCTCATGTTTCCATGTAATGTCACCCAGCATTTGGTGTACCGCACTTATCTAATTACGCCTGTTGGACGTAATCAGATATGTGTCAAAGCACTAAGAATGAGGGGAGAAGCTAAGAAGTCAGAGGTCGGGGGCTGGGGTGGGGGTTGGGTGGGAGATTCTGGATCAGTGGCGTAACACAGTTGTTGGAGAATCTGTAAAAAGCCACTGAAGAAGCTGGCTTATTTTACCAGAGTCAGGAGTCTATAAATGGCACTCTTTGTTTGGAACCACTCACGTTTCTTTAATAAAAACAATGCAAAATGGTGTAAAACTGCAACTGCAAGATACAACTTTTGACCGGCCAGGTCCAGACATTATTTGATATCCATAACTTTTCGGGATATCCGGCTAACATAAACACATAGACATAGACATAGCCGTGGACCTAATCGGGATGTTTCTCTCGTCTTTTGGCAAATGCACAATCCTCTGTGCTGTATTCCAGTGGAGAAAGTAATTTCCATTTGGTTGGTGCTGCTATGTCCTTTCTTGGGACTGCTGCCTGTGGTCTTTTTCAGCACAGGGTGATTGCAGGATCAAGGAAATCAAGAAAGTAAAATTATTGTATGGAGTTTGGTCACAGCTGCAATACTGACACTTTGCTCATGTCTGTGTCAAATGTACGGGAAAGCAAGAACTCATACACAACACACGCACATTTTATTTAATAAGAAAAGCAGATTATATCCTTTTAGTAAAGGCATACATACACCCACACGACACTCAAGCGTATAATTTCAGAATAAAGGTCTCCTTGGATCATTTCATTACAGTGTACAATCTCCCAGATCTGCTCCACGAGGATCATTTGTCTGGTCGGTGCTATGTCATCATAATGTCATTGCACTGTTCTGTCTATCTATCTTTGTCAGTCAGACCATGACACATGCTAACGCAGTTGTCCAAATACAGTGTTTTCTGGCTACATACACTTTTTGGCATACGTATCCGATACCCACAGACACTCTTTATTGAAGAGAAGGCTCCGAAACGAAACCAAAAGCATTTAGCGTTTCTTTACTTTCGTTTTCTATAAATTCAGGCTGCACGGTTGCCGAGATAATGCCGACTGCATCAACACTAATCGGTGAGTCCTTAATTCATCTCTTAATATCATCTAATCAGAAACTAACTAGCAGTAAGTTATAAATGAAGTCATTCGTGCAGTCCCGTTTACTGTGAGTGTGTGTGTGTTCGTGAGCAGCTTTTCAGGCTCCGCTGTAGCGTGACGCTCGTTACCTCAGATGACCTTTAGTGCGCCCATCGTTGATGCCAAATGGCCGTCAAACGTTTCTAACGTCAAACGTTTCTAACAAAAGCGAGTGGAAACGAATGGCAAGTTAATATTTTGATTTCGAGATCTCGTGAGGGAGTTAAAACAAACAAAAAACTCTTTCGAAATGGTCTGTGTGTCTGTGGGCGTGTCAGATGTAACGACGCCGCTAGTCGTTGCCCTATGTCCACTTGATAAACTCTACTCTACTATGTTGTTGTTATTGTTGTTGGTGTCCTTTATTTGTTGTTGTTGTGCAGGTATACTCTATCATTTACAACCTGGATATATTGCTATAACCATTAGGTATAGGCTGTATGAATTCATTAGTAAGTATTTTGGATTGAGTATTGAATTAAGAATCAGAATTCAGTTCCTCTGGGTGGTATTACTGCTGTCACTATTTGTCCTTAGTAATCCAAGATGTATTGGAGTCTATTTTTATGTAAATGCCTGTGTGTAATCATGCCTGTATTGTATAGGCATATTTATATCCCAGTTGATGGAGACTGATCATGGAAGAGGAGGTTGACCCTGAGGAGGAAAATGTGTGCTCGGTCTTGGATCAGGAATCCACTGAACTTTTCCATATCCTAAGACTTCAGTCACCTTCTGTCATCATGGAGCTGCTCCGCATGATGCCCCGTGATACACAGAAGTACACTGATGAAGCGATCCTCATGAGTTTGCCGTCAGCAGTGACAGAATGCATCTTAAACATGTTGCAGTACTTCAAGACAGCAAATGCTACAGTTTGTTGTAGCTTCGTGCAGAGTGTGTGTATGTTATGTGAGAACATCCCAATGCATCTGGAGTCCAGGCTTATGTCAGCGGCCGGAAACCCAACCAGTGAGTATAAAATGTAGTCATAAATGGGTGCTGACATATGTGTCTGACAGTGAAACACAACATAAACATCCATCCCAAGAAGTAATTAAAGTTAGGGTTGACTTTACTATATGTGTCTTCTACTAAAATAGATTTTTTTTGTACAGAATGCCCTCATTGCTGTGTGTTAAGGTCAAGTTAAACATAGAGAGGAATGCAACGAAATAAGATTTTATTTTTATTTCTGTGTTACTGAATTGTTCAGAATGCAAAACACTTCTCTCTAATGCAAAAAGCTTTAACCCGCCATTTCACAGCTGATGTAAAGTACCCTCTGTTTCAACAGTGGTAGGGGTGTGGCTTCAAATATGACATGCAAATAGAGAGCAGCAGTAGTTACTTGCTACCTTCCTGCCTTGAGTTGATCCTTTTTAAGACATTTAACAGGGAAAACAAACACTAAGTGATTTAAGTGAAGTGATTCTTGCCTATTTGTGTTGTGTCAGTCTTGCTAACACTCTGTCTGTTTTGCAGCATATGGTACCATATCTCCACGTACAGAACCATTGTCTCCTGAAAACACAGGTAATGGACATTTTACGACTGTCAGTGTTCGTGACAGAGTTAGAGTGTAGGTGTATGTTGGTGGTTTGCATAAATGCAACCAATATACACTATATGATGTGTTTATAATTGGCTTTCATGCTTTATTTGTATGTAAGAATGTTTTCAGAAGCATCTTGCTCTGCATCCAGTGATTTGAATGATCAACCTGATCTTGTGTTCTTTGAGCTTGGAGCTTAGATATCTCAGTGCCACTCACTTTATTTATAGTAATTTCGGATGACATGCAGCTTCTGTTGGTGAATTTGCATTGCTTGTTCACCCAGTGCAAATTGAGGCTCAGACATTGCTGGAAATAATCTATAACTATATATGTATATATTAGATTAGATTAAATTAGATTCAACTTTATTGTCAGTGAGCAAGTACAGGTACAAGCCAATGAAATGCAGTAGCATCCAACCAGAAAGTGCAAAAGTGTACTATTATATATACAGAATACAGAATATATACAGAATATATACAGAATAAACTATATACATTATATATACTATATATACTAACTATAAATATAAATTAATAGATATGTAAATAAATAGTGCAAGGAGTCTTAGTGCAAAACGGAAGTGAAATGGAAATTATCAGTGCAAACAGAAAGTTGTGCAAATTGCAGTGGAGTGCAAGATGATGCTAGAGGGAGGATGGAGTTGAGTGGGGGAATGGTGTAGAGTTCAGCAGGGTCACCGCCTCGTAGAAGAAACTCTTCCTGAGCCTGCTGGTGCGAGAGCGGAGGCTTCTGTAACGCCTGCCGGATGGGAGGAGGGTGAAAACCTACAGTTGACCTATATCAATATTATATTACTATTAAGGACTTTATCTAGCACTCTGTCGAAGATATATAAGCTGCAATTTTAACGTATGATTTAAACCTTGTCTTATCCGTATACGTTTCTATAATGACAATGTAGCCTTTATAATTTGTAAATAAGTTAAAAGTGAAAGTGAAAGATGGACTTCTTACCACAATGATCAACGTCTATTTATTACACTTTTTTTTAAATTCGGGGTTCCCCTGCATTTGATGATGACATTGCTAATGTGGGCCAAAGACGAGTCATTTTTCCAGCTACAACATTTAAAGACACTTTTGTTTGATTGCAATCATACAAAATCCAGTTTTCACTGTGTGTGTTTTCTTTGTACTTAAGATGGACGTGAAATTTCGGAACCCAGTGAAATGGATGAGAAGCCCTCATCACTGCCTTCAGAGGAGCAAATCAGCAAACGGCCACGGATTGGTACAGCATATGCATAACATAACACATTAACAGTGGCCACGTTCACGTGTACAACTGTGCCCGCAAGCTCGACATTCTTGGCATAAATTATTACTTTGATTAATCTGTTCAAACTGACACAGAATAAGCAGCTTCATAATGTCCTACCTGCAAGTCTTTGGCAGAGCAATAGTAGGCCGTAAGGAAGGAATGCAATGAATGCAATGAAATAAGATTTTATTTTTATTTCTGTGTTACTGAATTGTTCAGAATGCAAAACACTTCTCTCTAATGCAAAAAGCTTTAACCCGCCATTTCACAGCTGATGTAAAGTACCCTCTGTTTCAACAGTGGTAGGGGTGTGGCTTCAAATATGACATGTAAATAGAGAGCAGCAGTAGTTACTTGCTACCTTCCTGCCTTGAGTTGATCCTTTTTAAGACATTTAATGTTAAAAAAAAATACACTAAGTGATATAGGTGAAGTGATTCTTGCCTATTTGTGTTTTGTCAGTCTTGCTAACAGTCTGTCTGTTTTGCAGCATATGGTACCATATCTCCACGTATAGAACCATTGTCTCCTGAAAACACAGGTAATGGACATTTTATGACTGTCAATGTTTGTGACAGAGTGACAGAGTGTGGGTGTATGTTGGTGGTTTGCATAAATGCATCCAATATACACTATATGAAGTGTTTATAATTGGCTTTCATGCTTTATTTGTATGTAAGAATATTTTCAGAAGCATCTTGCTCTGCATCCAGTGATTTGAATGATCAACCTGATCTTGTGTTCTTTGAGCTTGGAGCTTAGATATCTCAGTGCCACTCACTGAGTTATTTCGGATGACATGCAGCTTCTGTTGGGGAATTTGCATTGCTGGTTCACCCAATGCAAATTGAGGCTCAGACATTGCTGGAAATAATCTATTACTATATATATATATATAAATATATATATATAATATATTACTATTAAATACTTTATCCAGCACTCTGTCCAGGATATATCAGCTGCAGTTTTAACGTATGATTTAAATCTGGTTTCATCCGTATACATTTCTATAATGACAATGTAGCCTTTTCTTTGTAGAACTTCATAATTTGTAAATAAGTAAAAAGTGAAAGTGAAAGATGGACTTCTTACCACAATGATCAGAGTCACAGTGATCTAGTTATTACAATTTGCATTTGATGATGACATCACTAATGTGGGCCAAAGACGAGTCATTTTTCCAGTTACAACATTTAAAGACACTTTTGTTTGATTGCAATCATACAAAATCCAGTTTTCACTGTGTGTGTTTTCTTTGTACTTTAGATGGACGTGAAATTTCAGAACCCAGTGAAATGGATGAGAAGCCCTCATCACTGCCTTCAGAGGAGCAAATCAGCAAACGGCCACGGATTGGTACAGCATATGCATAACATAACACATTAACAGTAGCCACGTTCACGTGTACAACTGTGCCCGCCAGCGTGACATTCTTGGCATGAATTATTACTTTGATTGATCTGTTCAAACTGACATAGAATAAGCAGCTTCATAATGTCCTTCCAGCAAGTCTTTGGCAGAGCAATAGTAGGCTAACCAAGACACTGTATGGGTTTGCTCAGACAGTACTAAAAACCAAAAGCAGAATAAGGCATGTTCACCTTAATTGCAGTGTAGCCAGACTAGTTGGCTGAAATAAAAAATGAATTGGTGTTTTTTAGACCACATACTCTGAAGTCACATCGTCTTTAGGCTTTTGGGCTGCCACACATTGAGCAGTTGCATAATTTCAGTTCCCTTGGGCACAAATCTTCTTTTTGCTTCCTTAAATTCAGTGGAGTCAAGCTGGCTCCATAGAGTTCTGTTTTGCTTGTAGTCTGTGAGCAGTCCAAAACATTTGAGTTTGTTATCTTCCCACCACTGGGGATGTTGTGTACATATTACATAGGACCCAGTCATTCTCAATCTGCTCATACAGACCACTGGGAGAATCACATCTCAGCAGTGAGAGGTTTGCTGCTGAAGAGGTGGGACCAACTGAAAGAAAACCTAGTGAAGGAGATCCAGCTTGAAGATGTTTGGGTTGGTTTAAGAACCATGAACAAAGCCAAAGATAGGCCTGACGAAACCCCTGGGCCAGCTGACAGAGGGAACAGAACACCAGGTAAGGATAAAGGAATATACTTTATTCTACTAGATGGCTGATCTACCATCCTGAGCAATGCCACCCCAGCATAGCTTTCTTGAGTGAGACTCTTCACACACTTAAAAATATGTTTAGCTATATCAGTATTTTTTTGATGGAGGAAATATGCTTGACTCTAAAGTGTGAAGTCCGCTTGGCAAAGTGAGCTATATACTTTTTGTGTGTAGAATTTTACTAGTGGTGTTTTGAGCAAAGAACATTCCCTAAATTGTCTTTCATTATAATCTGCCCTATACTGTTTATTTTCTTCCACAAATACATAGACTCTGATGGGGATTACGGGTGTACAGAGTCCAGATTGACTTTGGAAAGCTTCCTTCAGGGGTCTACAGGAGAGGTGACAGTTCTGGTCGGCCAGACTGGATCTGGAAAAACTCTGCTCATGTCTCATTTAGGACAGCAGTGGGCACATGGTCTGGTAAGTTGACTTTTGTTTTCATTTGTAATGGCAATGAATGTACTGTATAAATATCTACATTTCTTTAAACTTTATATGTATCTGGGCTGGGCAATTGTTTTTAGTTGATAGTTAAGTATTTGACCATATCATGGATGGGTCCAATTTCTTATTATATTCTTATTTGTGGTAATTTTGGCAAAATATGACTAAATTGTATTATCTTGTAAATTGTAATATCAGTTCAATGTTGACAGACAAAATGAAATCTGTGCTGCGATTGAACACAAAACTGTTGTTGACGGGGGTGCGCTTCAAAATTTGCGCTGCGATCTGCCGGTCTGACAGGGGGATTATGATCACAGTATAATTACTTATATATGCCGCCATCGAGAAAGCCAAAATTGGACCAAAGACCAAACAGGCTGTAGATTCCCCACCCCTGCTCTATACCGTCATCTGTTTCCATCCACTTTCTTCTCTTTTATTACCCAGGGTCCAATCCCTTCAACCCACCTCTTTGTCCTGCTCGAGTTTCGTCAACTCAACCTACTATCCCATCCTCTCTCCCTGTTTGAGCTGCTATTCCGATACTACCTCCCTCCACAAGGCGACGAAGATGAAAAGGTAGTTTCAAGTCCACTCCAGTGCAGTATCAGCAGTGTGATCAAATTGCTTAATGTCTAGTCATTAACCCCCTGTAGTGTAGTTTTTATGTGTTTGTAGCCCGTCTGTAGTCCATGGCCCCTGTCAGGGAGTTCCACAAGGCATAGTCAGTGTTCTTATTTGGCTGGGCGGTAAAGTTCTTCCTTGTAGTATAAGCAGAAAAGTTTTGCTTTTTTAAATAATCTTGATTTATTAAATTTGTACTGGTTTCTGTGTCCACTTCAGTGAGAAAATACACCACAAAACGTTCAGTCTCTCTCTTACCCTCCCATTTTTTAAATATTTAACATGAGACAATGTAGTCTCTGAATCTAGTTTTGTAATTTTAAACCTCAGTGGTTGCTTTTTATTATTGTTAACATTTTGGTCCACATGTTCCCATGAGACAGCAAAAGACATGTTGGTGTTTTTAATTAAAGTGGTTGCATAGATAAAGTATATTGTCTGAGTGAATGTGTGATCTGGGCTACAGCATATTTTCTGATTTTGCAGAGAGCGATTTTGGATTACCTCCTTTCCAATCCAGAGCAAAGCTGTTGGGTGCTGGATGGCTATGATGAGTTTCACAGCAAGATCACTAGAAAAGAAGCAGAGAGAAACAAAGCACTGCTGGACCCAAAAAGCCTTCTGCCTGTTGCAGACCTCATCTCAGGGTTGTTAAGTCGTCAGATGCTTCCAGGATGTACTGTAGTGATCACGTGTCGTATACGTGATGTCACAGATTTGGAAGGCACGGCAGACAAAATGGGATACCTGCTGGGGTGGGAATACAGAGAGATTAAGGAGTATGTTGAGAACTTCTTTAGAATAAAAGGTAACCATTCACATTGAGGAATGTGTTGTTCTTTTCTAATATTTAGTGTTGGTCTTCTAATGCACACCAAAGTCTTTGTGTATATAACTGCTGTAAAATGTATTACTTAATTTTGAAACAGTGTTGAACTAATCTACATTTCTTTTGCAAAGGTCAATCAGCAAACCAAGGTTTGGGTAAGCGGGCTGTGGATCTCCTTTTTTCAAGCCAACATCTTCTTGCCATGTCCTCCCTCCCTGCTCTCTGCAATATTTGCTGTATGTGTCTGGAACATTTACTGATGGAAGAGAAACAAGAAAGGACAAGACAAGAACGTACAGTTGAAGAGGACCAAAGACGGACAGAGCAAAGAAGAAATAAATTGAAAGGAAAAGTAGACAGAGGAGTACAGGCTGCAGAGGATAGAAAAGGAGGAAGTCACAAGCAACAAGAGGAAGGAGAAAGAGAAGAGATTCCTCACAGTGCTCAATTCTCATCATTACAGATGCCTTCCACGGTGACACAAGCCTACCTCACTCTCCTTGGAGCATTTCTGAGCTGTGACCTTAATCATGCTGGAAGAGACCATGAACCGAAGACCACAACACTTCCACAGAGGTAGAGGCCCACAGAAACACTGAACTGATTACTGATATTTAGCCTAATCAACAAAACACAGGGGACAACAGACATTCTCTCCACAAATTAGACTGGCTAATGAATCTAAAGGGTGATTTCTTCTCCTTTGTCTATCAGATATACATATATACATTGCAAAACAAGGGATTTGTAAAACAAGCTCTTCAGATAACTGGGAATGTTGCATTTGATTGAATTGAGATCTTATGCATTACATTACGATCATTTGGCAGACGCTTTTATCCAAAGCAACTTACATTACATTACCACCCTTCGCAGAGGGGGGAGCAATTGAGGGTTCGGTGCCTTACTAAGGGGCGCCTCAGCAGGGGCTCGAAGCGGCAACCCTCCGGTTCCCAAGCGGAAGCTCTACCCACTGAGCCACTGCCTCCGTACTTATGCAAATTGAATATATATTTTCTGTCTCTTTGCACAGTCCTTGGTATTTATTGACTGCTCTGAGTCAATGGCGAAGTGAGCTGTGTAAGCTCAGTCAGCTGGCTTGGAGGGGTTTCCTGGAAAATAAGATTCTCTTCAGGGAGGAAGACATTCCTCAAGGGGTTTTGGAGTTTTCCACAAGGACAGGGATTTTCACTCAGGTAAAATGTGGTTGTGTGTCCCAATAAAATCTACAACCAGATTGTGTATTTTAGTTATAAATCAAAAAACTTTTGATTGTTTGTATTTTGTACGAATGCCTTTTTCAGACATTTGTGAGATGATACCTGATACCTGACCAAAGCAATATGTCACATCACTTCTCTTCCTGTCAGGTGGAACACAGATGTGAGGATGGAATGCTTGTCCGTGCCTACTGCTTCATTCATCGGACATTACAGGAGTTTCTGGCTGCACTCAGAATCATGACCAGTGCTGAACTCAGTGACACAGAGCTGAGGAAGAGGCAACCATTTAAATTAAAGCATCTTTCAATAAAATCCAAATAGAAGTTGAAAGAAACATAGATATTTATATAAAAGATAGCGGCAGTCTTTCAGTCTGCCATACTGGTTTATTGAAAAGAGATCCATAGGAGAATTGAAAACTCATATACTCATATACTTCATATAAAAATTAATCTCACATTCCTGTGGAAGCCTGAACCACATTTAAGTTTTAACCCAAACCAAGTCCCCAAATTACATCAGAAACAAGTCATGCAGTTTACTTTGAATTGTCAAAGTTGATCACACTTTATGCCTGGCCTTCCTCCATGATAGGAGGCTGAGTATTGGTCCAATAAATGACAGTGTGGATTGAGCAATCACAGCCATATAACGATCAGTAGGGCAGCATACATGATATGACAGCAGGGATTGTTTAGATTTTTTTTGTTTAAACAATTTTGTTGATCTTGTGTTAAAGTTGCCAAACAATAAACCAGTATTTAAAAATATCTAATATCTAAAATATGATATTAGTTTAATAATTCTATTCATGTGAAAATTGATCAGTTATGCCATTGTTTATGTTGATGTAATCTTCCTTGTTTTTCCCTCAGATTTACTCTTAAAACTCGATGGACCACCAGGTCTGAGCAGAGGACAGCATTTACAGACTCTCTGCATCTGTATTTATGTGGTCTAGCTTCCACACATTGCACTGCTGCCTTGGTTCAATTAGCAAAGGGGTCTGGTGGAGCTAAAGGCCAACATTGGGTCAGAAAACGACAAGGCTTTGTCCTTAAACTCCTTGAAAAAATATCTCTCAGCAACACACTGACTGGACCAAAGGTAAATCTAAATGATGCAAAATTTCACCATACTAAGTTTGACCATTGATAGCGTTTCTCTCGTCATTTCACTTCTCTACTCAGATCTTGGAGCTTTGTCACTGCATCCAGGAGAGCCAGGACTGCCAACTGGCCAAGAAGGTTGTGGGTATGAGACCCATCATGGAGCTGCGCAACATTCGACTATTACCGAAGGATGTAGATGCTTTGGCGTTCGTGGTTAACTCAGCTGATGATTTGAGCACTGGTTTAGACTTTAGAGCATGCTCAATGGAGCCAGAGTGTGTAGATGTCCTGCCAAGGTGTCAGTACATTCACTGCCTCAGGTAAATACATGTAACCAAGTACACAGAAATCACCAAACTAAACAACTGGACTGAACCCTATACAACACACTGTACAAATGCTGATCATCATTGACATTGTAATTTCTTTACTTAACCACTTGATCAGACCCTACTTGCTTTCTCGTCACTATAGTTATTCTTAAACTATGAAGCCATTTACCTTGAGATTTCATTATGTGAAGAATATGAGAAGCCTGCACAAATGTATTTCACTATTTGTGTCTTTAGTTTTCGTGGCCGCAAGTATGATGACAAGTTTGCTGAGAAATTGTCATCCCTTTTGCCCAGCTTCACAACCCTCAGAAAGCTAGAGTAAGCTCCTATTTTTTTTCTCATTCTTCCTTTGACTCTGCCAGTCACTGCTCTACTTTCCAATCCATTATAGCACCTTGATTGATTATACCTTGTGTTCTGATCATGAATTTAATTTGATGATGAATGCTTGTTAATGTGAAATATGGTTAAACCCTATCCTGTTGACGGATGTTTTCCTAATATCGCTTCGCATCTGGCTTTGACTTGATATCTTTCAGGTCAGGTCAGTGGTGTAGGTTAAATGCTGCATACCTTTCCTAGAATAAACCACCATAATCATATAAATCAAAAATTAAAGAAAGCCAGTTCAATTTAACACCACGATACAATGTGTTTTTCTTATCTCTCCAAGATTCTGTGTTACCAGTGTGACTGACACAGGGGCTGCTAGTTTGGCCTCAGCTCTACAGAACTGTCCAGACATGACTGAACTCAAGTATGTTTTCTTTTCCGGCTGTTTTAATGGCTTCAATAATGAAAAACTTATCCTCGATGTCTCTCCATCACTACCTGTTCTGATTCTATTCTGTTCTTGATTCAGAAAATTAACGGTGGTTTTAGCAGGTAGATTTGAAAAACACTCAATGTTGCATCCCCCATGGACCAGGATGGAAGATTGAGGCTTAAGGCCCAAGTTAAACAATGTGCATTTAAAAATAATACTTCTGTGTAGGTTAAGTTTAAATGACCGACAAGAGAAATCTTTGGGTTCATGTCTAAAATATTACACCTAACTAATTTGTTGTCATTTTCTAGTAATTTTGTTGCTCTATTTTTGTCTGGCAGTCTGAGTGACAACTATCTGACGGACAAAGGGATCACACACATCGCTGATATTTGCACTAAACTGCCAAGACTGAACTCTGTTAGGTAAGTGCATCCTTCTGATTGGATTATGTGGTAATGTGATGAGTTAATTGTCTAAATTGCACTGTTGAGTTTGGGTTTTATTATTCTAGTATTGTGTTTATATCTGCCTTACTCTTTATGTGATTTTAAAGAAATTATCAAAATGTGTATGTCCATGTTTTACAGGCTGGGTGGAAACAAAAGCTCCCTAAAAGGAGTGGTTTATCTAATTGGGAAATTGAATTCACGTTTCCAACATCTTCAGGCTGAGTATGACCTTACACACTCTCACAACACATTTTTAATGCACCATGTTTGCAATGATTTAACATGGAGACCATACTTCCAGCAAACTATACTTTGTCCCATGTGTAAAATGTATATATTCTACTCATTCTCACGCTACATATAAACACTAAACATACTGCATGATGGAAAGTGTGCATTGAACAACTGACCTTAAATTACACTGTTGCACTGATAATGACTTTTTCAGTTATATTAATCCTTATATGCAAAGTATTTTTTCAACATTAATGAAATAACATTATTACTGATAACTTCACATGATGGGTGGCTGAAATCAAACTTTACAGTCAAGAAACAGTATCGTGTGCAAATTGTAAATACAGTTACATATATTCTGTTACTTGTTGAAATTACTGTGTATTTTCTTTTGGCAGTGGCATGAAAGAAGTGTCAGTAACTTTCTTCCCAAACTCTGATATGAAGAGGTGAGTTTTATAATTTAGTTAGTTTAACACATAAACATTATCAACGATTAAGCATGGAATTTGTAACCTATGCTATCAAAAAACAAATATTGCATGAACTACACTCCATCAGTCTTTTTTAATATGTATATTTCCTGTCTCATCAGCCAGACATGTATATCTGAGCCAACCATCAGGTAAGAAGTTATTACTGTTATCAAATATTGATCATTTCCCAATGTAATCATTACCCAAGTAGCCAGTTTCCTTGGGGAACTTTGCTCCTTTGAAGTAAAATGTCTATGGTAGATGTACGACTTTGAACAATGTTGAATGGACTCATTTTAGTTTAAATTCTGATTAGCTGCAGAGCTGCATCCATTCTGACTGGCATTCACTGTCACTGTTGATCACTCTTTATTGTTATGTCTGTGTTGTTTCATTTTTGTTGAGAGTGTATTGTGCCCTTTTTTCACAGATTATTGAACCAGTCATGGACCGAGACAGAAATGCAAAGTCTAATGAAGACACTGGCACGCGGCCCTGCCTTGTCTATTCTTGAGTTAGTAACCCAAGCACAAATCCACAACATCATTGAGACCCTTAGCAGCAAGACAATGTTCTCCCCTGTCGGTTTATAGACTGATTCATTTGGTTGGATTTTAATGCACCAATCTAAAATGGAAACCAGCCATGACCCATATAAACCGCCAATTTGTTTGATGGCGGTTTATATGGGTCTTACTTTTTACTATTTTTAGGGCAAGGTTCACTACAGGCGATCAGAGTGAAGCTTCTTTCCTGTGTTAGAAGAGGAGCATTATACGCACACAAAAACGTCATGTTGATTTCTGCACAAATCAAATGCTAATGAAGTAATTTATGTATGTGTTGTTCTTTCTTTGTGTGTACACATATGTTGTGCACACCAGTCTATCTGGAAGCCAGTGGAATGTGGAAACTCTAAAGTCACTGGCTGAGTTTCTGTCCAGGCACTGCATCACCAAAAAGATGATGTAAGTTCGGATACCCAGTGCTTATATATTATTCCATACTGATATTGATACTCCTCATCAATGCAACACCTTTCTTCTTAGGGTGAATCACAGCTGTCTATCAATAGAGGGTTTGCTGGTTCTTACTGCTTTGCTGTCTGCTTATCCTGCTGTGATGGAGCTCAACATCAGGTAAAAATACAAACAGAAGAATGCACATGTACCATCACATGTACAACATGTATGTATCAATACAAATAATATACACATAATACCTGTAATGATGATGATGATGTCTGTCTTTCTTATTGTTTCAGACTCCAGAGTCCTGATCGCATTTCTTTAGTATCATCTATAGGAAAAGACCAACCAACAAAAGAAATCAATAAAAAGCTCTGGTATGTAAGCTTTTATTATCACAATTCCACTGCTCTTCATACTATACTTTAAGTTTTCTGTAACACAACAGATATGGAAAATAATACAGATGACGATCATTCGGAAGTGTGCGAAAGAAAATAGTTTATTCATTCGTACAAATGTTTTATGATTTTACTGGTATAAAATGGGATGTGATGTATGAAGACATAAACACTAATCATATTAATGAAGTACCTGGCAATAGTGATGACGATGATGATAATGTCATGTCATGTCATGTCATGTGATGTCAGTCTCAGCTACTGTGGGCTGCTGCCTGCTGACCTGGTTAGAGTGTGGAAGAGTTTGGGACCATCTTCAGGCATCACTCACCTGGAGTAAGTTTCACACTCATGGACAAACTCACAGTCAATATCAGATACAAAACACAATTTAGATTTAATGCTATTGATCCTGTTTCATTAAATAAAACATAAAATAGGTTTTATTATTATTGAGATTCACAATTTGCTCATGTTTCCTTGATTTAACTAGCTGTCCATGCAGAATCATACAATTGAATCTCTCTTATGTCATTACATTATTTTCACCCCGCACACTTTTTGCCAGTCTGTCCAGTAACTCTTTAGGGGACAAAGCTCTAAAGAAACTATTGGATCAACTGCGACGTCTAAACAATATCCAGGAAATCAAGTAAGGCTCGTCGAAAGCAACAAACATAATAAAAATGAAAAATACAATAGTAAAGAAATAATAATATGGTGTGTGTGTATGTGCATGCTTTTAGCGCCAGCAACAATGACATCAGCATGGAGGGAGTGGCGATGTTGGCACATGCTCTTTGCTCCCATCACAACCTAACAGAAATTCATATCTGGTAATCCTTATAACTTTTTTCATTATTGAACAGCAGAAGCAGTACTGTCGGTAAGAATAGCAACAGCCAAGAAATGCATATATATATATATATATATATACAGTATATAAGCATGTAATATGCAAATTTAAAATATCTGGTGGTGTCTTTTTTTTTTTACAGTAATGGAGGCAGAGAGCAAGTGATCCTGAAGTTCAAGCCTAACACAAGGTAGCACACCTGCCTCTGTGAATACCTCCATACAAACTGCTGTCATTCTTATCACTCTTATTGTTATTCTTATGTCATTTTCTGCGACCCTTTTTTCAGAGATGATGAACAGGTGCTCAAAATGTTCAGGTACAGCAGATTGATGATTGATGAAGAGTAAAAACAACAACAACAGACATAATACACTTAATGATACATTTTCCAGACTTTTATGTATGTTGCTGTCAATTCTGTGTTGCTTTACTAAAAGTCACCACCTACAATACAGAACACCTCTCCCCTTAATGCTCTAGACTGAACCAAAGCAGCCTCCTTCCAGCAGATATGACTAGACTGTGCAGGAGATTGGTCCAGTGTCGCTGCAATTTGGAGCTAGAGTAAGATCAATTTGCTTTAATTGTTACATTTTTGTCACGTGGGAACAAACGTGTTTATACTGCTTTGTTGCTGCCAGTTTGTCTCACAGCTTACTTAAAGATGATGCAATCAAGAAACTGCTGAAAGTCCTGCCCAAGATGGCATCACTGCGGAGGCTCAAGTAAGTGCACATCACCCTGAATCATTTTTGGCAACTTTTGGGGTTGATGAGTACATTATACAGTATAATCAGAATGAACAATTACTCATGTTGTTGTTCGCAATTTACTTAAATTTGTGTTAAATTAGCTCTAATATCTAAAATTAATCCTACACAGTGTCAGCCACTGCATCGTATCTACAAATGAAGCACTAACATTGGCCACATGTTTGAATGACAATCAAAGAATCACATCAGTGGAGCTCAGGTACTACCCAAGTTGCATCTAGGCCATACTAGTTTGGATTTTTATTGTTCTCATCAACAAACTGATCTAGTTTTACTCTACAATTATGATTAAAGAATATTATCTCATCTCACACATTCTGTATGTTTTATCATCTATTAATTTCATTTGGTAATGGTTGATGTAGTAAATTCTGCTTTTCACTCTCCTTCAGGTGTCAAGGTGAATCCTTCATCTGTTTTGACAGAGTGAAGGCAGAACAGACCACTTGCAGGTCTGTCATTCGCCATCTTAAGCTTTTTTTTATTAGAGGTTGTACAACTAACAGAACTGGAAATACAGGAAGAGGAAGAGTGAAACAGCATTACACATCACAATAGTCAAATGGGTTGTCCAAACAGGATGTATGTGCATCTGATAGATGAAACCTGTATGCTCATTGTTTTCTTTAGGAAAATTAAAGTAAATTCTACCAGAGCTGGCACATATTGCATACAAACTAGAAATGAAACTCTCAAGCAACAAGGAATGATGTTCAACAAAAATGTTCAATTTGTAGTATATCAGGAAAATATGTGAATTTACACTTTTTGTTCACTGATATTGATGCAAATCTGTTGGACATTTTGAAATGAAACACACATTTTGGATAGATGTTTTTATTAAACGAATGCCACATAGAACTTTTGAGAGTAGCACACATACATGATATGAGCTACTACTTTGTTGTTTGTTATGGATCAAAGAAGAATATCTGACTGCCTGTCTCTCTCTTCCTGTCTGCACAGGTTAACTAATTTTAACCTCAGCAGTGACAATGTGGGGAAACTGCTGAAGATCCTCGAGCAGGGTCCTCAACTGTCTGACTTGGAGTATGGGCCATACACATTCTCACAGACTCATACATATCAACACTTTGACTCACTCATATACCATTGGCATGTTTGCTTTCTTCTTTCTTTCGAATGTAGTTTATCAAGAAATCATTTAAAAGATGAAGGAGTCAAGTATTTTGTGGATTCTCTACCAAGACTCAAAATCATGAATTTTGTCAGGTAAGATAACTGCAGATACACTCGTGTTATGCAATATTTATATTTTACATTATCAGTGTCACATTAATTTATAGCCTCTGTGTAGAACCAAAAAAATCAATGGAATTGTGAAATGTAAAAGAATACATTTGGTTAATGTTTTTATTGTGACAAAACCAAAGGCAGCAAAAGATAATCACAGATGTATCAAGTTTGATAAATCACAGAAATGAAAAGCAATTTATCGTTATCAGGTTAATGAAACAATAACACTTAATGGTCTGAAATGTTTCTCCACGCACAGCCTGAGCAACAACTGCTTGACCCAGCAGGGGGCATTAGATGTGGCCATTGCACTGTCAATCTCTGATGACGTCTCTGCTGTAGAAGTCAGGTGATAGTCAGTGAATCACATTTTCCAGGAAAAAAATGGAACAAGAAATAAAACAGTTCTTTTTGCATGAAACTCATAAATGTATAGTGTATATGCATGATGATTTTGGTTTGCCTGCTTGTGTCACTGCTCATGGACTTTCTGATGCCTGTTGGTAGTTTGGGAACAGAGGAGAGGTGTCTCATCTGGTTTGGACAGCATGGACACTATGACAAAACTCTAAGGTAGGATAAGGATATAAAGTGAAATTAAAAGGTCAGTATTGTAGTGTTTAAGGAAGCTAACAGGTATATAATCACTGAGGATAGAAGTATGACTGCTAACCAATGATCAAGTTGAAAGCTCTACTTTGTTATTATGCAGTGGTTTGCTTGATGGTGGTCATGCAGCATCATCATCAATTAACCTTTTACACAGTTAACACAACTCAGACTCAGACTTCAATCTACCATCCCCCTCTCTCAAATATGTCCTTCTCTCTCGCTATCCCCTTTCTCCTCCCTCCAGTCTCAGAGAGAGCAGTTTAAAACTGAACCATGTGGCCAGATTAGCAGAGATCATCTCTAATTGTCCCACTTTGACCAGAGTTGAGTGAGTACATCTAAACTTTCTCTCTTTTATTGACTTCACTCTATGAAAATACCTCAGTTTTCCTTATACTGCAGTTTAAAAAACACCCTTGATGCAAACAAATTCCATTTATTTTTAAATAAGCATATAATTGCTTTTTGTTGTTGTCTGGAATTTCCAGAAACATCACTTGGTATATTAGGCTTTTATCTGTAAACCAGGGAATATCTAATGAAACTCTTTCAAATAATTTTACTGGATCAGTCAAATCTGTTGACTGACTCATTCTTGCATTGTTTTGTCAATTACTACAAGGCTAATGTCTCATAGTTTACAGTATGAAATGAAGTTATAATTCCCTGTTTGATCCACAGGTTAAAGAACAATTTGGTCCAGTTGGATTGGATTGAAGTTTTAGTGAAATTGCTGAACAGCAGTAATGTAAAATGTTATATCAGGTGAGTGGCAAGAGATCCCTACTCTACAGTTTGCACTTTGGAGCCAAATCTCGGCCACAGACATATGAGTTGCATGTTTCTTATTTTGGTAGAGAAGATGTCTGATTACATTTAGAGTAATATTCTCCATGTAATCTCTGCATAATCAATATGAGGATAATGTTCAGCCTTTGTCATTTTACAGGCAAATGTAAAGTCACGTTCATCTCCTGTTTCTGTCCAAAATGTTTGTTGTCTTACTTGTAAATGCTACTTGTAAATACTTAGAGTTGTTGTTTTTTTGTCAGTATTGAGGAGTGTTGGATCAAGTCTGAGGAAGCTGTTAATTTGGTGTGTCGTTGTTTGGACCTCAACAGTAACATACACACTATTGGGTGAGAAATACAAACTCACAGTCTAATCTCCTACATCAAAGTTGTATGTACTGTATGGAAAATCTTTGGTGCTTTGAGTAACATTACCAAATGTCTTTACTTTGCAGTGTGCATCAAAACACGCTAAACCTGTCCTTGATCAAGTCCACTGAACACTCTATAGTCAGGTACCAAACAATTCTGGTTGTGTGTCTTGACAAAAGTTTGAATAGGATGCAGTTACAGATCATTACTAAGTATGAAGTATATGTTGAATTTTGTTTTTGATGTAACGCATTGTAACACAAATAGATATAAATGCATTTCTTTGTTCATTTGTCTTTGTGTTTTTAGTTGTGACTCCTCAGATCAAGCTCCATCATTGGCTACAGAGAAAATCAGGTATCACTCATAAATTGTGATACATAATCGTTTGATAAATGAAAATAGTCGAACGATGTCTACTTACACCAGGAATTCCTTTTACATTGTGAACAATGCCTTTTAACTTTGGAAGGGTTTCACTGGAAGCGCTTTAGTTTGAGTTCCATGTCGCCATGGGGCAAAGTCATGTTGAACATAGAGAGATCGCAGGACAGGAGACAGTGACAAAAAGCACTTACATCCTGACTTCAACAGGAACTTGACTTTTGATGTTGTGTACTTGAGAGACTCAAAATACTACCCATAGCTCCGTAATAAATATGTGACAGTAACAGAAGAGATTGTTTCTTATAAGCCATATTTTTTGATTACTCCTCCCCTCTCCTCTCCTCTCCTCTCCTCTCCTCTCCTCTCCTCTCCTCCCAGCCTTGTTGACTGTGTTGTACAAGGCTACCAGCTTCTAGCGATGAACAGTATCATCCTGAGGTGTCCTTCATTGACAGAGCTGGAGTTAGTACAGTATATAATCTGATGAACAATACAGCACATTTTGATAGATAAAACAACATTCCACTGGATTGCCTAATAACATTTCATCTCTATGTTCAATAAATGTATTTATGTATAGGTATAATAATATTGCTCATTTTGTCCTAAGTTTGACCTACAACAGCCTGGGAGTTGAGGGAGCTGAATTTCTGTGCTCTGTCCTGCCTTCATTGCCAAATCTCACCACCCTCGGGTGAGACTTAAAATATTTTTTTACATTTACATTAGGCACGTTCCACTTGTAATTGGTATTTTGGTTAAGCATAGTTTTGGGCTTAGTATGGACCTATTTTTGTCTGCTGCAGTGTTTGTTCCAAAGAGCGGAATGAGGACGTCGTTTTGCAGATGTCAGAGGCCTTGCTGCAATCAGCAAGTCTTCAGTGCGTAAAGTGAGTGATTCATATACAGTAATTTGGTAGTGAGTACAAGAGTACTCTACACTTCTCGGAAATTAATTTCTTGATATGCTGCACATTAATTAATAATCAATAACACTCCAATTGTAATACTTGCCACCTAAGTCTTTCTCATCATAACTCTTGCCTTTTGATTCGGTTTCCTTTTCTCAGGTGAGGTTTGTGCTACTATAGCAGCAGCTGAATCAACGTAATAGCTTTATTTGCGTGTTACACATATATCTTGAGACAAACAAAAACAAGTGATGAGTAAATTAAACAAGAATACAAAATGTAATCCTCTCTGATAGATAGACTGATTACTATTAAATAATGTGGGAACATTCTATAACATGAATTCAACATACATTTTTATTCATGAGTTGAAGGATGTCAAAGTCATTGTCAAGTGTTTCATGGATCAGTTTAATCTAAAAAATGTATGCATGATTCAGCTCAGTATGCATTGCTGGTTTTGTTCAATGGACATTAGGTCACACATTTTTCATGCAAGCACAAACAAGAATCTGTGTTTTCTAAATAAAATTCTAAATCTCACCCTCTTCCCCTCTTACAGTCTGTCAGGTCACATGATCAGTGAAAGAGCAGCCCAGCTCTTAGCCAGAACGTTGCCCCGTTTACGATCAGTCAAGTAAGCATGCAGTTCTACATACAGTATCACTTAACACACAGCTTTATATAGCGTATCAGTGGCCATTAATATATATGAGACTGTCAACAGCCAACATGTAAAAGTGATTTCCATGCTTGAAGTGAGAAGTACATGGTGAAAGTACTTGCTGTTTGTCTTGCATTCTCTAGTTTGTCCCATTGTATGTGGTCATTGACTGGTCGGCTGCTCTTGATGAAAGCACTGGAACAGTGTGTCACTCTGGAAGGACTTTGGTAATACACACACCTACACACGAACTGTATGACTAATACATAAAACACTTAAATATAAAATGAAAAAAAAATATTTATATATATTTTTCTCTCCCTCCCCCTTGTGTGTGTACACAGTCTGAGCCCAGTGTATCTGGATGCAGACAGCAGGGAGTGTTTGGTCCAGGTTCTAAGGAAGAACACCTCTATCCACAGACTAAAGTGAGAAACACTAATAACTGTAATACTAACTGTATTAGACTTAAGTTAGTTATTAGTCTGCACAAAGTAACCCTTAAGATGCTGTAGAGGTTCATCCCAATACCGTGTACAATTGTACAAAAGCAAATGTACAAACATTCTACATGTACAATTCCATCCAGAATTGTTGGAATAGTCACACACAAAAAAGTGTTTCAGAAAAAAATTCAAAATGGAGAAAAGTTTAGTATGGTACATATGGACGTGGCATATGGATGGATGTGGATAGACCCAAGGAATTCAGGGAAAAAATCGTTTTGATTCCATGACATTTCAAAACCCAAGGCCAAAATGTAAAAGTTGTTAAAAAATGAGCTTCTAATCAAAAGTAGTCCTCAGTCTTTGTGGACAACATGGTGGAGAACTCAATTTCCGCTTCTGTAGTTACATGAGCTGCACGATACTCAAGCATATCTAATGCCACATTAATAATCTAATCGTTTCACTCTCTCTGCCAAAACTACCACTTCACAGCTCACATTGCAACCATGTATCAGTCAACTGCTCACCATTCCTGCATGTCATCACCTGTAAATCCACAGCATTATAAATAAGCAGGAAATGATTCCCTCCCAGGAGGGAGATAATCTCTCCCATAGTGCTGAGCCCTGAAGAGTGTCTCGTTGGGAGTGACACCATCTGAACACACATGCCAAGTATCAACTGTGTATGAATGCATCTGTATCATTTCTGAAGATATGAGATATAACTGAGATGTTTCTATGTTTCCAGCTGCAAATTCGTTTTTCCCTCTCTCTCTATTTACGTGTGTGTGTTTTAGGCTCAATAAGATTGCCTCCGGGGAGGAGCCCTGTGTTGCAGAAGGTGTGCTCATTCTCTTGGCTGCCATGGAAGGTCTCACACAAATGGAAGAGATAGAGTGAGTTTTACACACACATGCAGTGGCATTCTGCATATAGTATAAGACATGCTCACACTGTCCATCTCTCCTTGTGAGAAGAGAACATATCAAATGTTACTTTGAATACATGTTTTATTTTATATACAGGACTTTGTCTCGTAGAAAGGTTCCACATCATTCCTCTTGTGTTTTTAGGTTGGAGGGCTGGAAGATGGTTGATATAGGGGTGGAAAAGCTGGCTAGGTTCCTTCCTACCTGGACCAACCTCAGGAAGATCAAGTAGGCAGGATAATACTGTAGCTATTATGCTTTGGTCTATTTAATGTTCCATCAGACTATCCGCTGCTCCCTTTTGGGTCAGGACCTTTTCCGGATTTATGTTTGCGGGAGACCTCTAATTGTGTGTGTGTGTGTGTGTGTTTGTGTGTGTGTGTGTGTGTGTGTGTGTGTGTGTGTGTCTGTCTGTCTGTCTGCCTGTCTTTCTGTCTGTCTGTCTGTCTGTCTGTCTGTCTGTCTGTCTGTCTGTCTGTCTGTTCTCCAGCCTGTCAGAGAATCATGTCGGTGATCAATCTGGAGAGAAGCTACTCGAGGCTTTGAGGAGCTGTGGTCAGTTGGAGGAGCTCCAGTAAGGAGTCAGCAGTAACATGCTGATTTTATTTCTACATAACTAAGCACAATACAATAAACACTACCACATTTACAAGCAGTTGTAATTCCAGTGCATTAGCCATTACCTTATGATATGTTGTAGACATTTGTAGTAGATAGTTGTAGTAGATTTTGCTGTAAAGATCCTTTCCTGTGCATATTTAAATGTCTGTCTCTGCTGTCCTCCAGTCTGTCCCGCAACAAACTTGGTTATATCACTGCTGCCAGGATGGCTCTTGTTCTACCATTACTGACACACCTTACTGTACTCAAGTATGTAACTCACACACACACATTCATAGACCACAGTGATGTTTATGAAATTGTTTTCGAGTGGTCCTGAGCTCTTCTTTCTCGCTTATATGTGTTTGTATCTTCCTAGTTTGTCAGAAAACTGTCTAGGTTATGAAGGCTCAGTGAGTCTGTCCAAAGCAATAGCTTGCATGAAGAACCTCAGGAAGATTAAGTAAGACTCCTGACCACATTGCATATCAACTGCACTGATGATTCTATGCTTAATCATGTGTTTCATTCTGTTCTGTGCGCCTTGTTCCCTGTGCCCTTGCAGTGCTTGTGACACAGTGTCCTGTGGGGGGCGTAGACAGCCGTGCTTCCTCCATATCATGTGGCATTGGCAGCTGCCTCTGTTCCTCAGCCAGAAGAGCTTGACAGAGAATGTCTCGCTATTTCCTTTTAGATCCTGACCCCCTCTTGTGAAGGCTCCCCAATCAGTCAGGGATCATAGTGTGTGTGTGTGTGTGTGTGTGCGTGCGTGCGTGTGTGTTGACACGGACAATTTTGGCAGACACAACCAAGCAGCAGTGTTCTGTGCACAGCGATTGATCCCCGGATCTCTGGGAGCCAAGAATTTGTGCCTGTTGGTCACACAAGTGCACCCTTAATACTTTTAAAAGATGGTCAAAAAGTTTGCATTGCTCAATTATCATTACTATATAATGGTAATATGTAATAGATTGTGAGTAAACATTATATTTTACATTTCAAACTTCTAATTAGAAGATAGAGCCAAGAGTGATTGTTTGAAAAGAATTGAATAGTTGTCTTTCCATTTCCCTTTCTCTCTCACTCTCTTTCTTTCACTTTCTCTCTCTCTCTCTCTCTCTCTCTCTCTCTCTCTCTCTCTCTCTCTCTCTCTCTCTCTCTCTCACCTCCATTATTTGTGACTCTCTCTCTCTCTCTCTCCTTTCCCCTAGTTTTGGATGGAATCGTTGTGGTGATAATGTGGGTATGGAGTTGGCCAACATTTTGCCTCTCTGTCGGAGGCTGACTAGATTGGAGTGAGTTCATCATTATTGTTATTAGTAGTATTAGTGGTTTTGTTGTTGTTATTGTATTAAATTGTGTAATGCAGTGGTTCCCAAACTTTTTCTTTCGCGCCCCCACATTGGGAACCACTGGTGTAATGTATTATTTTATTTGTATATGTTTATTTAGTTGATTAGTTGATTAGTTGGAGTGACAGTTATGATATATTTGAATGTTTCATGTTTTAGTTCCTTGTCATCTATGCTTTTACAGATATGCATGTGTATGTTTTTATTTCTTCCAGTCTGGAGGCCAATAGTGTGGGTGTTTGTGGAGCAAATTTCCTGGTTAGAGCTCTACAGTCTTGTCCTGCTGTACAGCTCATCAGGTAAACCTAAACTGCTGTCATAGTGTATATAAGGCACGCTTTGAATTACGGTATACAGCTGCTTGATAACAGTATTTTGTATGCTACACTTCTCCTACATTGCCTGTTAAATCGTTTTTTAATGTGTGTTTTGTCCAAATTTATAATTAAAACAATGTGGTGGATCTTTTGTGTATTTCAGGCTGTGGAAAAACAACATTCCCAGCTGTGAAACAAAGAGACTTGCACTGATGGACGGGAGGCTCAGTTTCTCTTCTACCTAATCAGCACTTTTATGGTCATAGTTGTGACATTCCAATGTTTTACTGCTACATACTGCATGTGCAAAACAGACTAGATTACTCATGAAAGCTAAAAAAAAATGATCTGGCAGCTAAAAATGATAACATATCCAGTAGGAGTGTAAACTGTTTGCATTTGGCATCTCAAACTTTGTGTTTGTTCATGGTAGAGAGTTTATACCCATAGCATGATCAAGCATTCAGTGCCAACACAGGTACAGAAGAATTGAGGTTTGATATGTAGCCTTGAGAAAACACTTGAGAACTTTAGTAGTAGTTTTACACCTCTTGGATCTGATCATTTAGAATAAAATAAGGTTCATGGCGCAATAGAAAGCTGCAAGTTAAAGTTAGAGACCACTGTGCCGAAAGACTGTTACTGTAGAGGTCTCAGGAGGATTTAAGTTACACATCCAACTCAATTCCTGTGATTATTGAGCTATGCTATCAGATTCATGTAGTTGAATGTGTGAAGAAAAGGCCTATATTTTTTTATACTATTCATTTTTATACTCTTTATGATGCATTTATTATTTAATTGATTTAATTGATATTGAATTGATGATTGTTTTTTTTCCTTTTAATGTAGAGAAATTTCCTAAAAGTCGTACTTGACTGAGTCATTTTGCACTAAACAAATGTATGAACTCACAGTAAATTAAGAGTGATGAGTGAGAAGTCTGCTCACCTCTTATGATCATTTGAGGTCCATGTCTTTCTTTCTGTTGTCACACAAAGTTGACATTATTGTATTTAATTGGTTATTTATTTGAATATATTTAAATAATTTGCTTCAGATATGTAAATACATATTTTGTATATGATAGTGTAATATTTGACACTGTTTCATATGAGATGATAAGTGTTTCTGGATTGAAGGAAAGTACTGCAGTGTAACAACTACACATTGGAGTCTCACTTACATTTGGTTTCTCAGGGAGTGGGCTGATAGTGTTGTAATCATACTCTTAGCTCTGAAAGCAGAGCTGTGAATTTTTGTTTGTCTGAGGATTGTCCAAATCCAATTTTCCAATGTATTAAATTCCATATTTAATATTGTAAGGGACAAATTAGACACAAACCACAACTACAAATGCTTGTTTGAAATAAACAGTGTTTCTCCTGAGTTTTTCTGTATCATCAATTCAATCAGAAATGCAGAGACATATGTCGCCCAAGAACTTAAGAGGATTTCCTTGTCTTCCACTTTAAATATTCTATTGATCTGTCTTTTTTGTATGCTTTGTTCTAGAACTTATTCATATATTGGTCTGAAATACTGTGTACAATACTGATTAGAATAGAAGTGCATTGCACAGGTCTGTCACATCTCAAAACTAAAAAGGTATATGCTATTCTATTAGGCAAGTTTTAATGTATGCTTGGTGGTGCAGGTTAATATCAGGGCATATTCCAGTAGTAGTCCAGTAGCACTCCGGTACAAGTAATGCAATCTAAGCTATGCCAACGAAAAATGTCAACAAGAGCAACAAACAGTTGCTGCCAAGTACTGCATGGTTTGGTCTTATCTTTTCTGATGACCTGGCACTCTCTTGTGGTCGGTATCGGTGGTGCAGCTATTTGTGTTTGAGGGGGGACTAGCTCAAAGCCACGCAAGTTTGGGTGTATCATGCCGATTACATTGTAGAATTGTAGATTAAAGTTTAATTGAAATTGACACAGCCCAGAGCAAAGTGCACTTTTTTGCCCTCAATGAAATTGTCTGCGTTGCTGGCTCTGTGTTGGACTGCTGTGTAGAGTGGCTGTGTAGATCCTGCTGTGTACAGTTGGCTGCAAGCATACAGGCTGAGGAAGGTAGTTGCTAACGCACACATTCTCTTAACCTAGATCTTTGTTGATGGTTAATGTGGGAGCCGTCCCGATAAGGAGCTGCTCCCTGACAAAGGTGAAGGGAAGCTCATTGTTTCTGTCATGGTGAGGAATACTTTGCAGGGAGAACCTGTTTGTCCCTTGCAACAATCTTGCACTCAAACACCTTGTCCATCATCTGCACCACCAACATCTTGGTGCCATACTTGAGAGTTTGCACCCTGTGCCAATTCTGGACCCCTGGGCTAATGTTTTTGGCAAGTTTGGAGGCGAACGGTTAAAGCAACTCAACACAAACCGGTTCTGTGTGTTATATGACCCAGCCTCTGTATCTGTTATGCCCATGGCAACTGTGACATAATTAATGATGTCATTTTAGTGGCTAGGGTGGTTGCATTTTCCCATTGCTATAATTGGGGAATGCAAATACATAGTAAAACCGCTGAGCATGCATGCTGCTATGCAACCGCTGGACCACCGGAAACTATATTTTGGCAAGTTTGGAGGCGATCTGGGGAATGGGGCTTGTTTCACCTTAACACAATCAAACACTAAAACGCACGCTGCTCTCTAATTATAGGTGTTTATGCAAGATTGTGAACTTAATTCTAACTGGAAAAACTCAAGGATATATACGACGTACATACAAACAACACACATTTAAAGTACCTCCGTTTGTGCCAGACTCAGGAAGGATCAATTAACAAATTGAAACAACTCTTATTAATTTGCTTTGTTCCATTTCTATTTGACCAAATTGTTGTTTCTGTGTTGCGCTTTTATGGGTGTAGCAGCAAATGTCCTCCCTGAATTAGCCGCAAGAGAGTGTCATGGAACAATTAATTTGCTATAATAGATTGCGCCTCACATTCACTGGCGTCTTTCTCAAACACCATTACGTCAAGTCAATACAATCACAAACATAATATCCGGTCATGTTTTACAAAATAAAACTATTTTGGCGCCAGTTTCTCGACTTCGAAAACATGTATTTTGAAGGAAAGGGTGCTTAGTTTCCGGTATAGCGCTCCTAATTTCTGGTAATTTGGCGCATCTCCTTCCATCCATCCCGGGTGTTCAGCGTGCGGTCATCAGGATGATGTACTCATGATCTGCTCACTCACACTGTTGCATCTCACAGGGCCGTCTGGATAACATGACAACAGTGCCTTCACTTATCGTTGCTGTGTGAGAAAAGTGGCTGATTTCTTCATTTTTGCGCTGCAACTGGGGAATTTGTAGAACCGAAAAACGGCTGAGAAGTTGAACATCATCTCCTGAGGTGAGCGGGGCACCTGCTTTGACATTTTACCTCATGGTTGTACTGGTTTGTAGACGTTTATTGGTTTGCTTATTGTAGTAGCATGTGTTTGTAGGACTCAAGAATGTTAGGATGCGCCGTTTTCAACGGCAATACAACAGAACAGGTTCTTATTGAGAGATTGGAGGTGAAAATAGCGGCAAATAAAACGTTTGTTTGTGTATACGAGTTTCAGCTCTGACTCATTTTATGACTGTTTTGAGTTCAACAATCATTTCTGTTTGCTGCCAGTGTTCCCGCTCACCACCTCCGCACCAGTGTAGAACACTGGACGGGTAATCAGACTGAACTTAATAACTGTGTGTGATGTTCAGTCTGTTATTATTAAAGAAGTATGAGAGCGCCTCCATGCTGCTCATTCCACCCCCGCCCCACCCCCCACACCGCTGCACTGCCCCCCCTCACCCCCAGGTCCCAGGTCAGTCTGCAGGGTGACGGGGGTGAAGGGTGCTTCGGTGCGGACGTCGTGTTTGCTTGTGTGTCAAGGTAACCTGACATGTTTATGCTGCTCCGTTATTCGAGGTGTGTGGGGACCAGTGTTGGCGTTCACCTCCCTATTAAATCAGGGATTCATTAATATCATCTCCCTGGGGAATCAAATGCAGGAGTGAGGGAATGCATCACTGACTGGACCAGTGGATGAATGAATACATGAATCCATCAGTTCACAAAGAGGCTTGTGTACTCCTGTCTGCCAAAAATAAGATGATGAATACCTTTGAATGACTTAGTAGATGAATGAAAGCGGTATTTATGGTGTTGTCAGTACCCTAACAGCCATAACAAGTAGTTGGGTGTGGACATCTTCATCAGGGCTTCATCTTGCCTCTCTTTGTCATGCTTCTGGTAAGATTTTCATAAATATGTCTGTTCTGTTGTCTGTGTGTATGGGCAGAATCATGTAACACTGACCATAATCATTTTGTATTGAAGTCATGGAGGATTAATGTCTTTATTCAGGACTTCATTCATACCAGTGTTGTTTATAAAGATGGTGTTTTACATGAATGCCTGTATAAGAGAACACATGTGCAATAGTTTCCACTGTACTTTTAGCCAAAACAAGCACCTCTGAATTAATTTCAGTAGCGCTATAATTAGCAGTTGGGTGTGGATGCCTCCATCACGTCCTCACTCTGCTATTATTGGTTAATGTGGTCTTAACAGCAGGTCCAGGTTGTTCACAGTGTACTGCTGCTTTAGATGCAGTCTGGTACAGCAGGATGTGTTATCAGCACGCTTTGATTTTTATATAGGAACACATTCAGAAAATGTGTTTACAGCCTGTGGCTGTGAACACTGGGTAGCAGCTCCCCACGTGTGTTTCTCTTCCCCTAAACGGCATGATTCTGCCTGAATCAAAGTAAGATGTGCACTGAAGCATGGTACCCTTTGCTATAGATTAAATATGGCACAGTTCAACTCAGCAGTAGCAGAAGAAACGTTTTAATCTTCTGATGGTGGCTTTCATTCAAGACAGCTGCATCCAAATGTGACGGAGCAGAGAATTATAAGATTCAGTGTGAATGTTGTTTAATGTTTCTAAAGTTGCTCATTTTTATGTCTTTAATATTTCATACATTCATCTGAGCAGAAAGGTTAAATCTTCTACTGGAAACTAAATCATTTTATTACTGCCATTTAAATGTCATTATAGTTAATGTTTATATATATTTCTGACACATTTACTTCTAAGAATCCTGATTATGATGTAAGCCATGAGAGGGTTAGTGAAGCCTGAATTTGCCTTAGTGTCTAATCAGGATTCCTTTATTCCACCTCCTTGACAGATTAGTGCACATAATATTACATACTGGAATTTAATTTTATGTGTAATTTGCTGAATTAATTTATCCTATAACAAAAAACATGTTAATAGTCTTTTGCTGTAATTTCATTAGCCAAGACATGCAGGTCAGCACATGTGAATGATTGAGTAAATGAATGAAGAAGATTGTTATGTTATTTTCAGTACAACACCACTACTAGAGTGACATCATACAAACAGGACAGGAGGGGCTCACTGGTTATGACACATGAGTATCTTAGCAACAGACAGTATTTTTTTTACACCGCTGGAACACAACCACCTTTAGGACACAAGGTTTTTTTTAGTTGATATGTCCTCAAAGTGCACTGGAAATCATTTTAAATAGAATATAAAGTGTTTACTACTGTTGTAAGCTGTCAAGCTCTCATTTCAATTACAACATGTTACAGCAGATGCCTGAGGTTTGTTCCATACAAAAATAATCGTGGCGTATGTATCAATGTTGAGAGGGGGAGAGTGATTATTCTCTCGGTCATGTGTAGATATGCTGTATATGATCTTACTGTATATCTATGGATTGTAAGGCAACAATAACCTTTTCCATTTGATTCTGGTGTGTTGTGAAGGTTCCAAAAGCTCCTGCGAAACACCCCACCTATGATTCATTGAGTCAGTGTAAACACTGAAAATTCATTAAAATTCTAGCAGTGTCATGTCAGAAAATGTCAAAATCCATGGCAACGTTATTTCACCATTTTCCAGTGACATCTAGGTCAGTATGCAAACACTGTGTGCACTGCCAGGCAGGAGGTATGGATGGAGATATGGACACTGTAACATCTTATTCGCTCTGGGCAGTTGTGCTCGCAACAATTTACTGAATTTAAAAGCTGTCAGTCTGTGACACACATACACACGCTCCTGTAAAGTCTTTGGCTTACATAAGAACGCTGAGTGCAAACCGCTTGTTGCTGTGAGACACCAGCTGTAACTCTGCAGTTTAGAGAAACATCTTAATATTACTGCAGGGCGATGAATCAGGGCCCTTTGTATCCTCAGTGCCTGTAGGTCCACTTGGTTGTCTCTTGGCTTGGTCTCTTTCTCATATTTATCATCCAAGCGTAATTCTGTGTAATTCTGATATTCTAAATGGCCAAAGGAAAGACACACCTACTTATCAGTGTACAAATATCCTGTCAAATATTTGTTAAAGCGCTGGCCGCTGAGAAAATTTCACAACCTTTTTTTTGACACGTGTACTTAAAAAAGTCATAAGTCACACCGCCTCACTCAGGGTTGCAACACAACTACATTGTTTATACATTGTTTCATGTTTTACTGGGTTAAACTGCGATAAATTAATTTTCTATCAGTACTGCTGATAGAATACTGTTATTTTTATATAGTTTTACTTTAGATTTTTCACTTTTGGTTTGTTCAGTTAAGTGAACTTTTTTTTTTTCTATTTTGCAGTTTCCATTTACTAACTGTAGCAAGATTAAAAGATTTGTGGAAAGAAATGTCACATAATTACTTAATTGTATCGCTGAATGAGACAACTGCAGGGGGACTTTAATTACTTAATTTTTAATTAACATGGTGTGTTGTTTTGCAGATACTAATGTGGAAGTCCTGTGTGGTTCATTATATGAGGGACAATCCCTACTTAACATAGCCTCATTAAATGAATGACGGCATGAATAAATGCTCTGTAATATATTTAGATTTAAATATTATAATTGTGGTTTGGGTTAACGTGATCATTATGTCCTGAGGTGAAGCGGTAATGTGTCAGTTTTACTGCCCATCACTTTATATATGTTGGGATGATTCTACTTTGAAGAGTAGTCAAGCTTTCATGTTCCATTAATAATGACTGAATGTAACACTTTACACTAAGGCTTTTTCCACTGCCACTTGACTTCTTTCGGTACTAAAAACTCTTTGATCTTCCACTGGCTAATGGTACCATTCCAGTTCACCTTTTATTTTTGCAGAACCAGGAACCAACAGGACTCAGGGACCAGCACTACTGCATTGTTCATCACTGATTTTGAGCTTTTAGTCCCCGTTGTTTAAACAGTGTACAAGAAGCATTTGCTGTTTGCTGCAACACTAAAGAGGAAAGAAAGAAGAATTGTAATGGAGAAAAACCAGTGCCCAGGGAACTCAGGGTTAGTTAAATGTAGCATTGAATACACACTAAGGCTAGATTATTTAACATTTAGAGGTCAATGATTATAAAAGTCGTCATTAATAACAAAACATAAAATGACATTTGGATTCCCAACACAAAAGTATAACAGGATCATAACAAACCTTTAAGACTATGTCACGCAGCAAGGAGCAGATTTACAAGTAGATTTTTAACGTCCAACGTGGGAGGATCTGAATACAGAGTGCCTTCTTAAAGTTAACAGGTAACTGCGTGCAAAACACACCGTGTACGCGGGAGCCCTGTCTACAGGATTTCTCCATGAAGCTTCCATTGGTTAACCTTAAATACAAGTCGGGCAGGATGTCATAAATTACTATGCATCTTGTGAAGTTATTGTCCATCCTGCCCTGGCCCTGGGCTCCTTCTGGGTGTGACCAGACGACCCCCTCTACTGAATGTATCTGAGATGCTTCACCAGTCGCCCTGATATCACACATGTCACACAACAACAATAGAATACAATTTGCACCTATATTAGAAAAGTGATCTAGGACAGAATCAGCAGACAGGGGGCAGTGGCTGTGGCTCAAGTAGAGCTTCCGCTTGGGAACCGGAGGGTTGCCGGTTCGAGCCCCTGCCGAGGCGCCCCTGAGCAAGGCACGAACCCTCAATTGCTCCCCCCTCTGCGAAGGGCGGTATGTTATGGAAGTTGCTTTGGATAAAAGCGTCTGCCAAATGACCGTAATGTAATGTAATGTACAACCCGGCACCTGATAACACTTCCCCAAATCTGGTCATACAGTATGGTCCGACAGGCTCCCAAATGGTGGAGTGCCCTTTGATCCTTGGATTGGGAATCAGGTAACTCTCCCCCACTTATGTTCATTAACAGGTTTTGCTAGACCCCCAATCGTGACGTGCTATCAGCCCCTTGATCCATTGAAACAAAACCACGGACTGCCGGAGCCAAAACCTTGGTTGTGAATGCAAACCTTAAATTGACCCTACAATCCTTATTGTATATTGCTGGCATATTTATTTCCCCCTTACAATGGGGACATGGGAAGATGGGAACATATGACTGTGTTTGAGCCAACTGGGATATGAGTGAGATCCTCACAAGTGCTGTATCAAAATAAAGAAACTTAAGCAGTACAAGCAGACTGTAACTAGACATCGATCCAGTGCCAGTTGTTGTTTGCACACATACGGTCTTGTTCTTGTTTGAAATTCTTGCTCCTTGTGCCATAGAGACGGGCCTTAAAGCTAAATGGATTTCATTTTGTTTTCTGCTGTTCAGGGTGCGTAGTTCTGACCTCAGGTCATGGCCTACACTCTGAGCTCGGCCACTGAAGGCGAAACGCGTGTTGGACCTCAGCACTTCGTCACTCGGGTGGAGCTGTCTGTCACTGCAGCCAACCTCCTGGATCGAGATGTGGCCTCCAAGTCGGACCCCTTCTGTGTTCTGTTCAATGAAGTGGAAGGAAACTGGGTGGAGGTAAGGATGGAGGGATGATGGGGTAGAGCAGGGGTGTCAAACTCGTTTTAGTTCTGGGCCAGATTCAGCCCAAGTTAAACTCAAGTGGGCCGGATTAGTAAAATCATAGCATAATAACCTATAAATGGACGACTCCATGTTTTCCCTTTGTTATAGTGTTTAGAGGTACAAGTTCATATTGCAAATGTTTACTTTTATTGAACTATCTCTTTACAACATACAGAATAAAATGAGCAACCTGGAATTTCTTGACTAAAACAAGGGCAATTTCAACAATAAACAATAATAACAATAAGGTATATATAAAACAACTTGTCAAGATCTAGAAATTATTTTAAATGTACAAACATTTCCACATCTGTGTAGTCATGTGAACTGAACTGACTCACGTGGATAACTTCAAAAAAGTATTGGAGGAACAGAGAGTTTAACTCTGTCTGGACAGTTACAATTTGCTTTCACTGACAACAATACAGGAGATAAATGATAATAATAAATAATAATGTGCTTGCTATATGGAAAGAAATGAAAGAGAAATTATAATAAATAAGAGAATTAAAAGGCAAAATGTTCAAAGATATTTCCAGAACAAACACGCAGCATTTACTGCAGGTCTCAAAATCGACATTGTTGTGGGAACAATAGTTTATGGACAATGTATGCTTAAAAGTGGCATAGACGTTTATTTTGCTCTCGCGGGCCACATAAAATGACATGGCGGGCCAGATAGATAGATAGAGTTTGAGACACCTGTGGGGTAGAGAGAGAGAGATGAGGAAGGTACCTCAGTAAAGCAAATGCAAAATGGAGAGAAATGAATTGAGGATAAAATGGAAGATTGAGAAGAACGGGCTGAACAGAGAGGTAATAGATCCGTCTCTAGATTGTAGTCAAGTCCATTTCTTGGGCCTCTCCTTGCCATTTCCTCCAGGCCGGTGGTGAGAAGGGGATGAAGAGGAGCAAGAAAGAGGCTTCAAGGGAGGAGGAAGATTTGGATAAATGTTTGTAGTGCTGTCAATAAACTGCATGTCCACCGTGCAGGCTCTTCAAAAAAACGTAAAAGCAAAAGCACTAGAGGTTTTTATTTCTCTGTTGGTCTACATTACAAATATTTTATACAGAGTCCAACCAGAGTCATATTCATTGTGCTATGACGACACTGTTGCATATAAAAAAACAAATAGGCGTCACAAGGTGTCACATTAACATCACCCACAAATACAGAAGCTTGGTATGTAATGCATGTATTTCTTGACATAGGAGTGTCCCTGCATCAGTTGATGCGTGATCACTCTTTGCACTTTGCTGTCTGTTTCCTGTTTGGGGGGTCTTCTGCAAAGAAAGACATAGTAATGCAAAAGAAGAGCCCAAGCATGCAGTTAAAAAGTCTAAAAGAAGATGGTGCTTAAGTTTTGGTCCAGCTCTTCTGTGTGTGTAGGCTGGTGCCTCTAGCTAAAAGCTGGTCAGCAGGGCACGCTGGCTAGCTGTGTGTGTGTGTGTGTGTGTGTGTGTGTGTGTGTGTGTGTGTGTGTGTGTGTGTGTGTGTGCGTAGGCGAGTGCCTCGGGTTGTAGCTAGCTGTCGGTCAGCAGGGCATGTGGCTCCTATGCGAAATTGCTATGGCAACGGTAAGGGAAACAAAAGCTGAGTGTTCCTGGAGCGAGGCAACGATGGAGGAGGCGAAATGAGGCCTGAACCTTTTCTCTGATTTTATCCAGATGTAGTTTTTTCCTCTCACACTTCGATACTTGGCTTTCGCTCATCCACCTGTTATCTTTTTCACTCTTTGTCTTTACATTCTTGTTGCAATTCTTTCCCTGTGTTTTTCTCTCTCTGTCTCTTAGCTTTGTGTTATCTTTCCCTGTGAGATAGAAGTGTGAGAAAGCATCTGCGTCCATCAGGCGAGAGAGAGTGAAGAGAGAGAGAGAGAGAGAGAGAGGGTGAGAGTGGGGGAAGGTAAGAGTGTGAGAGGAAGAGTGAGAGTGAGACGGTGTCAGAGATGGAGAAGGATTATGACGACACAGTGAAAAAGACACAAGGAAAAGGTGGAGGGACAATGGGAGAGAGGAAGAGAGTGAAAGAATGACATAGACAGAATAAAGAGAGAGAGATAGAAGATCATGTAAAAGATAAAAGATGGGGAAGGATGCAGAATGAAACGGTGTGAATGAGACCAAATTGTACAGTATGCAATAACAGCATCCAGGGGTGCTGAAGAGGGTTGAACAAATGTGATAAGCCAGCAGGAACATGAACCTGCTTTCTTTACGCTTACGCTAATGTGGCACCCCAAAAATCTAAATCCTGCCACTCCATTTCACCTACAAAATAGGATTTTACCGATTGGCGCTATTTATCCAAGTAATCACACGCAGTCTAATTTATCCAAAGCCGGATGAAAAATATCAAATGTTTTCAGATCCCTTCTGTATTTTCCTGCCTTATGCAGACTTCAACTAGATTTCAACAGACGAAACATTCACGTTGTCAGAGCTCATTTTGTGATGGTGAACACTGTTACAGGTTTTACGGGTAACTCCTCTTCATCAGGGAAGCGTGGAGAAGGTGGCCCCTGTCCAAGCACAAGTATTATAGTCTGAAAGGATAAACTGCTGCTTCTTATTTCAAAATGATTACAATCCTTGCAATGTGAAGACGTCCTGATCTAGATCGGCTCCAACATTTAAAGGGTTTTTCTCTGGGCCCTAACCAAGTTTCCTCCACATTTTCACATTGGTTCATAACTTTGGTTGGTTGAGTAATTCTACAAACCACTAAAGTATTGTTTTACAGCTGTGTGTGGCCACCTGTTGTAATCTTAGAGGGCAATGCTTGTACGCAGATAACAAAAGAGGAGAGAATGGTGTTACAATATACAGTATGAAGAGATGACAATGACAAGAAACAAATAACTACTAACTGAAGTGAGGGAGCATTGATTTTGATCTGCAGTAAACATAGGGCTTCAACACAGTGAGCCCCATGGAGGCTTTGTTTGTGAAGTGAGTCATTTAGTGTTCTGTACTGTAAGCGGATGAGCAGTAGAGCAGATATAATAAAAATATTCCAGGATGTTGACATTTCATGGTAGTTGTCTCTGGAGTAGCAGTCCCATGGCCACTCTACATGACTTTTTTACCCTATCCTAATCACAGAGTTGTGACAGGGTAGACACACGCTGACCTTGTGTAATGGTGGCTAAACACACTTTACGGCATGTTCCAGGTGACTCAAACTGAAGAGCAACACACAGAATATGAATCACCAACCACCTGATTAAGAGCATCAAGAGCATCAACAGGATGTGCTCTCACATAGTGTATACTCACACACTGTTTGTCTGTCTGTGCACTGCCCAGACTATTTTGGGGGGGACCTGAAAATTCTTAATATCATACATCTCGGCCCATCTGGCATCAGAACAGAGTTTAGGATCTAATTGAATCTAATGTCTAATTCCTCAGCTCAGTTCAAAGTGGGTGACGTAAGTGTGACCGCTTCACACAGTTTTTAATGAACAGACCAACTAATGTATGGATTGACAGACACCACAGTTGTAAATGATGGAGATTTTTTAACAGCACCTGCATTAGATGTATGATTTTGTGCTTTTTCAGCGAAATTTTGAATGAACATGAATTGAATTTATGTTATTGTTATTGTTCTACTTTAAATGAGTTTCTCTCTCCTTGTCTCTTGTCTGTTAGCTTGGACGCACTGAGACAGCCGTGAACAACTTGAATCCAGTGTTTGGAGTAAAGTTTCAGGCGGACTACCACTTTGAAGAGATCCAGAAGCTTCGTTTTGCCATGTTCGACGAGGACAAGTGTGCCACACAGCTGTACGAGCATGACTTCCTGGGAGAATTCATTTGTACACTGGGAGTGGTATGGAAACTACTTCTCCCTGTCAGACAAAGTTTGCACTGCTTAGAAATTGATTGTGGTGGAGAAGATACATCAAAATATAAGGAGATGTGGAAAGAAAGATGATGCACGACACTTAACAAGAACAAACTACTACATGGAAACAAATGGACAAACTGCAACAATTAGGCTGAGGGGGGTTCTTATTTAGCCATTTTACTTTCTATCCGGGTATTGCAAAATGTTAGAGATGAATATCTTAAAGTATGTTACATGTTGCAGAACTGTGTTGGGAATATATGACGAAAGTTTCTTGATATATTGTCAGTTACTTGTGAATATCTTCATTGGACTGCATTCGGTAAGCCCAAACAATTTAAAAGGGTAACATTGACATTATATCTCAAAGTCCAAATTATATCATAAAGTCCATGCACATCATGAAAAAAGGACCATATACTCATAACGATGGAGAACAATGCTGTTCTGTGAAGGGGTATCATGCAGGATAACTGCTATGTGTACTTTGGCTTAGCATACAGTTGATTGGATTTGGTCCATTTATTCATTCATTCATTTTGTTTACACATTTGTAGATGTTTTCTGGGCCTAAAGTATCTCAGCAGGGTTTGATGCCCTGGACCCTGGACAAGGTGCCAGTCCGTCACTAGGCTGGGATTTGTCGATAACAAAAAAACTCTAGTTTAATCATTCACTTGGCTAGATTTGAGTAAGACTGAGATACAAATGGGATGTTATTTTTTCTGATCATTCCTGATTTGTGTCCTCCATGTGTTTTTGATCTCCCTCTAGATTGTGTCTAATAAGAAACTTCACAGGCCGTTGATCTTAGCCAATGGCAAGCCAGCTGGCAAGGGGTTCATTACGGTGAGAATAACTACTCTCTGTTTGTCTGTCTTTCTTCCTATAGCGCACTGTATTGTTGTTTACCGGAGTTGTTTTAGGGGAGGTGCTCTTTTCAGTGTCATGGTTGTTAAGGTTGTTGACGATGACGATAATGATAGGGATGTTATTGAGGTTTCGACCGTCGATGTTGTTTCTGCTGATGTTGTTGCCGATGAGATTGTTGTCGGTATTTTTGTTGTGGCTCATGTTGTTGCTGTAACTCTTATTTTAGATAACAGCTCAGGAGCTGTCTGACAACAGAATCATCTCTCTGACCCTGAGTGGGCGCAAACTGGATAAGAAGGTAGGTGGATAGACCTCAACCACACACACAAACACAGACTGGATATGAGTGCAAACACATATGCACACACAACCACTCAATGCAAACATCATTAGCATGACACATGTTACTATATAAAACTTGAGCAAATGGACGCAGACAACATTTGCGATGAATGATTCCCATATTCGTAACCTTTAGCATCTGTTAATATTCATGACAGTTTTCAGTTTCAGTTCCCAAAATTGTAACTTTAATAAAATCAGTCCTTGACGTGGCAGAGAATGGATTCAACAACATTCAAAACAAACAAGGCTAATAAAAGGGATTTAAATAACAAGGGAATTCAATAACAAGGGAATTCAATAGGTAAGCTTGAGTGTGTGTGTGTGTGTGTGTGTGTGTGTGTGTGTGTGTGTGTGTGTGTGTGTGTGTGTGTGTGTTCGTGCGTGTACATGTGTGTAAGTGGGTGTGCATGTGGAGGGAGTGGCTGATGTGCTGACACAACCCACGAGGTAGAGTCCTGAATTGCAAGAGGGTTAAACCCTGCATGCACATCGAACTTAAAATTCTTCGGTCTTGGTGGGAAGGCCTGAAGGAGTAGGAGGTTTGTTGCTGTGATGTGGAAAAAAAGGAGGAAACAAGTCGCTTCTTGATCCACAATTTGAGTCACAGTCAGACAAAAAGAGAAAAACAACAGATGGACAGGTCTAGGAGGTTCTGTGTTCACTGGGCCAAGGCCTTTGTCTTTCACCCAGGAGAAGAGTGTGTATCTCCTGATTGTAGCTTAGAATCCGTCAGAGAGAGTGAATTCAAGTTTTTTTTTTTTTTATTGAACAAAGGGACCACATCGTCTGCAGGCTTCAGGCCTGGTCAGGCCCTGATCTTCTCTTCAGGCCCAAAATCAGTTTGCATTTTAGCATCTCTACACCAGACAAATCTATGTACATCACATTAGAGAACAATGAACATCTTCTAACATACTTCTACCCTCCAATACCAATTACCAATTTTCATCCCTGTCTAATCCTTCAGGACTTCTTTGGGAAGTCAGATCCCTATCTGGAGTTTCACAAACAGGGAGAAGACAGCAAATGGATGCTGGTGCACAGGACAGAGGTGAGCCATGGGTGGAGTTGAAACGATTTAAAGATGAGATCTATATACTGTGAATCATGCTGTTTATCAATTGGTGTGTGTGTGTGTGTGTGTTTGTGTCTGTGTTACATCAGGTCATAAAGAACACTCTAGACCCAGCGTGGAAATCTTTTACAGTGCCTCTCATTTCCCTTTGCAATGGAGATGTGGACAGAAACATTAAGGTTGGTGTTTAGATGTTGAGTTAATTGTTTACAAAGGTATAACAACAATGCAGTGAAGTTGTTCTTTATTATTTTGTTATCATTGTGTGTATGTGTGGGGGGGGATAAGTGCCGCCTCAGGTAAATGAATCTCCTGCAGCGATACTTCTTCGTCTCGCTGCAGGAGAATGAGCGTCCAGAGCGTGCCCTCCCCCTCAGACTGATCAGCCCTCCCGTATTGTTTTAATATCGTCCCCCCCCCTCCCACGTTACACCGATCAGCTGTCCCGTATTGTTTTACATCGTATCTCCCTCCTCCTCCCCTGATGCCAAAAGGAAGCTTGAGACGCTGACCACTGCGTTGTAAAGATGACAGTATGATATGATGGTTGTAATAGTATGTTTTGCACAATGACAGGTCTTGTGTTATGACTATGATAATGATGGAGGCCACGACTTCATAGGAGAGTTTCAGACCACAGTCACCAAGATGAGTGAAGCCCAGAACGCAGTCGAGGTTTGTAATATTTTTATAGTAATATTATTCGACAGACAGCATGTAAAGGATATGAGTGATAGCGATGGATGTCAGGACCTGGAATATAAACAATGACAGCATCTAATTTGTGATACTTCACCTAATGTGCTGTATGCATCTGCTTTCAACAGAGACTGTGTAACGATACAGAAACATTTTACTCTGAAAACTATTAGCATTAGAATAAGCATGTATTTGAATTTTCAACAAGTTGACAGTAAAGTCAATGTTTTAGAAGTGAATTGGGCACAACTCTGCTCCACACTAGCTAATTTGCAGTTTAAATGCATTTAGTTGCATCTGACAATGAAACTTTGCATTTGCATTGCTTTATTTTCCATTCATGGTGGCCACCAAGAAATAATGTACTATTAGGTTTGAGTTCGTAATGAATAAATACTGGTTAGACGTGTTCTGCGTATGTTTTTTGTGTTTGGGCTGCTAAAGGTATATAGATGAGATGATACAGGAATCAGAACACCATTCATTCATTAGTGTATGTGTGTACTTCTGTGTGTGTTCGTGCCTATTTGCACACTTATTCACCTGTGCATCAGTGCATCGTGCGTCATAGCAGGAACATGCCTAGCCCTCCTCTTCCACTCACTGGGCGGGGGGGGGGGAAGAGAGAGTGTGAGCTACAGGATGAGAAAGGGGCTTTTGAGATTTAAAACAGCCTTTAGCTCAAACCTGGTAACAGCTGATGAGGCATTTGGTACCTGTCATTTGAATCGCCAACAGGCAAGTGAGTCAAGGTGTGTGACGGATAGAGAGAGAGAGAGAGAGAGAAATCAGTGTCTTTTCAATCAAATACATACATAATACATTTGTAAACCAACCAACCAGGAGCTCATGACAAACAATTTCATTAAAAGTAATGTTGTGTTCTCTACAGAGTTACAAGGTAACCGGCCAAAGAGGTGGTTGTAATGCATTGAGCATTGACTAAGGTTAGAATGCATAGAGCTCAGACTTAACTCAAGTTGGCCATTAGAAACACCAGTATGATCATACATGGAAATGAATGGTAAATCTGAAATTCTGATCCAACAGTAGAGCTTTGATACAAGGTGGTTATTAGAAGTCATTTGAATCAGATGTTGAACTCAAAAAGATCAACTTCAGACTGTGTTTATTTCTTCCCATCTCATCCCGTCTCTCCTCTCTAAACATGTTGTCATTTCTACTTGCTTACATCTGTCATGTTGTTGCACAGTGTTCTGTTTCTGGTCTTACTCCCATCTTTTTCTCTCCCAAAATGTCATTTTGAATGTCTGTGTCCTGTCCCTTTGATTTGTTGTTGTTTGTTCTTTTTGCCTTCATTTATCCACTTCCTGTCTACAGGTGGAGTTTGAGTGCATCAACCCCAAGAAACAGAAGAAGAAGAAGAATTATAAGAACTCTGGGATCATTATTGTGAAGTCATGTAAGGTGAGGATGGAGGGATACCACTTAGAAGTTACAGAAACATAAAATGGTGAAATCACACCGAGTCTTTCTACTGATGTCATTATTTAGGCCAACTAATCAATGATTATGCTTAACTTAACAAATCCACATGCTCTTTGCACTTATTCAGCCTCATAATTTGCTGTCAACAGATAGCAGCTCCAACGAGATAATAATAATTGTTTCATCAAGGAGGTGAACAATAAACACGAGTGTGGATGATTTAGTTACATGCCATTTAAAAATAATTTAATCATTGAATACTTTGCTGCTTGCTTATCTTGTCTTTATTGCCTTTGCTTATGTGCTTATGACTCTTGTGTCTCTAGATAACAAGGGACTATACCTTCCTGGACTATATCCTGGGAGGATGCCAACTCATGTTTACAGTGAGTGCTGTATTCACATTCCTTTTTACGTCCCTGCAAAGATGTGATAATGAGATACATGTTTCCATGTGCTTTGCTCTGAAAAACAGTAACATTTCTATTTTCAGCTCCCAGGATGACAGTTGGATCATGATCATTATCATACTGAATTGTGGAGGAGGGGAAACTGTGAGACAGAAAGTGAAATCAAATGAAAGATAAATGATTTTTTTTTTGGCATTTTGGTGCAAAATAAGTTAAGCACATAAACTTTGACAAATAGTGTATGCTCCTGTGGGTTTAGTTTGTATTGTATTTTGGATATTTCAAAAAGAGGTCAGCACATTGAACCTTATAATACAAAGGTCACAAGAAAGCCAGAAAAATAAAAAGAGATGTAGACGTGGGGGAGGGAATATGGGTAGAGATGGGTATTTTAGAAAAGAAAGGAAATGAGAGAGAGAATCATTGTTTATTTTTGTCTCTTGATAGGACAAACTCTTGTGTAACCCTGGTGATGTCACACCTTTGTTTGTAACTGAGCGAGTGAGAGAATTCTGTTTTGTTATAATCACGCTCACACAGAAACACACACAGCAGTTGTATTATTGACCAGAGCTTTAATACAAATGTCACTCAGATGAAAATCATTCAGTCCCTCCCTCTCACTGTTCTCCAAGACCAGACCAGGACCATGCCGGTGGCTTTGTATGTCTCTTTACGTTTCCCGTTAAGAAAATTGCATCTAATTCAAGGGTGTCAAACAATTTGGCGGTAATATACTAAATCCAGTCGTAGCTTGGCCTTATTTATTATTATTTTAGGATTAAGTTGCAAAACAAAAACCTAATCAGTAGTGTTTGTGTACCTAAAAGAGTAATTATATTTGGCCCGCGAGATAATATCAAATGTCTTTTAGAGCGCCGCCGGTACATAGCGCATGCACCGCTAATACTACACATCCCAGAATGCTCTGCAAGTGCGTTCTGTATGACATCATGAGCGATGTGCTCAACCTGCAGCTTCAGGGTCGGGGCCATTGCATCACAGACATGTACGCTGCGGCGAGGGCTTTTCAAACCCAGTTGTGCCTGTGGGAGACTCGGATGCTGCAAGGAAACTTAGGCCATTTCCTGTGCTGCCAAACCATGAAAGAGATCTCTACGTCCGTGTTTACCCAGCAATTTGTCGACTTTGAAGCTCAGAAATGTAAGTTTGGACTGCTTAGTAATGAGTTTGCAGTTGACGTGGAACGCGCACCAACCAACCTCCAAATTGAGCTGATTGAACTCACGCTCAAAGTCAAAGTATGTTTCATCGTTTCATACACAACACATTTCCCCAACTCCGTCCCCAAGCTGCTCAAATGCTCTCTATGTGAGGCAGCACATATCTATGTGCATCAGAATCAATCCGAGTGAAGCAAACTGAGCCTTTCTTTATGCACTTATGTCTTACTACTCCAAGGCATGGACTGTGAACAGTTGAATTGTTGGATTTTCATTGAAGGAATTTTTTTTATTTTGGTTGTTTTGTTGTTCTGTGAAAAAAAGGTTCCCTTTGAATTAACTTGAAAGGTTACAGATAGAGAGAGGCAAAAAAAGTATTTTCTTTTATTTATTTAAATAAAAATAAGAAACAAATGCCACTGATGTATCTCTTATTTGAACATCCATTTCTCATGTGTTTAAGATAAGAGATATCATAAGATAATCCTTTATTCGTCCCACAACGGGGAAATCCACATGTTACAGCAGCAAAGTGGATAGTGCAAAGCAATAAAGGGCATTATGGGCTGTGCTTGTTCCAAACTTAATGTTTAAGCTAAACTTAAGTATGTTTCCATGTGAAAAAGTTGATCATCATATATCTGGAGAGAAGGGAAAACATACACAATTGTAGTCTTGTGTATGTTTTGGCCCGCGACTTAGTCCCAGTTTTTTATTTTGGCCCACTGTGTATTTGAGTTTGACACCCCTGATCTAATTTATATCATTGACAATGTTTTTTTCCCAATGTGATGGCTCCTGCCATTCTGTCCACAAGTTTTGCTTCAGATTTCCTGCTGCCTTGCTGGATCTATAAGGACCATCGCATTCCATCCAGTTGCAATTCAGCCTTGTCTTTCTCTGTCCTCCATATATTGTCCTGTATTTGGTATTGTGCAATATGCCCATGATACTCTTTACATTCATCCACTCCTTGGAAATATTAATATTCACATATTAATATTTATTCTACATTTTTGTGGTATTATGTTGGGGATAGACTTGTTATTTTCTTTCTTCAACTACTGCTTAAGCTGAGGAAATGTGCCTTTTGTTGTGTGTCCTCTTTCTAGTGTGCACCAGTACATTTGACTGGACAGTCTACTGCTCATTAAAGATACTGATACCTTCTCCCCTTTGGGATTCATCAAAACTCTGTTCTTTGTTCTGGCAGAATAGATTAGAGAAGCTGTCTCAAGAACACATCTGTGTTTAAAGGAAGGGTTGCTGGTTTGTCAAATGTAGGCAGCCTAGTTAGTTCTTCGCAGGCTCTCCTGTTTTATTGTTTATTGTTTGGTTTAGTATCTTACCTTTTCATGTCCCAGTGATGTGATCTGTTTATGTTCTGGTGGGACTAATTTCTTTTTATCATGACCAAAATGAGAATTTCATCCACACAAATGAACAGGTGGATCTTTTACTGAAGATCCATTGATAAATTCCTCAGCAGATAGCAAACTAGGAAACAGGAAAAAGAGACTGATGGGAGGGGATGTTTAACAAAATGTGTCTAATATTCAATAAATGAACAAATGAACTTGTGCCCAGCTGCATAGTGTTGTACAGCTATGGTCATGTTTATGCAACTTTCATTAAAATAACACTGCCAAAATCACTACTTTGAAATGTTACAGCCGTCCATAAATCTGTCTCACATGTAGCGACGACTTGTACCGTGCTTGTTTTCTGGTAACTTGCCTGCAATGTGTGATTGTGTGTTTTCCCAGAGATGCTGTAGTGTTGCTATACAGAGATGCTGTGTGGAGGTGCATGTCATATGGGGGCAGATAGCTGCTAGATCCACTGTGAAATTCAGGACATTGTTAAGAAGCGGAGTGCACACACACACAACACACAATCACAGTGACACAGCACTCTCAGTGTCAGCCCATTATTTTCAACTAATCCTTGGAAATGAAGTTTAAAAAACAATTTGCAAATCTCACCCTTGTGTTGCTATAGTGACACTTGGTGCTGCAGATGACAATGTTTACACCATGCTGAATGAGTGAGGGAGAGAAAGAAAGAGTGAAAGAAAGATTTGTTGCAAGTGGTAGAGTGGTAAACATTTTTCTGCATTTAGTGAAGAGGATGGTTTTTGTCTTTACATTGTACTCTCATCAGATGTCTGATTTTCTTATGCTTTTTACATAAAAGAAGTCCAGTCACACGTCACCCGCTGTTTAATTGGATGAGTCACAAAATGAAGAAAATGAATTTGTAAAGCCTGGTCTTTTTCAAGAGCCATGATAAAAAATAGTGACAGATTGTTTTACACCAAAAGTTCTTTTTTGGTATTTTGAGGTTTAGTGTCCATTTTTGTGCAATTGAGCCTTTCCTCGGTATAGTGTGTTGAAATGGAAATTTCACTTTTTTGGAAGAAGAAGAATTTTAGTGGAATTGGAACCATTGTCTTGTACTAGTTGTATGAATCGAACAAATTTAGGGTTGAATGGGAACTTTTAAATCCTTGCTGCTCAGAGTTACAAATATATGAATTCAACAGAGTAGCATAAATTCACACCATTCAACTGGCTGCTTGCACATTGACTACTGGTTATGTTTCATATCCCATATCGGCATTCTTTACACACACATAGGTACATATTTGGCCAAAGAAGAACGTTAAATTGATAGCGGCTCAGAGAGAGCGCATTTCCTCTGCTGCACCCTCCGTGTGTTCTTAATTTGCAATCACTATTCCATAATTTATTCTCATTCAATACAAATGAAAGTATATACAGTCCTCAACTAAAAGAACAAAACTTTTTTAGCTACCCACAATGCCATTTGTCTGTAATGCCTGAAGAAGAACAATAGCAGAACAAGCCTGTGTGCCCACACACGCAGTTTTTGTTCACAATGCATTGTTAATGCAGATATTTACACCTCCCCTCCTGCTTTTGCACTGATGTGGACATACGTGAAATACCTGACCTAGACCAGTGGTGTCTAACTCATTTTAGTTCAGGGCCTACATACAGCCTAATTAGATGACAAGTGGGCTCGACCTGTAAAATTATAGCATAATTACCTAATTTTACACCCCTAACAAGTCGGTTTCCCCCCCCCCGGGAGAAAAAGTGTGTACAAACATAACATTGGTGACATACAGAGAGATCAATTGCACTTGCTGAAATTGGAATATTGGAAAATAAACAAATTCAGCGATATTGATTATAAAAATCATTGGAATGATTGGAATGATGAATTTCTATCACAGATCAGTGGACAAATATTTATTTATTTATTTTAAAGCGTTATTTGTTTTGTACTTTTCATGATGACACAAGGGTGGCACTGCCGTCCCTGCGTCCCCTGACCCAACGTCACTGGCACATAGCCCGCTACTAGAGAAAGATTGATTATATTTAGTATGGAAATTCTAATTGAGGGAAAAACTTGCTTGAGCAGCCCAGTTGGAATTGGGTCGATAATTGAGTTAGTTCAATAAGGAGAGAAACTATTGAATCATTGAAATCATTTTATCGCCAAAGAAGCTCATGAAATCATTGCAACTAATATCTATGGGGATACAAGGGTCAATGGAGTTATGGTTCTTAGTCAGCCTGGCTTAAGTGCTGAAAAGCAACCGTGGGCAGTTTTTGTTCACAATGCATTGTTAATGCAGATACTTACACTCTCTCCTGCTTATAAACTCATTTGCATACATATGTAAGAGAGCACGAATATCCTTTTCACGCTCTGTCATCTGTTTTCAGATTCACAGACTCTGAGTTTACAGGCAAAACATGTTATCTCTTTTGCTCACACATACATATTGTACATACACACAGAAATGCATCTATTCTCTGAATAAGACCCACACACACACAGACACAGACACAGACACACACAAAAATCACACATGAACTTTTTCATGCTTCCACACAGTGAGACATTCGCACATGTTTCACATTGTTGCTGAACCACAAATGACATCACATGCCCCTCCAATTATCCACACATTATATACACTACAGTGGGATGCAGAAAGAAGCACACAAATATGCAAACACAGCTGTAGAGAAGCACACGTGCAGAACGAGCTCCTTTACGGTGTTCAGTCAGATTTAGGATGACTCTAATCCTAATCTCCAGGAAGTGGGAGCTGAGGGAGAGAGCAGCAGTTCTATGTTACACCTTCCAGCACTAAACATAGCCTGTTCGTACCAATGTACTCATCCGTACTCATTTCTGCAGATGGTACTTATATAGAGAAAAGTAGAGAAGATTCTGGGTGTTTAATGACACTAGAAATGCTATTCCCATTGCACCACCTTTGTCAATGGCTTTCATCAGTATCACAGAAACAGAAACCAGCCAACAAAATGAATTAGCGGGAAAATAAATAAGCGGAGACTTCCCCCACCCCCTGTTGCTCTGGTCCTGATGGCTTCTATGTGCTTGTGTGTAAGTGTTTGGCTGTGAAAGATGTTTTGCTGTTCCTAGGCAACATGTAATCTGCTGTCAGCCGCTTGTGTTCTTGTGAGCTGCACCCAGTAACCATCATCACAGGCTATTTTCAGGCGATCACAGTTGTAACCAGAATATGTATATATTCATATATATATACATATAGCATATAGGATAGCAGAGAAAATCCTGTGGAAACATTTTTCTGAAATAAGATGAAAAAGAAGCACACATAGACAATGCTCCAATACCATTGGGATCATTGAGAGAAAATCAAAAAGTGTCACATATGTATGTAGTCGTCACTGCGTAGTTGTTGTCTTAGTTATGATACGTTGGTTTTAAATAGCACTGTCGTCAGTTTGTGTCTTTACTTATAACGTGGCAGTTTTAGAATCTCACTTATTCTATTGACAAACCTTTTGCATTGGTGCTGTGAAATATAATGGGATGCTGCCCTGCTGCCTTCTGTTCATTTGTATTCCAACTACTACACACTTGCTGGTTGAAACTGCATGTTTGTCATGTTGTGTTTGCTTTACTCGTGTGCTAGCAATTACTAATAGCTTGCGGCGAGGAATAAGTTGGAAGCAGAATGGTGTCATCTCCCACTGTCATCATATTCACAGTCATCAAACTGATAATGTCTGTCACTGTCTGGAGGAAAACTATCAAAATGATTTTGCTTAATTCCATTGACTGTCAGTCTTGGGAAAACATGTTTTCAACACTGAGGTCAAATGAATGCAGAAATATTAAAACCATTCCTTCCTTGCAGTGTCTACCGATGTATCTGCCCACGCGCAATGTAAACATTTGAAAATCTAACTTTTCTAAAGCCTTCAATAGCTGTAGCTCAACCTAAGCTAGACTAAGCCGGGTCGCAATGTGTGCCAGATGAAGTGGAGGATCATGGGACAGAGTTGCTTTCAGAATATTGGAACCTTTTCTATCAGGGGAGCCTGAGCTGGTGGAGGAGGTGGAGCGGTAACACTGTACAATCGATCATCTTCTAAGGAATGAGGAACACTCTCCCTACTGCTGTATGTGCCATACAGCAGTTTGAAGGCATGAATGTATAACTTAAGAGAACTGGTTACAGCATTTCTATGGAAGCAGCTGAGCTTGACGTATTGGTCATACTGGAAGACTTGAGATGGTTTCCATGACCTCAAGTCCTGAGTGTGTGTGATGTTGGTAGCTTTCTGTGCTGGTTACAGTTTGAACACTATGCTCGAGTCTAGCCGCTACCAGAGCTCGTACCGAATGAACTCTTATTTTTTTCTTATTTTTCAAATCAACACATTACAGAGCTGCATAGCTGGTTTGGGTGAAATATTTAATCTCAAAATGACTTTGTGGTGCTTTAAAAAGGCTGCAAAACAGAGATTTTCTAATACCGATTTTGTAAACAAAGTCGCACTGTGAAGCAAACTCTTGTATGCTTCTTGCATTCATGCATCAGATGTGAGTGAATGCTCAACTAAAAGTAGTTCCAAACATACATTCTTTGCATCTGTCAAAATATTACCTTAATGCATTTAAGCTGTATGCAAAGAGAGGAGTCTGCAACAGCAAAATGTTATAAGTCTTTTGTATTTTGTTACACTCAATGTTCTGTCATGTCCCTGCTTCAATTGGGAAACTTACTTCCCCTTTAAACTATTAGGCTTGTAGTATTGTATTATAGTGTAGATCTTTTGTTTCATTTAAGGATTGACACATTTACGTGCACATATACAAAATACACCCAACAGCACCCTAATTCTGTCACCTTGCATCTCCCTGTCTGTCACTCCTGTTGCTTTTTATACTCCGTCCCTTCTCTCCCTCCAGTTTTGGTCTCATTTGCTCAGTTTTCCCTGTAATCACGCCACATCCATTACCTTTGCTCCCTCTCCCTCTCCCTGCCTCTTCATCCTCGCTGCACTCAGTCATCATCCCTGTTGCTGTACCGGAACATTATCATTTTAAAACCTTATTTGTGGGACCTGAAATGCTGAGAGAAAAGGAGAAAGAGAGAGTTTAAACATGGAGCCCATAGGATGGAGGCAGAATTGTGGGATCAGGTTCTTCTGCATATAAGCATCTATTCACGGCCTGAGGAAAATCGTGTCACTCTTAATCTCATATTATGGCTTTGTGTGTGTGTGTGTGTGTGTGTGTGTGTGTGTGTGTGTGTGTGTGTGTGTGTGTGTGTGAATGAGTGAGTGCGTGTGTGTGTTCATGTTTACAGTGGCATCACAGTGTCACCTACTCCCCTGGTCATCTCTTAAAAATAGACCTCTGTGTGTTCAGGCCAAATTCTCATCATATGAAAACCTTGTATCTCCATTGTTTCCTCAGTAGGCAAAAGAGAAAGTGAAATAGTGTTGTATTAAGAGCTAAAATATTGTTTAAACATTTGGACTGAACACAAACTTAATGATTCCTCTGTCTACCTGTTGTGGCTAACTGCTGCGCAGTCAGAACTAACAACAACAAATCTGGCTGGCTTGGATCATCAGGTCTCTGGAAGTGATTTTGTGTTGTTAAGTGGACAGATGAGGCAAATGCAAGTCTTGTGCCTGATTCAGGTCAATCACAGTTACAAATATATTTCCATTTTCTGTTTTCCCATAGGTTGGTATAGATTTCACAGCATCCAATGGGAACCCTCGCGAGCCCTCTTCCCTCCATTACATTAACCCCCTGGGCAGCAATGAGTATCTTACAGCCATTTTAGCTGTAGGACAAATCATACAGGACTATGACACGTAAGTATTAATAACCGCCATCTTGGTTGTTCTGTTTTTGTAAGATTGTCCGTTTCAGTCAGTAATTGGTGTAACCCATTGTTGGGGGCTGGTTTCCATATTTGATCTTAATAACAATTGATTTACAAGTCCGAGATAGATTTTTAGGGCTTATACCAATTGACCAGTTGGACACCCAAAGCTTGATACCATAACATGGACCTCAAGGGTTCTGACCTTAGTATCAGAAGGACAGAAGCATCTTAATCGAACAACTCAAACTCCTTCCAGCAATGTTGGTGAATCAAATCAATGGCATAACACTATTATTTTTGAGTGAAATTATCATGAATTATACTGTACATTAAAATGAACCTTAAAACCTGTGCATATCATATGATTGAGACAGAAATTAGTCTCATATGATTGGGTTTTTTTGTCAACCAGCTCTCTATGTATTTCTCTAAGAGCATCTTTGAATGTGTCTCTTTGTGACCAAGATAACAGGATTTCCTTTGCTCTCGAAATCCAGCTTGTTAAAATGTAATGCAAAAAATGGTTTAACTAACCATCCAATCTGTTGTCATGGTTTCCTCCTCAGCGACAAAATGTTTCCTGCTTTGGGATTTGGAGCCCAACTCCCACCAGACTGGAAGGTACACGCATGTGTTTGTGCGTGCGTGTACATGTGTGTGCGTGAGAGAGACACATAATACAAACGTGTGATGTGTATGTGTTTGTGTGAGAGAGAAATAGAGACAGGAGGCTGTCAAACTCACAGTTGAAGCGAGGCCGTATTATACATGCATTTTATATACAAACACACACACATATACACAAATAAAGACTGTAAGCATTATACATGCATATTCACGTGATTACGCAACTGTCAACCCATCTGTGTTGCCATGGCACTGAGCTGATGAAAAGGACAAAGAGAGGGCGACAGAGAGAAGAGAGCGACAGAGAGAGAGAGAGAGAGAGAGAGAGAGAGAGAGAGAGGGAGAGAGAGAGATTTAGAGCGGTAAAGAGATGTGGGAAAAGAAAAAAACAACACATTACCTCAACATCTACCATCATGAACGTTCAGCACTGAGTTTCTTTGTCTCTTTAGGTGTCACATGAATTTGCCATCAACTTTAACCCGACCAACCCTTTCTGTTCAGGTGAGTTGTTATAAACAGACCAGAGGGGTGCCTATCTTTCGAGAGAGAGAGAGAGAGAGAGAGCAGTCTTTCTCTCTTCATATTTGTTTCCCTCAACCCTCTCTCTTTTTGTCTCCCTCTTTTTTTTTCCATCACTGTCTGTCTCTTCTGTTTAACATTATAACTACATTTAGGGAGCAGAGTCTGTTTACCCATCCTGTGTGTATTAATAGCAGGAATTTTCTTTTAAGTTGGAGAACACAACATCCCCAACCACCATAAATCTACTGGTTCTCATTTGACTTTCCAGACCAAAATATGATGTGCAATCTTACAGCTGTTACAGATGTTATATCATGAAAACAATACTACTCTGTATCTGAGTACTTAGTATTGCATCAGCATATTAAATCCATTTCATAATTCAGAAAGAATAAAAGCAGCATGCTGGATTCCTATTTATCTTTTAATCAGGGCCTTTGGCTGTGGTAAACAATATACAAGATGTATCTGTATTTAGCATAGATGTATTCATAACAACAATCTCAAAGAATTGTGTAGGATGCAAATGACACAAACTACTTTAGTACAAACTGCTGAGAGTACAACAGTGAGACCTGGAATGATTGTGTAAGTCATGCTCTAGTCTGGAAGGGGCAGGAGGTTATGCTGAATAAATGCATTAACATTCATCCTGCCCCCCAAGCCCACCTCTGTATGTACCCAGTGCTCCATACAAATACAAATACAGCTTTATGTTATTAAATCATCAGCCTACACAAGTGCCCTCTCTCTGAACACATACACTGCTGCTCTATCCACTGAGAGAACTTCATCATCCTTCCTTCACAAAACTAGTACAGTGTGTGCACTTCAAAATGAAAGTTCAATACCCGTAATACATTAGTTGGAGGATTGTTGTAACAGTGTAACTGCTACTGCAACTATATTTAGGCAAATGGATCCCATCAGTGTGATGGATCAAAGAGCCGTGATTGCTCCCAAAGGCATTGCTGTGTAAAAGGCAATAATTTAACATTAAATCGGCTACATTTAGAGCTAGAAGCTCTGATGTGGACATGTTCTAGCCCATCGAATACCTATTTGTGCCACCTCAGCAAACCAAAACATATACCTCCTCACAAACCACCAAAAATCTAACTAAACAAAACAAAACTCACACACACACCCACAAACATAGGAGACCCTGCATGTCTCTACACAGACGCAAAAGGATACTCGACAAGTTGGGAAAGAGATGGCTTAATTTGTGGATCACTATCTATTCTAGACTGTAGAGGCACATAATATGTAGTAATGATAATCAGAGTAAAATGTATTATGTATTATTATATTATTATTTCTATTTTAAATTAAATTTGTCTCATATTATAATAGAGTTGTAGACCTTGTATGGTTCCTCTGAAGATGCACACACAGGATCATATCAGTAAGATGTGAATAAAGACAGTATGTGGACACTCAGTCACTCATCTGTCTTCCTTGTCCTGCATACTCAAATTTGAGCCTGTGTCGTCAGTTGGGAAATATAGTTTTTACACACACACTCTCTCCCCTTCTCTCTCTCTCTCTGTCTATCTGTCTTTATGGTTAGGTGTGGAGGGCATTGCCCAGGCTTACTCTGCCTGTCTCCCTCACATCCGTTTCTATGGCCCAACCAATTTTGCTCCCATCATCAACCATGTAGCACGTTTTGCAACTCAGGCTCTTCAACAAGAAAGAGCAGCGGTAAGTAGCAGCAAATCCTAAATATACAGGCAAAAGTGTATCTACCACATTAATGGATGCATTCCTTTAAGTGTGTACGTGTAATTGCAATGGCACTAAAAGGCAGATTAAGCTTGCAGTTCACTAGTTTGAAACAAATGCGACCCTTGAAATGGGGCAGACATGTGGGTCAGTCTTGTCTACTTGATATCAAACACCCATTTATTACCTATTTTCATTTAACTCCATATTAACATAACAGCTGAACAAACACAAATGAGCATTTGATATTCTGTAGTTTTTCTCTTCTTTTTTGAGTGTTTTGTTTTCGGTGTACCACAGAGCACCTTGCTGTGGTTGCCTTAATTGGTCGGAGCCAAATAGGAAAATGGAGGGTGAACTTTAATCGGCATACAGTATCCAATATGCAATATTAAGAAATGCATGCACACAGGCTGTCTATGGGTGAGTAGGAAAAATAGTATTATTCTTAAAACCCAAAAAATTAAGTCAAGGATCCACGGTTCTACAGTGCTAATCTGTCATGACACCTTGAGACTCCAAGCAAGACTCCTGGTCATTTCTGAATATTTGTGGTCATCATTCTTTCCTCTCCCCTAATTTGTTTCTTTGCATTTCCCTTCATTTCTTGTAATAAAATGTACACCGTCAGTTGTAAATTACCCGATAAAGAATCATTTCAAGGCTCAAATGCCACCTTGACTTGTTCTAGTTACCTTCCATTATCAATTCAGCATGCCGGTTCCGAGACAGTATAGCCCAATATCACATACCGCGTCTGCTGCATTGGCCTCTGCATTTCTGACTTCTCTTTTTGAAAGGACCGAGTGCAGAGTGTTGATTGCAGCATTCTCTGTCTCTATGCAATCATCAACCCTTTCCCACTGACCAAGGTGTGATCATTGTTGCCTTTTTTATCACCTAAAACGACATATCACACAACCCCCAAAGAACAGTGCAACAAACAAATGGAAGAAAAATGGAAGGAAAATATGCACACCATCACAAACGAGTTTGAATGCTCATTAGGACAGTTTGTACTCATAATTTATCAGCCAGCAGCAGTTTGTTAGCTGACAGTTTGTTTGCTGACAGATCAAGTAAACATGTGCATCTGCTGGATTGCTGACGATGAGGAGGGTGAGGGTCTTAAGTCTTCTAATCTTCCAGCTTACACCTCACTCTCACTCACTATTTCACTCTAGTTTGTCTCTTTCTCTTCCTTCCTTGGAACTTGGGAGTTTCCTAAGGTTTGCTATGACTCTCCCTTAATGTTCTCCCTCTGACTCCAAAATCCGGTACGGCTGACCTGTAAACTCCAGCAGCACGCCATATTTGTTGACGTCCTAATGTGAAACCTGAAGATATTACATTTTTTTCTCAGTGCCAATCCTAGCCCAGGTTGTTAGTTCTGCACTCACAGTGTACCAGCAAAACCACAGAAGGAAAGTATAATGTACATCCCAGTTGTGAACTAATGGATTACGCAAGTGTGGCAGTAACACATAAACCAAAATTAGAACGAGCCTGCAGCTCTGTCTCACACCCAAGAATCCTGACTATTTCTGCATCCCACGAAGTTGGACTTTTCACGATATTCGACTTTCTCATTTAGGCACAACATGCACCAAACGTCAGCAACCAGGAACAAAATAGTCCATTTAATTACATTTTCCTCATCCTTCTCTCTTTCTGTCTGTCTCTCTCACTCATAGTTTTAGACAGCTGATGTGGAAAATCAAGGTTCTGCTTGTGTATTGCTGAGCAGAAAATGACTGATGGGATTTTTGTATTTATTTTCATATTTCACAGGATGATGACGGTGAACTTTGTTGGCAAATTTCGCTTTATAATGTTTATAAACATGCAAGTAATCTCGCAGCTGTGATTCATGTCATACTGAGAGATTTGGTGTTTGTACACTCATCTGGAGAATATAGCCTCATGTTGGCTCCTCACACACACACACAATACATTTTTTCAGAATAGGTTTTTAAGGCTGGGCTACACAGAATCCTTAAAGTTAATAAAACACTGCTTAGCACATGTTCAACATGTATTACTTGCTACGTTTCCGATTAAATTCAAGTAAATATCTAGAATATTGCAAAAAGAAAATGCTAATTAGACCTTGTGTCTACCAGCCACAAACAAGCGTATTCAACTCTGAAACTGAAACACTGAAGTCACAATGTCAATACAAGGCCAGAGCTCCTCACTCTTTTCTTAAATATTATTTCTGCACATCACATACAGCACTTGCAAGAAGAAGAAAGAAACCCCAAAGATTAGTCGAAGCAGCCCTAAGTTCTTAAAATCACCCTGTCTGCATGACCTGTTTTATTTGGCAAATGTTTCAATCACAGTTTTATTGCATTCAATTTAATTGAACAAAAATGTTTCTACCTCAAGCGCTCTATTTGAAAAGTTTATTTGATTTTTGCCATTGCCAGCAGGCTTTTTTAATTTTTCGGTTCCATATGGATATGATAAAGCAGTGGAAGGAAAACTGATTTTTTTTTTTCATTGAAAGTGTTGCATTAGTTTTGAAGTATTTCAACATTTACTTGATCAAATGTCAATCAATTATTTATTTTCTGTGTCAGACCCTGTTGTCAGATAGTTTTGAATGAATTCTTTTCTGGGCCGTGACCCACCTTTCCACCAAGTTTGGCCAAAATTGGTTGATTGATTTTTTTTTTAAATAATCCTTCCTTCTTCCTTCCTGTCCATCCAACCAACCAACCAACAAATGACAAGCATCACCTCCTTCGTTTCTTTATTGCATACATTTGTGTTAAATGTGAGTTACTGTATAAAAATATATATATGACTATGCCAAAACCGGTTTTTCCAAGCTGTGGGTCCACACCAAATGTGATTTAGTCACATTCTAATGCAAGTGTGGCAGAGCAGAACAAACTGTGATCTGAATGTAACCCCACTCTATACTGTATTTGGTTTGAGTGCATCAACCTGGTAAAATAGGACACAAACTCTGACCAAGACATTGGCACAGATGAGTAGGTGTTGTTGTCTCTGTTGCCGTCAGTTTTTACCCGCAGGGCCTTGCAAATTGTGTCCCTTCTCATTACTTTGGCCTGAAATTTTTTTGCCGGTGTCGGTAGCATGTTCGTGCTCGGACAATTTTATCTATAAAATCTGGCACATTTCTATATGAGAAAACTGTTTCTGCTAATTACTAACCAACTGCCCCACTGTGCTCTGACATCACTGCAGATGAGCTTCAGGTCATGTTCTCACTAATGTCAGATCAAATCAAATTCAGTTAAAATAGCTCTTTCCTCTAATTACATTTATTATGGATGCTCTGTGCATGTTCACCGTCCGAACAGACAGCTTCTTTTTCTTTTTTCTTGGTTTTAATGATACAGGGCCATTACAAACCAATAAGTAGACATTATTATTTAGGATCTTTAATGTGATGTTGAACTGATGTCTTCTTGAGGGATAAAAAAAAGAATAGTGTTCCATTCCACCAGTAGACTTCCAGACTTGTACATTAAGCCAAGGTGCACTGACGCTGTTGTAGTAGATCCTAGTGGCCCTGTATAATCAGGTGCTGTCATTGGTTTTCAGATAGAAAAAGATAACTTCACAAGCACAACATATGATTTTATTCAGCAACATAAGAATTATTGTTGCCCTTTGTCATCAAGTAGCATTTCAGGACCATAATCAAATTGCTACTTTATACTCATGTAGTTTCCTGACAAACTCAGCCCAAGCAGCTGTTCCAGCTGGGCCATTCATCCTCATGCAAGTACAGTTGTGTCGCACTCTTGGTCATTTGTATGTAAAACTTGGAATGAATGATACTTATCCCACAGCCACTCTGTACAACATCCAGAGGCACATCTATTGCCTAAATCTGAACAGCGTGCACTAGCTGGGTATCATTATGCTCCCACAGTGCTTTTTGTCCTTAATTGTACCCTGTCACCCCGGGGAGAACACAAAGGATTCTACTGTTCTGTTATGTTTCAAGGTTCTTTTGTTACTGTAAGAAAATGATTGCAGCCCCTCTCTTTGTTTTTATCACAGTGAGTTCAAACTGGAGCAGAGCAGAGGAATGAGTAACAGACAAGTCGGTGTGACAGATATAACATACTGTGTGTGTGTGTGTGTGTGTACGTGTGTTTGTGTGTGTGTGTGTGCGCGTGTGTGTGTAGGTGGCCGTGTGTGTTTGGGGAAGGAATAGGTTTGTAGGCATAGACGGATGATAGGCTGCATAAATCGGCTGATGAAAGTGTGACCGTATGAACACATTTAATGTACTAACACACACACACACACATCCACAGGCTGTGTATGTGTGTGTGTGTGTCCTGCTGTGTGTGACCCTGTCTGTGTGATAATGATTCTCTAATGAGCGCTGCTGTTCCACATTAAAGAGACAAGCTTCAGAGCCCTCCGTGTGTGTGTGTGTGTGTGTGTGTGTGTGTGTGTGTGCGTGTGTGCGTGCGTGCGTGCGTGCGTGCAAGAGAGATTTCAACTAAACCAGTTGTCTAGTAGATCGACTGTATGGCTGCATGTTGCACACAAACCTGCACTCACCTGCTGTAACTACTGTCGTTAATGGAGTCGGATGAAGAATCGCCGTTCATCTAGTTGTATGTTCCTCTGTTCATGCTGATATTCATAGTGATATCAAGTCTATGTGTGTGTGTGTGTGTGGCTAATTGACAGGTGGGAAATTATGCCCTACTTTAGGCTTAATGTCGTACAAAACAACATTCCCAAAACATGCATCCTTGTTGAGTGTGTGTGTGCATTATTAACATTATATAATTTCTGTTTAATCTTTATGTCTGATTTGCTAAATGATGCATCATTACTGTTCAGTGTTTTATATTTAATGGCATCAGTCCACATTAAAGATGGGTTACATCGTGTTACACAGTAGTGGTTATGTTTTTGTGTAACCTCACTCTATTATACTGCCCAATTCTGAATGTCCTAGTTTTAAATGAGTGAGATCATAATATTTGATTTGTACCCAGACTGACCTCTCTGCTCTTTTCTGTCTCATTCAGGAATCATTCACTGCGAAAAAATTGCTATTTATTTGTATCACCATGGAATGTGTGCCTTTTGGAGCATCGCTGTGTTGTTAATCTCCCAATGATGATAATTTCAACACTTTTAAATGTGTTCAGTTTCACTATGTTTGTCTTTATAGTGGAGAGTAATCCCCCCCTTTGACTTGCTGAGAAATATATTGGACCTGGAATTGTACATCTACAGCCATAACTCACCTTCACATACAGGACTGTGTTGTAACATTCATAAATTGAAACAATATATAAATATATGTAAAGTATGTAAATATCTGTTAGTTATTAGTTCACCACATCCAGGATATAGCCTAATTCAATTTCCTGAATGCATAGCTCATTCAATAGCTGTCTCCACTTCTTCATCTCTGACTTTTTTTAAGTGAGCAGATGGTGTGCTTTATCATATGAATGAGGCTCAACCAGCTGTAATGCTGAGAAGCCAAATTCATTCTGTTTTCTCTTTTTCCAGCCCTCCATCTCCTTCTTGAATCATTTCCTCTCTCCTGATGCTCCCTGTTTGCCTCCATTACCCCCTTGTCTCCCCCTGTGTCCTAATACTCCTTTTCTATGTCACTCTCTGTCACGCTATTATTATTATTGATAGCATAATAAAAAATGATTTTCATGAATATATTTGAAAGGATTCACCTTTTACAACTGTGTGATCATGACTGATCAAACTCAGCATTGCTATAACCTCAACTAAAAGCTGCATGTTCTCTCAGTTTCATGTCTTTCCATCTCTTGTGTCCCTCTGTTTTTTCTTTCCTACAGCAGTACTTCACTCTCCTCATTATAACAGATGGAGTCATCAGCGATATGGATGAGACGCGCGACGCTATCGTGCAGGCATCTAAGCTCCCCATGTCTATCATCATCATCGGTGTGGGCAACGCAGACTTTGCGGCAATGGAGTTCTTAGACGGAGATGCGAGTGTTCTGAGGTCCAGCACTGGGGAGGAGGCAGTTCGCGACATTGTGCAGTTTGTTCCTTTCAGGGATTTCCACAATGTCAGTAACGGACAGAAAGAAATCAGACAGCATGTGAATATTGTACAATCAGACAACATGACAGATAACCCTCATCATCCTCTCTCTCTGTTCCCAGGCACCAAAGGAGACACTCGCTAAGTCCGTATTGGCCGAGCTGCCACAGCAGGTCACCCAATACTTCAAACAGAGGAATCTACCACCTAGCAACCCTGCACCAGAGTGAGACACCCTGGAGAACAGAGTCTGTAAAAATCCTCTCTTCTTGTTATGGCAAACAATCAGAATGAAAGTGTGTAAACCAAAAGTGAACAAAAAAATGTATTGTGGACAAAAAATATTGCGGTTAACACATCCCTGACATTATATTAACATTATATTATGTTTTCCCGTTTAAAGAATGCTTCGGTCACTTGCTAGTGTGATTCCATCAGAAACTGTGTTCTCTGCTTTTTGAGTATTTCTCCTTGCAGACATATTTAAAGATTTAAAAGTACATTTCCATGCAGGCGTCTTCAGCTGATTACATGATGATGCAGATGAGACACTGGAAACTCTATAGATTCTTGAGGATGTAGAATTCTTTCTTAATGCATGTGTATGTTTTTTGTGATACCATGAGATACATACGACTCTTTGGTGTAAAGTCATTCCTAAACTGAAGTCTAACAATGGTCGACACCCCCTGCTGTTGTGGTATGGATCCTTTTCACATAGTGGATTAGATGAAGGCTTATTGCTTTTGTGCTCAGGTGGTCATCGGTTGACTCACCGATCGATCCTGTGGGAACGGTGTGACAACTCATCACACAGCATTAACATATGAACTATTTCCTCACTAAGAGCTCCTTATTTCAAAGTGAAAGTTTTAATCTCTGGTCCTGTGAGCGGCGTTTCTATGCTGCACACTGCCTGTTTGAGTCCAGATGAGGCTGAGGAAGATGAGGCTGTAGCTGCAGCCGTAGCTGTAGCACAGGAGAGATGAGGCAGAGCATTATGAAGTGAGGAAGGAGGGCTTTTGGTAAGTAGCTTTTGCAGAATCCTTATATTTCTGTGACTTCAGTTCATTCTGCATGTTGCCAATATTTACTTACTGATGCTGATGATTACGAAACGCATGTTATTTTTCAAAACATAAATTTTGTAAATACATAGTGATCAGATAAGATTGTGTAGAAAGGGAACAACGTGTTAAGTGTTACATGGCAAAGATAAATGTGTGACTCCCACAAAAGGAATCAGATGAAAATGTTTCAGATATGCATATATCGAATGTATATTTATATGATACTATTTATGTTCAGATAAGCCAATGTTTATGGCATGTTTTTAATGTAATTTTTATGCAGTGCTGCTTTGTGTACTACTGTACAACTATGTGTATTGTTGTGCAACTTTGTACGAAATGTGTTGTTTATTTTATAAAGTGTCTATGTCAGGACTCAGGTGAATAAACTAAAACTGAAATGTCACAAAATGTGATAAATGCAATCAATTATTTCATGAATTCATTGACATTGATTATTGTGTTGTTGAGTAATCAGCCATGCATTTTTAATCTTTAATTTATTTTTCTAATCTGAGAAGTTGATTGTAATTTATTCATTGGGCCTAGTGTCATTTACACAGCTTAGTTCTCTATTTAGGTTCTTGATTCACATTTTACAACTGTAGAACTTATAAATGTCATTCTGGTTTATTTTGTAGCAATCAAATGTGAGCGGGTTATTTCTTTGCATATTTTTTCTTATATCATTTGCCGTAGCAGCTCTGTTTTACTGACACACACAGTCTTTATTAATCAGACTGAGTCTTTGTTACCTCCAGATATTATCTTTCAGACTGATTACAAAGTGTTTATTCTGAGCTGGTCTTAACACATCAAAAGCCTCTCAGATATCGCAGTGCTTTGCTTGTGTGAGGACACAGAAGCTGTGGTGCATATTTATGCCATCACCTTGACTCATCATCCTCTCTGTCTCATTCAGCGAGCTGAGCACAGCTCCAGATGTACAATTCTCCTGCCAATTTTATACTGAGAACTTCTTCACTTTCCAACGCTGTCTCTCAGGCCTGATCAGATGTTGTCTGAGGGCTACAAGGCATGATATCATGCTTCCTGTCTGAGATTTAACAGGCCAGCAGTCGAGGCTTGAAATCGCCACTCTAGAGATCCAGTAGATTTACCACTTTGTTCTGTCATTCTTTCTTTCTCTTTTTGAATTTTTTCCCGTTCTTTTCCTTTTTTTTTTTTACATTTTGCCCAGTTGTTAGGTTACTGGACAAGGATGTGGGTGACAGGTTCGTGAATGGGGCAATGAGCTCAAATGTATGTGTGACATCTCACCTGCTCTGGCACACTGGGACTAAAGAGTAAAAAAATAAATAATCATATTTTAGCAGCGTTACAGCTGAGAGAATGTTATAACTATGTCAAAGTTTAAAGAGCAGGTTTGTTTGCCGTCCGTCCGGTGCCTTTACCAGCATGTGTGTATGGTTTTTAACAAAATGCTTGGTGTGCTTGGGGAAGTTGCTAAATAGATTGTTGTGGTGAAATAAGTTCATAAAAAGCATTTAATGGCTGTTGTCACGTGTGTACAAAGAGTAGGTAAAAAAGTGCAATTTGTCATATTTTTCATGGTCCTACACTGGTGATTTTGAGATGTAGCTTTGGCATGTTGTTTGGGATTAACATATCGATTAGGGCACATCCACCAGAGGAGGTGATGAAGATGCATCAGGTTAAAGTACATTTATATTTCCCTCAGGACCTTCATACTTTCAGGCCCTTCCAATGTCTTCATACTTTCAGGTACAGACACCATGCAAACATTTTACAGACCTTCACACTTCAATCAGGCACTGCAGTATTTGGCAAAAATTGCAATCACAACCCATTTTCCTCAGGAAATGCATGCCTAGATGTAGAATAAAATTGGACACATGAACAGTGAATATACCAACACAAACACACAATAAAAGGGGAAAGTCTTTATTTCTTGGACTTTGACCAATAACAACGGCTCAAAACACTGATGGCAGCGCAACAGTCCAGCATCAGACAAAAGAACTCTTAAATCTACTCATGAGAAAAAACACACAACACAAGAAAAACACACCTGCTCAAACTTTTTAACCCAGAGAGGCTCATCCTCTCATTCCTCTGCTAAAGGCTCAAATCCTGTCACACAGTCTAAAGCAGTCTGGTCCTTGCTCCACAGCTGTCAATCACTGTTCCCTCAGCCAATAGCACAGCGTGCAGTCGCTGTTGCTTGGGATGGGGGGTGGGGGGGGGCAGGAGGTCGTCAGGGAAGGCCGGTGGGATTGGTTGCTTGACTTAAACTGTGTGAGATGCGATTGAGGAAAGGAAGGGTGGAGGTGTCATATTTGAGTGCCACAATACCGAAAGCACAAATAGATCAACAGATTATTTTTTTTAATTACAAATCATAGAGATTAGAATTGATCATAATTGAAATATGTCACTGCTTATCAGGAACACATTTATGGTCTGAACTTTGCCTAATGACAAAGAGCAACAGTAAAACTCACAGCTGTGAAAACAATAGGAACACTGTATGTGTGTACCGCTATATAAATACATATATGTATGTATGTATGTTTACTATTTGTGAGTATAGGCAAGCAATTCTAAACACACTTAGATCAGCTCAGGCGTGTGTGTCTGTGTGCTCACTTTATTAGATTCACCTGTTCAATCCAATGTAACACCCTCGCTATAAATCTGACCTATGTGTAGCTGATCATGTTGAGTTTTTGTTGACATGGTGTCAGAAAGGTTTTGAGTTGTTGTGGCCATGTTAGTGCTGCTGTTATAAACACCTCTCAAAACAATTTAGTCGTCTACATTGTTTTGAGAGGTGTTTCTAATATTTTGTCTCACTTCACGCGTGTTGTACAAAATATAAGTAACACCTTTCAAAACAATGTAGTCGTTTATAACAGCAGCACAAACATGGCTACAACGAATCAACACCCCAACAATTCAACAAAAACTCATATTTTACAACATTAGCACATTAATACTGACATATTATGGCGTTGTTCAGGTGTGCGTAATAAAGTGGTCACTACCTGTATATACACCTTATTATTGGTACAGTTCAAATCCCTATTTGTCCATTAGTGCATAAGCATATGTGTGTGTGTACTGTATGGATGCTATGGTGTGTCTATCTGTAGGCCCTGCTGTGCCGTGGGTACGGCGACATGATTGCGTCCACGCTACCTTCGCTGTCCGAGCTGCTGTCTGAGTCGCTGCTGCCAGAATAAACGCAGAGTCCTGGTAAAACGCCCACACACACAGCTGCTGACGGGAGGTGTAATACACCTTGAGGAGAGCCCAGGGGGGTCGACGGGGTCTTGGACGTCAGTCTGGGGAGCGTTGGCTGTTCAGCTCCTCCTGATCCTCCGCCCTCCTGTTCTGAACAGCACAACATACTGTCAGAATGATAACTCCATGCAAGCACCAGACACGGAAAGAAAGAAAGAAAGAAAGAAAGAAAGAAAGAAAGAAAGAAAGAAAGAAGACACACAGCTGATCTATCTTCCTGCAGTACCACTGTGCACACATAGTGAAAACAGGTCATATTAGGCAATGGCTTTATAATGTAAGCTGCAAACAGGAGTTTATGTAGGCTGCGGTGCAAACAGTCACTCAGTGCAGGTTTTTGAGTGCGAAAGATCAATACTGGTGCTCGCCAATTTCTGTAATCTGTAATCAGTTGTGTACATGAACAAATTACATTATGTTACATGTTGACCTCATCACAGCAGGAAAGTAGGGCAGTTCAGGGTCTCTGGGTCTGCTTGTCTGGTGCATTTAAATAGGCATCAGACCTCCAAGTTTTACTACTTTGACCATGTTGAGCGACTATGTCACACTATACAAATAAGGGAGAATAATGCAAAGCGTAATGTGACTCCTTTAAATGAGCCATGATGACCCTGGTGTGAACCTGTTTATGTGGGGGAAGAAGAGAGTTCATCAGCACCTGGATCTGTGGCAGCTTAGCACAAATAAATGATGACAAATAAATCTCCATAAGCTTCGCCCCCTCTTGTGCTTTGATCTAGTCAATAACATGACTGCCGTTCTCATGTTCGTTATATTAAAAGGAAATTCCGTCTCTTCACCAGTAGCAGGGGTTTCAAGGAAAGATTGAGGAAAGGTCACTGAATGTTTGTGATGTCCTATTAGTGAAAATAATAATAATAATAATATGTATGTGTTATGTTTTGAGGTACCAACTGCACAAACACATAAATAAATGTTATAATAACATGATCAACCAGCAGACTAACGGATAATCTAATCTTCTTACGCTTCTAAAGCCAAACAGGCACTCATCTCTGTTTAGGTGTGTCCCAGTGAAAGCTCTTATCAAGAAGTCCTTAGACTGCGGAAACTCATTGCTTCATATTTTTGAAAACTCTTGAAATCCTTTCCTAAGACACAAGCACGTCATCTTCAGTCATTAACTCCAACTAAAGAGAATAATAGACGTTGACGTGTACAGTACATGTCTTTCCCGTATGCCAAGTGTGCTCTTATTTGTTGTGGGATTGTAGTTTTCCCATAATAAGACCAATCATAACTGTAAAATCTAGCAACGCACACTTATACACACACACATATATGCACTTCATGTATGTACCATTCAGTCAAACAATAAGTGGATGATGATTATTTTAATTACTACTATTGTGATTTTTCTCTCTGAGGACTGAAGTTTCTGCTGCCCACCTTTGTGTTTGTCTCCATTTCCAGTCACTGTTGTCGTCTCAACCTTCTGTTTCTTACTGTTGTCCGACGACTGAGAGGAACTGCAGACAAAAAACGCAGAGGCTAAAATGATTGTGAAACCTCTATAAAGTTATTTACATTGTTGGGGGGTGAATCTGATGAGCACAACTGAAGGTAACAACTACAAGGCCGATGGTCAACCAGGTAGAAGCTGCAAAATGCTAAGGAATACGGTTATGAGTTTGAATTCTGGTTTGTTTGTTTGTTGTGCGCGTGTGTGTGTACCTGCGTCTCTTCACGGCCCCTGCCAACAGATGAGCCTGAGACAAGTGACTGGTCCTTTGCTCCGCCCCCAGACCTTTAGGCCCCACCTTCTTTTCAGGCTCCTTGCGACTTTCAGTGGCCACTTGCTTCGCTACAGCGCTGTGACGGCAAAGGATTAAGGAGCAAACACAGAGAGGTACACGTCCACAATATCTCACTTACATTCCACTATCAAAAAGCTACTGGGGAATTTCTTATCATTATTATCAAATCTCTCCACATTTTTTGCAAACTAGAAGAAACCATTAAACGATTGTGCTATAAATACAAGCCATTCACAAATGGATGCTGAATTTAGTATAGCTGTAAAGTCTTCACCCTCTGTCCACACAGCGCCAACCCAAACCTCTGCATTGACCCATTGTGTCCTTAGTGATGTCACATTACAACCTGTCCTTGCTTCAGCTAATGTATCTTCTCCTCAGTGTCCTCAGGAATGTGACATAGTTCAGAAAGGCTCAGAGAAACGTTGAAGAAAGCAGGCAAAGAGAGATGGAAAGGAGGAAGGGAAAAAAGTGAGTGACACAGATAGAGACCCTAAAACAAGAACTGGAGTCAGAGCTCAGGAGACGTGAAACAGGGCCAGCAGAGACGCAGGGACAGCGAGACAAACGGGGACACACCGGTATGTGTGGCATTCAGTGTGTGCGACGTACAGACAAGCCTATGTGAGTACGCGGTGTGATTGTGCGTGTGGACGGACTTTGTGTTCACAGCAGCAAGTGAGTGCTTCAAATCGTCACCGTAGTTACCAGCCCACGATTCAGTTTCCACGACAACCCATTCTCTTCACCATCTGCAGACAAACCTGTCTGTCAGCACAGACAGAGAGGAAAAGGTAGAAACAGTTATTAACTACAACTAATGGGAATAATAGACATTGGCGTACGTGTGGGTGTATGTGTGTGTGCATGCGTGTGTCAACAAACAAGAATTTCATATGGTGTTGTATTTATGCTTGGATTACTGTAATTACAAGGATTAATCGACTTGGAATTTCATAAGAAACAAGAGAAATATCAATTATAAAAAATGTTTTCCTGGCAGCACATTTCCACAGAGCAGCTAAGGAGCCCAGGCAGTAATGACTCTAAATACAAATGACAGAAATAAGGGAAGCAATAAAACACACACACACACACAAACACACAAACACACGCACTCGTATGCATTCACTCCAGCTAATGAGTATATAAACGCTTCTATGCTTATTAGTCAGTGTTATGCAGAACATTCCCTCATTTGCCATTATAAAGTAGAGACACAATGAGCACAGTTTCAGGATTAACTGACAAAGGACAAAGTCTGGATGGAACTAAATGTTTAAAAAGTAGCAGTTTGGAAGTCTGCACCCATCACGCCTTTTTAATCTTAAGTTTAATTTTCTCTGTCACATTCTTCTTGCGCAAAGCAATTCTGATCTATAAAAGGGGGGCGGGGCAGCATAAAGATTGATTTCATTTGACTTGCAGGCATGTGACGCACATCAGAGTTTTAAAACATTGTAAAAGTTTGAGTGGAAGAAAAGCACCAACAAACAAATGGCAGTTACGTAGTTCAGACCTAAATTTCGCGAATTCTTAAAAATTTCCATTCAAATTGGTCAAATCACAGGGGGATTAACTTTAATGGCTGCAGGGACAGCTACTGCCAGCAGATGTCAGTGTTCCAAAATCCAAAATGTCCAAAATGTTTCAAAGTTTCTACAAGAAACACTGAAACACATCACAGTTCGATAAGGACCAATGATAACAGATACATAGATGTGGCCCAAAGTTCATTTTCAGTCTGGAGGAAACAGTTTTCCTTTCACATCTTAAACGACAGATTGAAGAAAATTAATGAAGTGCTACGAGACAACCAGCAGAGACAATGTCAAACTAAAGAGACGTTTTTTGGATCAAAGGATATTCTGTATTCCAATAGTTCCTGCTTCTCCTCGTCCCTGCGTTGCTTCTCGACAAGGCACTGTTGCCGGGAGACCTCATCCAGGAAGCTGCTCTCATCCTCATCCAATCCTCTCACCATGTTCTCTGTCACCATGGAAACAAACAGGATCTCATCATAGTGGTATAATGACTGCATTCTCCCAAAAAAAGACCCATAAGTGCCTGTTTTGAATCCTCACACATGTAATCGTCATCGAAAAGAGAACATTTACATGTTATATAACTTCACAGCTAAAGACGAAGAAGGTTGTGGTCTTCAGACATAATACTGTATATGAAATTGATTCCAAAGAATTTTGCCTAAAATAAAAGAACATTACTTTCTCACATTTACACAGAAAATTTAAGACATCTGTTATTGTGCCTAAAGTGATGATGGTATTTTCCCAGGAATCAAGGAATATATGTCTTTAGTGAATATGGAAATAAATACAAATACTGAATTTTCTTTGCATTAAATCTTTGCAGCATCACTTGCAACGCAGTTAGTAAATGGATGAAGATAATTGTTTCAATGATCTGGAATACAAACAATTCTCAAGTGATTAGGCCCAAAGTGTGACGCCGTTAGGCCTTCACTAATGACATTATTATTAAACATTTATTAATCAAGCATGTGACAAGATGTTATTGATCCTTCTTCACAAAGCAAATTGATTTCAAAGTAATACTTAGAAATCAAAAATGCCAACAACAGCACATATCGGCGCTGCTGATCGAAGCCTCATCCTGACCTTCATCCAAATCGAGGGGATGATGTTTATCCCTAATGACATTTATCACAAATAGAAAGAAAACAAGAAAGACCAACTGAATTTGAATTGCTCCTCAAAGTCCTCTTGTTTCTTGTCTTTCTGCTCCTGCAGTCGTTCAAAGAGAGAACGTGGGTCATACTTCTCCTCTGGCGCCTCTGAGGAGAACACAAACATGTCATGGAGGTAACACAGACATTCACACCTATGGGCATCCGATATCCTGCATGTGTTTGGAAGTGTGAGGAAAGTGGAGTGAGAGACGCAGGCACAGGGAGAACTTGCAAACTCCACGCAGGAAGGTTTGAATCTGTCCAAGCTGAATTCTTCTTCAATGAGACAAAGAAGTATCGCCAAGTTCCTTTACTGAGTAGCAGAAGAGTGTTGACACGCAACTCCAAACATAAAAGCTGTGGTCGGGGATCAAACCCACAAACTTCTCACTGTGAGGCAAAAGTGTTTACCGCTAAGCCATAACACAGTGTTTGAATCTACTGCTAGTGAAGCTACAGAGTGTAGTGGAGAGGTAGCAGCAGAGCAATTTTACGTGTGTAGATTCTCAGATATTTTAGTAAAAGATTCTTTCATGTACTCTCCATCAGTGAACGGCTTTCTGCGCCTAAGGATCTTCTTGAAATTATATTTGCTCTCCGCAGCAGTGTCGTAATCGCTCTTTTATGTTCATCTCCAGCTTGGTGCATTTCAGTAAATGCTCTGGAAAAGTCTTTGAACAATACATTGATTGTTACTTGCTATTATTATTTCTCTATGATTTGTCTCCATATAGAAAGCACATTATTATTAATTATTATTTCGTCTCTCCTGTATTGATGGCAGTGAAAGCAGATGTATCTGTTCAGTTCAGATTACTACACAGATGTGTAAATGTAAATTTAAAATCATTTCTAGATCTTGACAAGTTGTTTGATACATAGTGTATTGCTATTATTGTTCATTGTTGATTTTGCACTTGTTTTTCTTAAGAAATGTGGTTGTTCATAATATGTTTTGTAAAAAGATAGTTTAGTAAATGTTAACACTTCTTTGTACTAAAACAAAAGGAAACTTGTGTTCTTACCCTCTGGGTCATCTGGTTTTCTGACTTTCTCCCATTCTTCTTGTCTCTTCTTCCTCAGCTCATCAAGCTCTGTTTCCGACACAAACTTCCTGCTAAGGTCGACACCTGTTGTCTCTCCCCCCGCCATCACCACCGGCCTGCACATGCATAAGCACATAGAACTGTATGTTCAACACATTATGTCTATAGATGTCTGTGAAGTTGGCTGTTAATGGTTTTTTGCTGGGTTAACCAAAGGTCTCATTTGATTCCTGTAAGAAAATCATCACAAATTGCTTACATATGTTGCAGAGTTGGAAGGTAATGCAACACTCTGTAAGTTTACTCTACCTAATACAGCAAGATAGGCTCTGTTAATAAGCTAGCTAGTTGTTGTGTTTTTACAAAATATCTATTTTCGATTGAATGAACGATTCAGTAAATAATGAAACTGTAAAATAACAGGTGGGACCCTATTGACTGCAGTCATCAAGCCACTCTTAACATAGTTTGTATGCATTTTGATGCAGTATGTAATTTCGTGTATGGTTTTACAGCCGTCAGTGTGTGGGACCAAACTGAACTTTAACTGAACTGGGAGGTTATAGTGCCCCCAAGTGGTCAGCTTCCGTCACCACAACAGACTACTAATCTTGTCAGCGTCTAAATGTCCGCGGCGCAGACATCTTAAGGGAACGAAGTAAAGACACCGCAAGCAGTTATGTGTGAGAGAGATCCATGCATCACATTTGTTAGCACCAAGCACATTCTGTTACACTCCGTCACATCCGAATTTGTAGCAATAGAATTAACCGCTAGAGCCTGTTAGCCGAATTCAGATTGAGGATTTAATGACGGTATGATAGGATACGAATAAATAAGTATACCTGAGATATATGACAAGACATGATCAGTGAACGTGTGTGAACGAGCAGTAAAATTGCACATTGTTGGGCTGCAACATTGGCCCGGTGTGTTGTATTAATTTGTGACCATGTTATATGGTGCCTAAATAACGTTGCCTGCAATAAAGACGTTCAAAACGTGAATATTTTACGATGGACTCCACGTTGGATCCATACGCGTTAATTAAATAACTGCAGAGCTTATCTTTGGTATTCAAAATGAAACAAACCATTAAGGTTATGAAAAGAGTACTCTAGTATTACAATTTACGTCATTGTCTGTACTAAATTCAGATTATTATTTATTGTTGCCGTCAAATTAGAAATATTAATGGAAATGATATTTTCTCACAAATTCACGGGGCAACTGAATGACCGCTACCTGTTTTCACAGACGCCTTCAGGCCACCAGTTAACGTGGGCACTCATTAATCAGTACACCCTGAGCTAACCAACATTAGCATTACATTAGCAGTTTCAATGCATCGCACTGGGAAATCGCAAAGTAAGCGTGCCGGGATTTGCATCCATTTACGTTCATTTTAAATCATGCTTAATCATTTCCGCGTCATGACTTAAACTTACCAAACTCCGCAAGATGAATATCTTTATTCACGCCAGCTCCAAATTACGCTCTGTGTCACCTCCAATACGGCTCGTCTCTATTTCCGGTATACAATGATAGTTCCGAATGGCTTGTCTTCTTCTTCTCCTGTTATTATGGTAGTTGACAATCAGTTTTCCGTGCAAAACTGTCCTCCTCTGGACACAACCAAATGATGCACGAGCACTTAACTTTATAATTCAAATTCTAATGTATTGAGTCATATTTCACGTTAAGTCTGTAATTTGATTGACATATGTGGCAGAGCAAATGTACAAATGTGACTTTGATCATTTCGACAGACACCCCTGTTAAATTACTCTAGGAAGTGCGTATCATATTGTTATTTTTATATTATGATTTCACGAATTGGCTAAATATGTATTAAAAGCTTATGTCTGCATGCATTGTATGTCCTTGGTCCTTTAACTGGCCTCAGCGGTCTGATGTGCCTATTGCACACCCAGCCATTCGTAGAGAGGGAAACTCTCTTCGAATTGCCTCCCCCGAGGTTTCTTCCTTATTTTTTCTTGGGAGTTTTTTGTGGGCTTTCTAGAGAGCTTTGGGCTGAGTCCAGTGGCGTCACCAGCGTTTATGGGCCCCCCCAGTGGCCCCCCAATGGCTACTGACCTTCCATCACTCACACTCCGGAGTCGGAGTCTTGGAGTCATAGTGGCACAGTTGCGCAGATGAGGGGCACTTCTATCATGCACATGCCGGTTCCGGCGCACTTGCAGGTAAAAATCCCCCCAAAAAACCAGCCCCCCTCGGCCAGACTTTCAGTGGCCCCCCATTTTCTACCCGAGCAATAACTTAGTTTTGGACCATCCATTCAACTTCGATGAGCTCCCACCTGAGTTGGTAAAGCCACGAGGTGTCAAGGAGTCATCCTGTCGACCGGAAACTCTCAGCGCCGGCCTCGAGACCGCAAACAAAGACGGGGGAAACGGGGAGGTCTGCGTGCTAAGCTAAGGCTAAATCCACACCGGCCAGCGCTCCCTAGCATTTTCCTTGCCAACGTACGGTCCCTGGCAAATAAGATGGATGAACTGAAGATCTGGACCCTCACACAGAAAAGGCTCATGGACTGCAGTCTCATGTTCTTCATGGCTAAGCGACGCTGTCCCGAACTGGGTGGTGGAGCTTGAGGGGCGCACCTTCTTCAGGGCCGATAGAGAAGCGGCAGCCACAGGTAAAAGTAAACAAATCATGGTGCACGGACTCTGCCGTTGTGGATACCTATTGTTCTGCTGATCTGGAGTACCTGGTTATCAAGTGCGGGCCTTTCTACCTTCCACGTGAGTTCACCTGCATTGTTGCTGCTGCGGTTTATGTCCCACTGGATACTAATGCTAAAGCGGCCATGAGAGAACTTCATGCTGCCATTAACAAACTGCACACCTTGCATCCTGATGGGGCCTTCATTGTGGCTGGGTACTTTAACCACTGCACTCTGCGGACTGTTCTTCCAAAGTTTAAAAGGACTTTGGTCCATGTTTACACCAGTGTAGCTAAGGCATAAAGTTACTCCCCTCCCCCACCTTGGTCACTCTGATCACCTCTCTTTGTTCCTGATCCCCAAGTGCTCCCCCATCATCAAACAGATCAAACCCACAACAAGGACCATCAAGATCTGGTCCGAGGGTGCTGATTCCATTCTCCATTCACAAACTCTGTCCTGGATCATATCAACAGGTGTGTGGACAGAGTGAAATAACTTAAAATAATAAAAAACTTTCCCCAACCAGAAGCCCTGGTGGAACAGAGAGGTTCGCCTTCTGCTCAAAGACAGAGATGCAGCCTTCTTCTGACCCCCGTCGTATGTGGCAAGGCATACAGTCACTCACCAGCTACAAACCACCCAACACTGTGCCCCCTACCAGCTCCACCTCCCTCCCCGAGGAGTTAAGCACTTCTACGCTCGCTGTGACCGGGAAAACAGGGAGGTGATGTCCAAGGCAGATCTACCTCTCACACTCTCCACCTTCAGGTCTGTTCCATCCTGAGCAAGGTGAACGCCCAGAAGGCAGCTGGCCCCGATGAAATACCTGGGCGCGTGCTCAAAGCCTGCGCAGAGCAGCTGGCCAGGGTCTTTGCGGACATCTTCAACCTGTCCCTGGCCCAAACAGTTGTTCCCGCAACGTTTAAGACCGCCACCCTCGTGCCAGTGCCGAAGCACTCCACCGCTACGGCCCTGAATGACTTCCGTCCTGTTGCCCTCACCCCCATCATCGACAAGTGCTTTGAGAGGCTGGTCCTCTCACACTTAAAACCCTGCCTTCCTGCTACTTTGGACCCTCACCAGTTTGCCTACCGCTACAATAGGTCAACTGAGGACGCCATCTACACGGCACTTCATTCCACACTGACACACCTGGACACCCCAAACTGTTACGCCAGAATGCTGTTCATTGACTTCAACTCAGCATTCAAAATGTAACCCCCTTCAAGTTGATCTCCAAGCTCAGCCAGCTTGGTATCAACTCATCCCTCTGCAATTGGACTCTGGACTTTCTATCTAGCAGACCCCAGTCTGTTACGATAGACAACCTCTCCTCTTCCACCATCACCCTGAACACCGGCGTGCCACAAGGCTGCGTGCTGAGCCCTCTCCTTTACTCCCTATTCACCCATGACTGCGCTCCTATCTATGGTTCCAATTCCATAATTAAGTTTGCAGATGACACCACTGTGATCGGCCTGATCAGAGGCGACGATGAGACGGCCTACAGGGAGTAAGTACAGCACCTGACCACGTGGTGTGCTGACAACAACAAGAAAACCAAGGAGATCATCGTAGACTTCAGGCGGGCTGGGAGCCATGCACACACCCCCATCTCCATCAACGGAGCTGTAGTGGAGCGTGTGTCCAGCTTCAAGTTCCTTGGCATCCACATCGCCGATGATCTCACCTGGTCCATAAACTCCTCCAGGAGGAGGAAAGGATCACCGGTACACAGCTGGTTGGATGCTAACAGCATTTCATTACCTGTACTTGCTCATCGACAATAAAGTTGAATCTAATCTGATCTGATCTAATCAATTTAATTTTCAGGACCCTTTTCTGTGGACATAATCAGCCCTGTATCATTAAAATCACAATGAATTTTACTTGCAGGTAAAACCTGACAGAACAAGAGGAAACATGCCTAGTAAATGAAATCCAAACGTTCCTAGAATTAAAATGTAAACACTTGTTTTGTTCAGCATGCACTTACCCTTTCACACACTAAGTACGCCTGAAAAGGGAGGGCAGAGCAGCAGCCTTTGTAACTGACCAAACACTGAGCTCCTTTAGTCACCATGTCTGCTTCTTTCATCCTGCTGTGCTTCTGTATCTGTGTCTTCCTCTTCCTCCTCAAACCCAGGAGACAGAAGAACTTTCCACCTGGACCTGTCCCACTACCACTTTTAGGAAACCTACTAAACCTCAGCCTGACTAACCCCCTGCTGGAGTTTGAAAAGGTAAAACAAGCATTACTTTCCATTGTGTTATAGATACTACCAGGACTACAATCAATGTTGTTTTGATTTAGAATGACTCCTTCTCAGACAGGTAGTCATCACGTACTTTAAAACTACTTTAAAATATCACTATACTGTGACTGAGGCAACAGATCAGCTTTTTCAAACATTATTTATACACTATATACTATATACCTTAATTTGCACAAATTGAAGTCTACTCAGAGTTACAACCCAGAAATTATGGCAGTTTTATAAAGGGAGGTAAACACCCTGAGTATGCCTGAGTTTGCTTAGAGAGCAACAGACTGCTCTTGATTCAGTGCATGCAATACTAGAGTTAAACAATCAATACTTGAGTAGTGAGGAGATGAAAACATAATAACAATCAATACTCAAGTAGTGAGGAGATGAAATCATAATAACAATCAATACTCGAGTAGTGAGGAGATGGAAACATAATAACAATCAATACTCGAGTAGTGAGGGGATGAAAACATACTGAGTGACTCAACCTTTGCCATTGTTACCTTTGGCCATGGCAAGGCTGTTAACATAATCAGGTGTGTGTGTGTGTGTGTGTGTGTGTGTGAGAAAGAGAGAAAGAGAGAGAGAGAGAGAGAGAGAGAGAGACTGCATGAGGGTAAATTATCTCCCATGATCTTGCTAGCGCCCTCTATAGCCACAGAACCTTTATACAGTTTTCACATGCTAAATAGTATCCACTTGAACTTTTTACTCTTAACTTGATTTTAATTTTTGTCATTCCATAGTTGAGGAAGTCTTATGGGAATGTGTACAGCATTTTCATTGGAAAAAGACCAGTTGTAGTTATCAATGGTGTGCATGCCATAAAGGAGGCACTGTGCACAAGGGCTGCTGCATTTGCTGGTCGACCCCAAGGCCTCATGGTCAATGACATCGTAGTAAATCCAGGTAAGAGAGAATCTGAAATGTAGACCAACACTTCTCATTAGAGAGGGCGTCATATGCCCACATATGCTTTCTCTACACCTTTTGCAGGTGTGATTCTGACAGACTACGGCTCAAATTGGAAGGATCATCGTCGCTTTACTCTGATGACCCTCAAAAACTTTGGTCTGGGGAAACAATCAATGGAGCAGAGGATTCTGGATGAAATACAATACATCATGAAAACATTAGAAGTGAATGTTGGTATGCCACCATAAGAACTGCAATGAAAAATGTAGACATTTTTTTTATCGTGTTTTACGAGCGTATATTGATTTCAGATATTTTCTTTACATGTTGGTGTTATACTTGCATGTTTGTTTTACAGGTAAACCCTTCAGTCCTCAAGTTATGTTTCATAATGCATCCTCCAACATCATCTGCCAGGTTATTTTGGGTATGACTATGACAATGAGTTCATCAAACTTATTGTACAGTGCTTCACAGAGAATTCAAAGATAGCTAACGGACCCTGGGCTATGGTGAGATACGGCATGTAAAATCGTGATTGATCTCACAGATGTTGATGAATGTTGTGATGTGAGTAATCGTAGTAGCAGCTATTTAAATTTCCACAGCACAGGATTTCTTCCACGAGCATGAAATCATTTTTCAGATTTAAGGGTACTGAAAACATACTCAGTCCTCTTAAGATGTTTAAATTCACCTTAGCAAAACAATGAATAATTAACCATTCAGTCATGCTTGAGAAAACACGGCTATCCTTCAAATAGAAGGAGCACAAGTAGCACAATTCTAAAAACAAAAACAATTAAATATAACATTTACTCTTATTTAGAATATGGCCCTTATGTAAAAGATGGAACGTCTTTTCTTGTCCAACTGAAAAATTGAACACAAACAGATCTGCTTAATTGTGGTTCTTGTCAAGAAGCAGAATCTGCATTTTGTTGTTGTAATGAACTGACAATTATCTTTCTTTGTAGCTGTATGATTCCTTTCCCATTGTCCGCAACTTGCCACTGCCATTCAAAAAGGGATTTCAGAATGTGGAGGTACGTACCTTTGGCCTAGAGAAGTTCATGAATTTCTCCGCTTGAATTTAAAGTGCATTATGGAATACTCCTCAAGGGACATTCTCCCAAATGTCCTTGAACTAATGTAAAGAATTTCTTGTAGTTCATCATAAAATGTAAACAACCAGTTACACTTGAGCAATTGTATTTGTTGGTACAACTCTGCAATGTTGTGTCAGACCTGTAGGAAACGAACAATTCAACATGTGATTGAACACAAAAAGACTAGAGTCCCTAAGCAACCACGAGACTTGGTAGACTGCTATCTGGATGAGCTGGAAAAGGTCTGTATGTATTTGAATGCAATGTAAGTCAACGACAGCCATCAAAATAGAAACATACATTAAACAATCATTCTCCATTTGAAAGCGAGGTGAGGATGAATCTTCATTTTCAGAGGAACAGCTCATCATGTACATTTTGGATATTCACTTCGCTGGGACAGACACAACCTCCAACACTCTGCTCACTGGTTTCCTCTACCTGACCACCCATCCGGACATACAAGGTGTCGTATGCCTGCATTTACAATGCAGTGGTCTATTCTTCTACTATTCTGTCGTTCGTTCTGTAGTTTTATACTGTCTAGAATTTGATGTCTTTAGTTTTAATAATTGCTGTATTGTAGTATTCTGCTTTTTTAATCATGAAATATTCTATTGTAGTTCTGTAGTTTGTTCGACCCTGCCTACATGTTATAAGCCTTTCTTTCGTTTTCCAGCCATTTCAAAAGAATTCAATTAAATTCATTCAAGAATATTGTGGTTCAACCTGTGGTTCTTGTGTGCGGATTTTGTGCAAATTGCTCCTGCATGACTCTACTTCAACTACTGTTCTATCATTCTATAAGATTCATGGGAGCCTAGTATGAGTTTAAAACACTGATACACTCTCCAGCTTACACACATTAAGAAATTATTTCACTAAACGCTATGGGGGTAAATCATGAAACACAGCACAAACTAAAATATTGGTTACTGCGAACAGACAACCCCTTCTCCATCTACGGCTCGAGCAAATTCCACTACTGTCCTTGTGCTTTTTTATTCTATGGTTCTATGCTGCCATGTTTCTACGATTGTATGATTCTACGTTGCCCACCCCATTTTTCATCAGAGCGCTGTCAGCAGGAGATAGACCAGGTGTTGGATGGGAAGGACGAGGTCTGTTTTGATGACCGACACAGCATGCCTTACATGCAGGTGTGTTAGTACCCAGGATTTAAATTTAAATTGTTGTAATATACTGTATATGTACATACAGTAGGTCTAAAAGTAGCACTCTCTCTGCCTCTATGGGCGAGGGTAAAATTTCAGCTGGGTTGTACAACTTAATTAGTTTTCACGTTGCAACGTTAGTGGCCTACTTAGATGTGGTTTCACTCTTATACAAGGGCAGTAAAGTTTAAGACCACATTGCATCTCTCTGCATCCAGGCTGTGATCCATGAAATCCAGAGAGTAGCCAACACCGTTCCTCTCAGTGTCTTCCATTGTACAACCAAAGACACAGAGCTCATGGGATACACCATACCCCAGGTAAAAATAAAGAGATTAAACCCTTAGACACTTCTCGCTGGTAATCAAAAAGTGTTCTAGAAGGAAAGTGTATGTGTGTCAGGAAAACTTTATATCTTTTCCATTTTCTATACTAGGGTACAATGATCATTCCCAATCTGACCTCAACACTGAATGAGGAAGGCCAGTGGAAATCCCCTTGTGAATTCAGTCCTGAAAACTTCCTCAATGACAAAGGAGAGTTTGTTAAGCCAGAGGCCTTCATGCCTTTTTCTGCAGGTAAGTAGTCAACCACTGTCACGGCAACAATCACTCTTTCAGAGAGATTTACTCCAATATTAGATCACAGCCAGAATTTATAATTGCTACATTTAGCATTTATAGTATTTGTAATCATGTGTATGTATTTTTTATATGTGTACTATGCCCTTGTCTGAGAAATTAGGAATAATGGCCCTTGTAATTTACCTTTCAATAATTAGAGGTATAGAGGTATTTCAGAGGCAACATAGGAGACAACATAGGAGAGAGATTGCAAAAACAAAATGAGATGAAATGAAATGTGACAGGGGAATGGAATTGCTGCGCACATCAAATATAGAATTCAACATACAAAATACAGAATTTTATCCATCAGGTCTCAAGCTCAAAAATATATGCATCTGTTGCATGATTACAATCGGATACTTCATGACAGCCAGGTCAGCCTAATAAGTGGTTGAGTGTAATCAAGTCGGTTTCTTGTGCTTGAATATAACCTTCTGTGTCTCAGGCCTTCGCATGTGTGTTGGAGAGGGTCTGGCTCGGATGGAGCTCTTCCTCGTCATGGTGACTCTGCTGAGGAAGTACAAGTTCATCTGGCCAAAGGATGCAGGACAGCCCGACTATACTCCAGTCTTTGGGGTCACTTTAAGTCCCCAACCTTACCACATGACAGTCCAGGTCAGGACCCCACGGCCACAATGTCCCTTGATTCAAGTGGACACCAGAGGGCAGTAAAGACTGGAACACAAGTAACACCATGATAACATCCAAGAAATCAAAATGTTGTGCTACCATTGATGATTATATTTGATTAGTAATTGATTGAATCATTCTGTGTATAAACACATTTTCCAGGCATGTAACAATGGAGCAGTTATTATGTGTGGCTGTCTTAAATCCAGTAAAGATTGACTGTGGATCCTATTCTGATTGTTTTGAACTTTATTTTGGCCACATTGAGACAATTGTTTTGTTAAGAGAATATACTGTACACACACACAAGCACATAAAATAATGTTTGACATTTTGTTTTTTTTATTTGGCCCTAATCATGGCAATAGTCAGCGGAAAACCCCTCCTGAGCGTCTACTCAGCAGTTACTTATACAGGACTCAACAAGTCACATAAATACAATGAAGAGAGGGAAAGGCTCCACCTAGGGATTAGGGAGACAGGAAGAGATTGGAACCTAGAGGGAATATTGGGGACAGTCAGCGATGAGTGTACAGAAATCTGTTGAACAATTTTGGAAGGACAGAATGTAGTACCTGAAAGGTAAATGTCTAATAAATAAAAGAAGGGTTATATTGTTTAATCTCACTCTGACAGGAATCTCCACAGTCTCCACAGTAAAGTTGTCAGTTTATCTCTGGACAGATTCATCTTCACACCCTGCTCACCTCATGTTGTTTTTAATTCATGACACCTGGACACACTCGCACACTCCTTTAACACTCGTTTCTTCACACCATGGGACGACCTCCACAGGACCTTAACAGATACGTTGTAAATTTCAAGAAACTCTCCTTAATAATTTTTTACTTTCTCCTCTTTATATGTTTATGCAAAGCTTGCAAGAACTGTTCAGTAAGGTTGTGATCAAATTACATGTTGTTGCTCAGGAAATAAGCAACAACACGTTATTCCCTTTATTAAGGAATAAAGGAAGGGTTATATACTTCCTCCAGACTGATCTACTGAATCATCTAAAAATGCATTTCATGAAGAAAATGTGCTTTGATTGCAAAAGCTGACAATTTTCCCGAAAGCTGAAAAATGTTTGAATGGTTCCTGTACCTGAAAGAATGAGGGTCTGAAAGATATTTAAATATAATTTGATAGGGGCCTTAACAAAACCTTGGAAAATGGGAAACCTTTTCTAAAAACCAATGAAAATTGGGAAAATGCTAAAAAAAACAAAACATCTGAGATATGTCTGAATGGTTTCTTACCTGACAGAATTAATTAGTGACAAGCAGTTTGGGTGACAGCTAAAGCTCAAATCCTTTCAAGCTATCGTTTGTGTATAAACAACAGGTTCAGCCAATTAAGCAGAGACATAGAGCTTAGTCAGTCTGAAGGCAAAAAAAATACATGAAAACTTAATGTTGCTCTTCGCAATTTGCGCTGCGATCAGCCAGTTTGACGGGCTGATCGAAATCATCCCTGTAATTGTTTGTTGCAACAAGCCTTCATATTTGCAGGGAAAACTGCATAAAGATATGTAAAAAAATTATCTTTCTTGAGTCTGAGTTGAGCCTCTTTCTCACCAGTTACCAGCTTTAGCTTTGGTGAAGTAATTGAAGTGACTAAGTGACAAATCCAAGATGATAAATTCGACTACCTGTTCAGCCATTCATACCTCCCTTTTTCTGCCTCTGACTTCCAAACTCAAACAAAACTCTGTAAATGATCTTCTGATGGTCTCGTGGACTTGTTCGGCCAGAGCCAAGTTCAACATCCAATCACCAGTTAATAACTAAAACTGGACTGATTTGATATCACATCAAAGGTTGTGTGTCAGTCGTTATTTCTTCTTGCAGATCTGAATCCCTTTGTTTTTATTCTACTTGACATCAGAGGTTTTCAAACATGGACTAGTCGGGGGACCCAACACACACAAAAACACAAATCACCGCAGGTTATCACAAACAGATTTGCTTTCTTGAGTTTTGCCATTTTCCAGTTGCACTGATAGCTTAGCTGGCCAGTGGGCTATCTGAATTGTACATTTTAGCATTGGGACAGCAAGAAGAAAAAGGCAGTTTACAGCAATGCGTCACCGTAATACCCCAAACCTAAAGTGGCTATTATTGCAGATCACATGGCTGTGCAAAGGTTGTGTTTGCAAAGTTTATATAATGTGGATGAGGCAGAGTAATTCTCAATATAGTCAGACTCACTGATTAAACATGTTTGCATCATTCGCTCTATTTCTGGTGGCTTTTCTTCTCTTTTTGCTGCTCTTTCGAATTCGCAGGCCCAACAATTTCCCTCCAGGACCACGACCCATCCCATTCTTGGGAAACCTGCTGCAGCTCAGTCTGGACCATCCACTCGTGTCTCTGGAGAGGGTAATGTTGCAAAATTGATAAAGGATAATAAAACCATATTTGAGAAATCAAATCAGTTGCTTTATCATGTATCATTTAGTTGATTTGTATGATAATATGTGATGTCGATATGCATACGTTTGTAAGTTTGGATAGTTTAACCCGACAAAGTAAACATCAACAGTTTTATTTTTATTTAAATTGATTTATTTATTACTGCCCCTTTTTCATCTCTGTGTTTGCAGTGTATTACAGTTTCTCACCATCGCACTACAGTTCTCTGATCAGAATTCATTCATTCATTCTCTATGTCCACTTTTCCTCTTGGGGTCGTGGGGTTAGTTCTCAAAACTACTTGTTCAACCTCCACATCATCCAGTCACTTGTGCAGCATAAAAGCGATTTCTCATTCTTTGGAACAAATTGCAAATTATTTGACACATTCATGCAAATGATCATGCAAAATTGTCCACTGTTTCCTACATTATTTTTCCTTATGTCATGTTGATCAAATGTATTATACTGGTACTGGTTGAATAGTCTCACCCCGCAAAACATGTAGGCATTAGTTCATTGCATAAGACATTACATGCAAAATGGTACAAGGGCCGAGGCTGGTTGAAGGGCGCAGGCGACTGTTGGACTATCGTGTCCTCCATCACAACATTTTGTAGAAGTATATTCCAGTACAGTGCACATTGTTGGATTACATACCTTACAGACATGGGGAAGCATTTAGACTATCTTGTTTGCAAAAAAACAGACACAAGGACATGTTATTCTGATGGTGTTGAATATTCATTTGGCATAAATATTTACTATTGAGATATGAACTACGGATTTTGAGCAAGTTACAGGGTTTTGCAGGTAATCCATCGTGTGGTGCGGAAAAATTTTAACTGTGGCTTTTGTGTCATTAGCTGACCAAACAATATGGTAAAATCTACAGCCTCTTCATTGGTCAGAGACCTGCAGTTGTCCTCAACGGGGTTCAAGCCATTAAAGAAGCCCTGGTGTTCAAAGCAACTGACTTCGCTGGTAGACCCCAGGACCTTCTGGTCAATCATGCAGTACAAAAGAATGGTACACATTTTACTCATTTTCTAGGTATTGTTGGCTTCCTGGGCAATGGGTGCTGTTTTGAAAGGAGGTCAATCCCACTCTAATGTCACCAGGAATTCCTTTGTGTTTATTATACTTGACATTAAAATCAGTGCGAGGTGTAGAGAAACTGAATTTTCAAAGGAATAACTCCCAATGTTTACTAACTGTTACCTAGAAAAAGGCCCAGGAGTCATTCTAGTGGATTATAATCAAGGTTGGAAAGAGCAACGTCGCTTTGGTCTGATGTCCTTGAGAAATTTTGGTCTGGGGAAAGAGTCCATGGAGCAAAGGATTCTAGGAGAGACACAATGCATCATTAAGATACTGGAGCAGAATGTTGGTATGTTAACTTGATAATCTTTGCATCAATTTCATGCCTATGGTGAAGATCTAGTTGTTATACCGAGTTTAGAGTAAGCTGATTTATTATGTCAATTTAGACCACTAAGATTTCTTATTTGTGTTATGTTCTAGGTAAAACCATGAATCCCAAAGTGCTCTTCCATAACGCAGCCTCCAACATCATCTCCAAAGTTCTGTATGGTAAACGACACGATTATGACGATGAGTCACTTAAATTTTATGTTGGCCTATTCCACGATGCCGCAAGAATATTCAATGGACGCTGGGGCCTGGTAAGTCATAGCAACCCACACAAAAACTTGCTGTGTGTTTCAGAAGTCAGTAAAGATATGGAAAAATATTGCTGCCAAATACTGTAAGTGCAGCATAGCATGAGAAACTGATGAAGAACAGTGTATGTGCAGTCAAGCAAAAATGCACAAGAGAGTCAGCATTGCCACTATACAGCGTAGGTAGGGGATTGTGTGTTCCAACATAAACTACGGCTCATCATTAAGATTGCCAAACCTTTTTCATCTTCTTTGCTGCAACTGTTAGGTACACAAATAAGAATTAGAGGAGCAGATATTTTAAGGGTCTAAGGTTGTGCCTGCACTTGGTTCTGTTTCTTCCCCAGCACAGATCAAGGAGGACTAGTAGTTCCAGCACTTAACAGACTGAATTACAATTATATATATTTTGTTGTTGCAGAAATTCCAATTATTGCCGTGCACATATTCCACACATCTCTCTCTCTCTCTCTCTCTCTCTCTCTCTCTCTCTCTCTCTCTCTCTCTGCTGTCAATCCATTAAAAAAAATTAACTAATTAATCGCACAAATTTCTGTTATTAATCGCGATTAATCTATCAATAAATTAATTGCATTTTTCTACTTAAGACTGAAGCTTATAATAAATATCTTTTTATGATAACGTTATCAGGGGACAAAGAAGCTCGCTTCTTTTGAATGATGTGGCCTGAGAGTGAGAACAACCTCTCACAAGGCACTGTGGTTGCAGGGGTTGACAGGTACTTGCGTGCAATGGATGCCAGCCTGGCATGTGCTCCCTCTGTCTTTGACCATCATTGTAGTGGACACCCCTCTATGCCCATTTTTGGCTCCGCTTTGTAGCCATCCAGACAATGCTCTATGGACTCCTCCTCGTCATCTGTATCTGAATCAGAAGAAAACAGCAAGATGGACATCCTCATATACACACATATACTGTACACAGGAGATAGGGAGAAAGAAACAGAGGGAGGAGAAACAAGAAATAAATAACTTACCTGCAAGGTTCAAGTAGTTCCTCCAGCTTTTGCAGTTTGGCAAGCTCCTGGTCAGTCAACATGGCAACCTTGACTTTTGCTGCACCAGGGTAGTGGTCAGTGGAGATTTGTTTCTCTGGATGCTCTTTACCACCAAGATAGAATTCCATCTTGTTGCAACGTCTTGAGCAAGTGATTATTGCTTAAGTCCGTGTGCAACTTGCTGTTCGTTTAATTCCTGAGCGTTAGATGGACTATGCTTAAAGTGCCCGACAATTTTGAATGTCTTCCTCTCTGGAAGACATTCAGAGAGGAGAAAGTTGTTCAGAGTGCTGAATAGCTCCATCCATGGCCCATGAGTGAGACACAAACACCCAGCAGGCGCCGTGTGGGCCAGCCACACATCACAGCAGCTCCCTCTCAGCTCACCTGGAGGACATTCAGAGTGTTGGAAGTTGTTCAGAGTGCTGAATAGCTCCATCCATGGCCCATGAGTGAGAGGCAGACACCCAGCAGGTGTCGTGTGGGCCAGCCACACATCACGGTAGCCCCCCTCTCAGCTCACCTGGAGGCGATCATAGAGAATGAAGCTGTTCATGGTACTCAACAGCTCCATCCATGTCCCATGAGTGAGAGATAAACACCCAGCAGGTCTCTTGTGGGCCAGCCACATATCACGGCAGCCCCCTCTCAGCTCACCTGGAGGACATTCATAGTGAATGAAGCTGTGCATGGTACTCAACAGCTCCATCCATGTCCCATGAGTGAGTGACATACACCCAGCAGGTCTCATGTGGGCCAACCACACATCACATCAGCTCACCTGGAGGATATTCACAGTGAATGAAGCTGTGCATGGTACTCAACATCTCCATCCATGGCCCATGAGTGAGTGTCAGACACCCAGCAGGTGTCGTGTGGGCCAGCCACACATCACGGCAGCCCCCTCTCAGCTCACCTGGAGGACATTCACAGTGAATGAAGCTGTTCATGTTACTCAACAGCTCCATACTCGGCACGTGAGTGCCGTGTGGGACAGTCACACATCGTGACAGCTCGAAATGAGGTTATGTGGGTGAAAGCGAAAGTTAAAAAAAACATCCGTCAGTCTTTAAATGCACCACAAGCGACCCGTCACGTAAAAGCCCGGTGAATGTCTCGTGCTGGCCGGAAACATATCGTTTAAACTCCTGCTCCGTTTGTGCGAGGAAACACTCGTTGACAATCATATGTGTAAGTGTTGAAATGCTCCGCGAGTTAGCCATGGAGGAAGTTAATACGCGGGTTAATGTCTCGTGCCGGCCGGCAGCATATCGTTAAAATCCCCGCTACGTTTGTGGGATAATCACTCTGTCTATGTTGTGTCAAAGTGTTGCAAAGCTCCGTGAGTTTGCCATCGTAAATGCCGATAGTTCGGTTACTGTATCGTGCTGGCCGGCAGCATATCGTTGAATTCCCCGCTACGTTTGTGTGAAAACACTCGTGCAATAATACGTCAACGTGATGAAAAGCTCCGTGAGTTTGCCATAGAGTAAGCCACAAGTCCCGCTGATGTGCGCTGCAGCCCGGCCACATAATGTTTAAAATACCCCTGTGTATGTCTGGAGTTGGACTCTGTCAAAAAGCGGCAAAGTGTTTAAAATGATCCATAAGTGCCCAATGGATGGAGCCATCAGCCCGGTGTATGTGCGCTGCAGCCCGGCCACATACTGGCTCTACCAGGGGCTCACGAGTATGATCAGTCTACCAGGGGCGCATGTGTCTGTGAGGGTTACCAGGGGTGCACGAGTATGATCAGGTTACCAGGGGCACACGAGTTTGTGAGGGTTACCAGGGGCGCACGAGTATGATCAGTCTACCAGGGGCACATGAGTTTGTGAGGGTTACCAGGGGCGCATGAGTTTATGAGGGCTACCAGGGGCGTGACACTTCAGCGACGGCGGATGGAGGATTTTATTCCGGTGAAGGGTGCTTAAGTCTGGGTGCACATGTTCGGCTGGTGCTCAGGTCCTGGAGGTCCAGACCGGAGGAGGGAGTGTGGTGTGTTTATTCCCCGGTGTGTGGCTCTCTGTTTGACGCGCACTTTTACACACTTTGTCCCTTTTCATCTTGAGTGTGGCCGGAGGTTTAGGCCTCCACGGAAGAGCTGGGTCAGGGTGAGTGGCCAGCCAGAGGCGTCATCTCCTGTTGTGTGTGTGGCTATCTATTTAATGTGCATTTCCCCCATTTTTAGGGTTAGGGTTAGGGTTAGTGTTGCAGCAGCTTTGAGCCTGCATAGAAGAGCCTGTAGCTGAGCGTGGTGCTGGCGCTCTGGCCAGGGGGAACCGGTCAGTATGAGTGGCTGGCACAGAGGTGTCATCTCCCGGGTGTGTGGCTCTCTACTTTATGTGCATGTTTCCCATTTCACACACTTAGGCTACTTTCTCCAAGTGTGGCCGGAGCTTTGAGCCTGCAGGGGAGCTGTCAGGATGCGTGGCCGGCCAGAGGTGGCTTTTCCCGGGTGTCCGGCCCTCTACTCAAGTGCATTTTACACACTTTGGCCATTTTCCTCCAAGTGCGGCTGGTGCTGCAGCCAGGGGGACAGCTCAGGATGTTTTTGCCCGACCAGAGGTGGCTATTCCTGGGTGCCACTCTCCTCCTATATGGGCACTATGCATCATTTTATACACTTTGGTGATTTTCCTCCATGTGTGGATGGAGCTGTTTATAGCCTCAATGGGAGAGCAGGGGGACATGTCAGTGTGAGTGCCCGGCCAGGGGTGGCTTTTCCTGGGTGCCCTAACTTTGACGGGTAAATTTGACAGATAAAATTACACTGAAATAATTAAATGTTTTTTTTTTTAATTGTATGACTTGTTTTCTTTAATCAATTATTTCACATTTAATGACACATTTAATTAATTCTTGACACATTTAATTAATTATTGACACTTCTAATTAATTATTTAATGGCGTATTTATTTAATTTTGGCACTTTTAGTCCTCCATAATCATCAAGACTGGTACAAATATTCTTAAAGGAACATTCTCATGGAAAAAGGTGTGTGCCACTCAAAAATTCCAGATGGCCACCATTTCTGTCAGAGCTCAATGTAATGTGTTAAGGAAGGTTTTGTTTAATAGAGTGAACGTCATTACACAACCAGGGCACACTGGTGACTTCACTGCTGTGGAACTCAGCATGGGGTTCAGTGTCAGCTGATCTAGTTTTACTTACACTGTAGTTCTTGACTAGTAGTAATAGTATAGCTAAGTTCAGTGTCCCAAATGCTGTCTAACAGCCCCTCATCATTTAGCTAGTAATTTATGCAGTTAGATAGCCGCACCTGAATTGACAGGTTGTGCCAGCGTGGGAGAGCCGAGCAAAGGGTAAGCGGCGCAATACATGACTTGTTCATGTTTGCTTACCCGGAAGGTGTACAGATCACATGGGACTTAAATGGCACTGGATGAATGATCGGGCTAGGTGTAGGTTACCCGAACCTAGTTGTATCCCATACATAAATGTGTACTATGTCTATGATTCAGGTGGTAAAAGGATAACCCCGCAGCCTTAATCATACAACAAACCCCCAAAATGATAAATGAAAGTCCCATGTCAGCCAAGAGGCCAACTGATTGGATGAAATGTATTTTCTGTCAGACAGACACAAAGGAACCCCTCCAATCACCATCTACCCATCGTGTTTCTCAATATGATGGCTATAAAATGATTGCCACCAACATTCCACTGTTTCACAAGATCAACAAAATGCTAATGGCCCTGGACCTGGAACGACTGGATGAAGGTGGTGGTATAGAAGCTACTTTGAGAAGGAATCAAGCAAAGTATCACTATTTGGAAACAGTGGCAATGAGCATAGGACAGGAATGGCAGGCATCTTGAAAAATGGTTTCCATCCTGAATTTTTACTGGCCACTTCCTTTTTCTAACAGTGGCCCCTCCTCTCTGTGGACTGCACCTTGCTGTGGTGGAGAGGCTTGTGTACTCTAATGAACCTGAGAGCTATGCCGGCAGGGATTTTATATCCCTTGCAAGTTTAACTAAGCCGGACAGGTCAAAGGAGAGGAGGCAGACAAAGCAGACATTATGACTATTTGACAGAAATGGTGGCCATCTTGAAAATGGTCGCCATCCTGAATTTTTGAGTGGCACATACCTTTTTCCAAAAGAGAGTTCCTTGAAGAGTAATTCCGCCTAATTTTATGCTTGCATCACCATTTGAACAATTGAAATAATTAATATTCTACAGGAACGGTGGCCATCTATAAAAATGGCAGCCATCTTGAATTTGGGACAAGCATCTTTTCCCATTATCATGTCCTTTAGAGAGTATTTATATCGAATGTTGTGCTTGGATCACTGTTTGAATAATTTATATAATAACCATTCAATAGCAATGGCGGCCATCTTGAAAAATGCCATATTGAATTTTTGAGTGGCCAACATCTTTTTCCAAAATAGTGGCCCTTAGAGAGTATCTGTGCCAAATTTCATGCTTTTATACCAAAGTGAACGATTGTCTCAGTAATCTGCTGCACTCCAAAAACATGCCAACAAACTCTTAGTGAATGCAGCCCAGACCATGTAATGTTTCTATCAAAAATGTTTAGAAGGTTTAAGTAAAAAGTGAAACAATTACATTGAAATGCTTTGCTATGTGCACAATTATAAATCTTCCAATTAATACATTTTTATCTGCCTACAGCTTTACGACTTTGTTCCCATTGTGCGCAGCCTGCCACTGCCCTTCAAGAAAGCCTTTAAATTGTTAACGGTACGTTTTAAATACTTAACAAGTATTTTAAAAAGAAGAAAAGTTAACAACATCTGAATTGTATCAGTCCATTTCTTCAAATAAGAGAAATTATATTTCTAGTGCACTTTTAGTTTATCTAGTTGAAATCAAAGTGAAAGCAAATCCATGTTCATTCCATTGGATCTACTGTCAGCACTCACTTGTGAAAAATATCATGTATGATTAATATCCAGGTGTCCAGATACTTAAGGCATGCAGTGGACAAGAATGTGCTGAGATGAGCAGAGAGTTTGAGTCTCCCAGACTTGATTGATCCCATCAGTTGAGATAGGGAGAGAGAGGAGAAAAGGTGTATCCTGGGAAAATAAATTGTTATTGTTATTGTTAGTATGTGCCCTTGAGAAACCTCAAAAAGGGCAAAAGGGCCTTACTTGTTCTAACCAATTTATTTCAACAAAACACTTTATTTCATTGAAACACTATTTCAACAAAACACTTTGTCAGATGGCCCATGAAAAACAGGCGAAGCTGGTGGCTGAAATAAAAAAGAACAGAGTCACTGCCAAACCACAGCACATTACAGACTGCTACCTGGATGAAATCGATAAGGTATGTGTATTATTGAACTATTTAACCTTTTTTTCAAATACCAAGTGCAGTTGATAATGATATGAGCATGTCTAATGTTGATATAGCATGGCGAGTGTTTACTTGTTTTCTTCTTTCTTGTCTATCTGCAAAGAGGAGAGATGAAGACTCTTCATTTTGTGAAGATCAGCTTTCTGCATTTGCTTTGGATTTTCACTTTGCTGGGACTGAAACAACTGCCAACACACTACTCACTGCCTTTCTCTACCTAATGAACCACCCACACATACAGGGTATGAACAGGTTTAGAACAACTGACTAGAAGTTTAGGATGAAAGGTTTGATTTCCTTCAAATTACATTAATTATTACATCTGACCTTGTAAAATTATAACAAAAGTGTTTCGTGTTTTGATAATAAATATACAATATATACTTTTAACAAACATAATGTAAACTATAAGAATAAGTGAGACACAAGTACTAAAGTGAAATAAAAACAACAATAACAACAATAATAATAGTTTTTTTTATTTTAAAACCCAATAGCCTGTACATAGTCCATATCAGATCATTGTCGGATGGAAAATGTCACAAATGACAGTCTTGCAGATCCAGAGAAGGAAGTCAGACTTTCAGTTTGTTGAACTGAAAAACTGCTAGGACAGATAACAGGGCCTACAGATTTGAGCAGTTTTCAATGAAAAGTCTCCTGATTGCTCAGCTCTGGAAGGAGGCCATATTTGTCAAAATTGATCAACGTTTGTGTGGTGTGTCTTCTCCGCTTTCAGGTTTCTCCCCCTTTTTGGCAGCTAAATAAAACTAAATAAATTAAAAATGTAATGATGAAGATTCAAATCTAAACTAAAATAGAAATTAATCAAACTGAACTGAAAATGAAACAAATGCTGAAATAGAACAGAAATGCCCTTAGAGTACATATTACTTTGACACTTATTCATTTGGTGACATATGATATCTTAATACAACACAAATTCAATCTCAACATTTAAAAAAAGAAGTGGTTGGATCTGAACTTACTGTACAAGATACTAGGATTTGAACTTTATTGTGACATTGACACTCTTCACAGACATTCTCCCTTTTTCAGTTTACTCCCTCTCACCTGCTTTGCTCTTTCTCTCCCTCCCTGGTCTCTTTTTCTTTATATTTCTCAGAGCGCTGTCAGCAAGAAATAGACAAGGGTCTGGATGGGAAGGATCAAGCCAGTTTTGAAGACAGACATCAAATGCCCTACGTGCAGGTAGAGGAATGATGGACTCCGCTGTGCTGTAAAGTCATAGTTACAGTACAGTTGCATTATTTTGTTTTCCAAAGATGGCATTTAGTATGATGAAATCAACACTAAATAGCACAATAGGTGATCCTAACTTTCTCAATCTCTGTCCATTTTAGTGCAGTTCTATAATACAACCAGTGTATATAAAGCTTATACCATGTTACAGTAATGTCTGTCTTTCTCATGCAGGCTGTGATCCATGAGATCCAGAGGGTGGCTGACACCGTTCCTCTCGCTTTCTCCCACAGCACCACCAAAGACACTGAGCTGATGGGATATTCCATACCCCAGGTAAGACGGAATCAAAATCTATGAAGGATCTCCAGTCATTGGATATGTTGTAGCTGTCCCTATTGGTACCTTTTGCAAGGGAGAACATGACATGTGTATTGTAGTTGTAGGTGTGTATTTAGCTTTCACACCCTAACGTTTCTGCGTGGAACCGTTTATATCTGATTCAGAGGCAGATAATGATAATATTTATAAGGGTATATACTGACACTGACAAAGCAAGTGAGCACAGCTCCATCACCCATCTGCAGCATCTGCTTCTTTACCTGCGTCAATGTTTTATTTTTTCAAGCCATTACTGATGGAGTTCAATGGATTATGTTTGTTGTTTTTCTGTTCAGGGAACTATTGTTATCGTCAACCTGTCCTCATCACTGTCTGAGGAGGGCCAGTGGAAATTTCCTGGTGAATTCAACCCTGAAAACTTCCTGAATGAGCAGGGAGAGTTTGTTAAACCAGAGATTTTCATGCCTTTCTCTGCAGGTGGGTGAGCTGATCATTGCATTCTTACACAGAAACATACATAGCACTGTTAAGCAACACTTGAAGATTTAAACTGTGAAGAAAAACAAGTTCTGAGTAATATTCTCCCAATAAAGTAATATTCTATCAGTGAAGGGATGCTCTCAGATGTTGGCCAGTAAGGAATTTGTAATTGCTAAGCTCTTCAGTACAGTCCCAATGCTAAGACTTTTCAGTATCATTGATCATACTGTTGTGAATGTTTTAAACCACAGGTCCACGGATGTGTCTTGGAGAGGCTTTAGCTCGTATGGAGCTCTTCCTCATCACAGTGTCTCTGTTGAGGAAGTACAAGTTCATCTGGCCTGAAAACGCAGGAGAGCCAGACTATACTCCTGTTTTTGGGTTAAGCCAAACCCCAAAACCCTATCATATGAAGGTCCAGCTCAGAGACTAGACAGACAGACGGGTACACTTGATTGATCCCACAGAGGTCATTGTCAAATGAAACTGGACAGTAGAGAAGTGAAGCCAAAGCGGCAACAAGCTCCTAATGTAAAGTCAAATTTCAATAAGACTGCATCTCCTTGATAACTGAATGAATAATAACATATTGCACACATGAACAACAACCCGAAACACAGAGCTGCTGTGAGTCGAGTAACAAAAATGTTTCTTGTCAACTGGGGTACTGCTTATCTGCTGCTTGTCTGTTGTAAACATTAAAAATTGCAAATAAATTGTAAATAAAACTATGACTCAAACAACAACACACATATCTCCTGATGATAATGTAGAGTTATTTGGCCACAGCCAAGCTCAACATCCAATCACCACTTGACCTGAACTGATTTGATATTGCTGCCCATGACCGTTCAGATTGTCTATTTGTCAAACTAATGTCATGTCCTTGTGCAAGTTAATGTGCAAGCAACCCACAATAATAATGAAGGCATTTATACAGATGGTTTTAAATATTAAGAGTGCACCCGGAATAAGGGTTAGCAGAGGACAAATCAACTGACAGAAGTGATGATATGCAGCTTTTGGTGTTAGTGAGGTTTTACAATGCAGAGAGGAAGGATTTCTTTGTGGACCTCTCATGTATGAAAACACTGGCGATGCACACGAGAGGAATAATAATATAATAGATAATGGGTGTATGTGAAATGTATAGTTAATGTCAGCCCTTTCTTTTCCCTAAACATTGCCTCAAGTCTGTTAACGATATTTGAAATGTGATGATGGTGCTTCTGTGTATGTCAATGCACCCTGAAGTATGATAAAGGCATTTCACGGCATTGCCGACCTGAATTGACTTTTTTTCAGGTCACATGGCTGCCCTTGTTTCCCCTTTCCTCTTTTTCCCCTGTCTGTCTCTCTCTGTCGCTCTCTCTGTCTCTCTATCTGTGTGTGTCTCTCTCTCTCTCTCTGTGTGTGTGTGTGTGTGTGTGTGTGTGTGTGTGTGTGTGTGTGTGTGTGTGTGTGTGTGTGTGTGTATGTATGGGCATGGCTTCTTCCATGGATTTTCACCTCTTCTTTTGGTGTATGACCCCTACTATTTGGTTTTAGACCTGCTCCTTATATACGACTGCTCCTCTTTTGAGTCTGCATTTGGGTCTGCCACTGATCATAAAACGGTCAGAATCCACGACTGAACATGCTTGCATCTGTGGCTCTATTTCTGGTGGCCTTTCTTCTCTTTTTGCTCCTGTTTAGGACTGCAAGACCCAAAAATTTCCCCCCAGGACCTCGACCTATTCCGTTGATGGGAAATCTGCTGGAGCTCAGTCTGGAAAATCCACTTGTGGATCTAGAGAGGGTAATGTTGTAAAAAAGGATTTAGTTGATTTATGTGTTGCTATGTAATGTTGATATGCATATGTAAGTTTTAATAGTTTAAAATTAAATATCCTGCTAGAGGACAGTCAAATTATACACCAGCAGTTGTATTATTCTAAAATTCTTATTACAATTATTGTATTACTTTGTCATTTGACTTTTTTAATTTCTTTGTTTGTTGTATATGCAAATGTATGGGATTTTTAGTTCCTGGTTTTTTTTAAGCATAACCTGTGGTGTCTTTCATCAGCTGGCCAAACAGTATGGTAAAGTATTCAGCCTCTTCATTGGTCCCAAACCTGCAGTTGTCATTAACGGGGCTCAGGCCATTAAAGAAGCCCTGGTCTTCAAAGCTGATGACTTCGCTGGTAGACCCCAGAACCAACTTGCCAATCATGCAGTACAATTGAAAGGTTCATATTTTAGTCCTCTTCTGTCTATAGTATATGGAAATTCATCTAAATATACTTTTTGAAATTGACATCACAACGATATGGATATACTGTCATTTGTAAAGGCATAAAACCGGATTTCCATTAATAGAAAATGCTCCAGGATTGGTTCTAGCAGATTATAATCAATGCTGGAAAGAGCACCGTCGCTTTGGTCTGATGTCCTTGCGAAACTTTGGTCTGGGAAAAGAGTCCATGGAGCAAAGGATTCTGGGAGAGACACAACACATAATGACTATTCTGGAGCAGAGTGTTGGTATGTCCACTTTGAGAAAACATGGATTGCTTTTAATATGGCTAAACATCATAGGCACCGTGAACCTCAAATTAATCTTTTACAATCAATTCCAGGCCTATGTTGAAGACCTAGTTGTAATTCTTATCTTAGAGGAAGCTAATTTATTATGACAGTTTTTTGTTTGTGTTACATTCCAGGTAAAACCATGAATCCTAAAGTGCTATTCCATAACGCTACCTCCAACATCATCTCCCAAGTTCTGTATGGTAAACGACACGATCCTGAAGATGAATTCCTCAAATTTAATGTCAGACTCTTCCAGGAGACCTCTAAAATATTCAATGGACGCTGGGGTCTGGTGAGTCATAGCAACCCACACAACAACAATATAGCATTGCTTTTCTTAAAGATGAGATTCAGACTGCAGGAGCAGCACAGCATGATCATCGTATGTCACTAATTGCCAATATGTATGTTGGGGTCAACTCAGCCAGTAGTTACTCAGTTGACATAAACTATTGGCTCATCAAGAAGCAAAAGGGCCAATTTTTTCATCTTCTCGGCAGCAGCTGTTGAGTACACAAAACAGTATGAGAGGAGCAGATAGTGTATGACTTGTTGGCTTCCCCCAGCACCAGGCATTAAGGAGGACTAGTAGTTCCACCCTAACCCTCTGAACATGACAAGGAAAAATATATCACAATGCTATATAACAATGAAAAAAATGCACATAAACAATTACATGGAAGTGTTTTGCTATGAATATCATAACAAACCAATCTCCAATCTCCGTACAGATTTACGACTTTATTCCCATGGTGCGCGGCCTGCCACTGCCCTTCAAGACAGCCATTGAATTCATAAGGGTATGTTTTTAAAACATCAATTTACAGCGGCACATTACAAAATATCCTGAAATCAGCTGAATTGTTACTGCATTATGTTTATTGTACAGTTTCAGTTGGAGGGTTTTATTTCTAATTCTAATTTAATAATTGATCTGGTAGATTTCATCTCCCAAAATGGTTTTCCAATTGGTCATCCCAATTAGCAGAGACAGGGAGAGAAAAGACAATATGCATACTGGGAAAAAAATAATAATAACACAACCATTTGTCAGGCGGCCCATGAAAAATATTTCAAGCTGCTGCCTGAAATAAAAAAGAACAGAGTCACTGGCAAACCACGGCACATTATAGACAGCTACCTGGAGGAAATTGATAAGGTATGTGTATCATTGAACAATTTCACCCAAATTCATCCATTTTACCCAGAGCAGTTGATAATAATAGAAAAATATTTTGTTGGTATAGAATGAGGAGTATTTACTTGTTTTCTTCTTACTTCACTACCTGCAAAGAAGAGAGATGATGACTCTTCATTTTGTGAAGATCAGCTTGCTGCATTCATTTTGGATTTTCATTTTGCTGGGACTGACACAACTGCCAACACACTGCTCACTGCCCTTCTCTACCTAATGAACCACCCACACATACAGGGTATGTTGATCTACCGATCTTCAGTGTGTCGTTCAAAATATGCATTTGAAATTGGACTAAAGCACACTTGGAGCATTTGGCCTCAATAGAATAATAGAAAAATTATGTCAGTATTATCTTTGCCTCTTTTGATGATGCCATTGCAGTTGTCCAGGAATGGAATCAATCAACTGCAGAGACACAGATCACCTTTTTTGCCCTTCAGATTTCACATATTAAGATAAGATAAGATAAGATAAGATAAGATAAGATAAGATAAGATCTTTCTTCATGTTTCTTAGAGCGTTGTCAGCAGGAAATAGACAAGGTTCTGGATGGGAAGGATCAAGCCAGTTTTGAAGACAGACATCAAATGCCCTACATGCAGGTAGAGGAATGGTCGACTCCACTCTGCTGCAAAGTCTTGATAACAGTACAGGTTTTATCATTTTGTGCCTAACGTTTTCTCTTTTTGAAAAATTGTGTTTAATGTGACAAAGAAATTAATGCTACATCACATCATGTACCCGAACTCTCAGTCTCTCTCCGTCTTTGTCATGCAGGCTGTGATCCATGAGAGCCAGAGGCTGGCTGACACCGTTCCTCTCAGTATCTTCCACTGCACCACAAAAGACACAGAGCTGAATGGATATTCTATACCCCAGGTAAGATGAAGCATGACATACTCTTTGTAAATGTCTGTACATTTATACAAAGGATATTTTTCTTCTCAATCAATAGATAACTCAATGGAAGATGCAAAGTGCTGAGTAATTAAGAAGGCCTGGGTAGAGATGCCAGGACAGCATATGTATATGTATGTTCAGGGGTGCTAAATGTTGCACCACTGCACTTCTTCTATTTACAGGGGTATATACTAACACTGACAAAGCATGTGAACACAGCCCCATCTGTCATCTGCGTCTTTACTCCAGTCAATTCTTTTTTTCTTCAATTCATTATTATGACAATGATGTGATGTGTTTGTGCTTTAAGACAAAGATGTAGGACAAAGGGATCAAGGAGAAGGAGACCGAAATGTGGCTATTTCACGGACCATAACAGACATTTTAATAGACTTACTGTGTGTCTGTTATACAGGGGGGTCACTATCATTCATACAAAATATGTCTACTGTGCTGTTTTGAATGGAGGCAGTGGAAATTTAATGGACTTGTGTTGTTGTACAGGGAACTACTGTCATTGTCAACCTGTCCTCATCACTGTCTGAGGAGGGCCAGTGGAAATTTCCTGGTGAATTCAACCCTGAAAACTTCCTGAATGAGCAGGGAGAGTTTGTTAAGCCAGATAATTTCATGCCTTTCTCTGCAGGTGGGTGAGCTGATTAATGGAGTCTTACACAGAAACATAGCACTGTTTAGCAACTCTTGGAGATTTAAACTGTGAAGAAAAGTTTAAAAAAAATATTCCCCTTAGTGAAGAGATGCTCCCAGGTGCTTGCCAGTTAGGACTTTGTAATGATCAAAGATGACTGGGCCAGTTTATGTATTTCTCTCTAAGGTGGTCATCATTATTGATCATACTGTTGTGAATGTTTTAAACCACAGGTCCACGGATGTGTATTGGAGAGGCTCTGGCTCGTATGGAGCTCTTCCTCATTACAGTGACTCTGTTGCAGAAGTACAAGTTCATCTGGCCTGAAAACGCAGGAGAGCCGGACTATACTCTTGTTTTTGGGACAACCCAGTCCCCAAAATTCTATGATATGACGGTCCAGTTCAGAGACAATGCACATTAGAGTTACGCGCTGCGGAAGTCAAGGACACCCGGACACAAACAAGAGGACTCGTTACCTCAGCTTTGGGAAGTGGGCTCCTCTTCAGGCTCAGCAAGGGCCAATGGAGAACACAGCTCTTATTGAAACTGCTAAATAGGCTACTGGTGGTTAAATTAACTGGGTGTCAACTACTGACTGCTTGTCTGTTCTAAATTTTAACAGTTGCAGTAATAAATAAAGACTCAGATGAATTGCCTGTGTAACTGTTCCACTCACTCATCAAATTCTGCTGTTTCGGCAGAATTTATTCCACTTGCTCATTCATCGTTGGAAAATGCGATCATTGTGTCATACTAACATGCCAACATTCCATTCTGGGTGTGTGTAATACATTACCATTAAATTCTTATACAAAGCAGTTATTTGGTATTCCTTTCTGCACAGTAGGAAATCTCTCAAAGGTAAATATGGAAGTTTGAAGAACCTTGTGGCTTACTCATATTATGTAATATAAGTTAATTGTTTAATTTAATTTTGTCCACTATTAAGAGCATGGAATAAGTTTATAATGATTTCTGCCATGAATTCTGCTTGAATTCTCCCTGGTATATTGTCAATTTCTTACTTTCTTAGTTTGATCAGATCTCAGAATGAGCTTGAATGAGCTAAACTTGTAACCCAAATCAAAGTTCAATGTAGTTAATATTTTATCAGGTTGAAATGAGGTCAAATGTATTTGTCCGTTCAAAGAGAGATGTAAATATTGACTGGGATGACAAGACGCTCTGTCTAAGATCAGAGCTTGACCTGCGTTTAGATCCCCGTTCAGTCTGTCTTATAGAGTTTTTAAGTAAAAAATACAGCCCCTTTTCGACAGTTCCACCTGTTGAGCTTGTGTAGAAACTTGTTTTTAATGTTTTTTCTCCTAGAGTAATGTTTTTTCTATGTAATGACATGGTTGTGGGTCCTTTAATGGGTTTGTTTTATTCTCATGTTCAGGTCATCAGTTTCAATGTGTCTTCTTCCTTACCATTGTTTGAAACAGAAAAAAAATCACAGAACAATTTGAAACAATTCCATCGCTTAGTTTCTGGTGGTTGATTAAATCGGATAACATACAGCAGTATTAAAGGAAAAACATAGGAACTGTTTCTTTTTTTTGTACCTCCCGTTTATGCACACTCATCCCTGCTCTGTTCACTACAGCCAATGCCCTACAGCCCTGATGGTTGGACAGTGTGTGTATTATTTAAGCTTTTGTGCAGCAGCTGTATTGTTTTGCTGGATGTTCTCTTGATTGTTTGTAGGAGGCCAGAGGGGTGGGCTTTTATGTGTGTGTGTGCATGTGTGTGCTGACACGGGCCTTCTGTGATCTGTGATGACATTCATTTGGATCACAGATGTGTCAGGGAGGAGGACAGCGAAAGAAGAGAAAGAGACATAGCACACAAAAACAAAAATCAGAGACAACGTGAGAGTGTGTCAACAAGGACACCACAGAAATGGAATCAAAGAGACTGAGACAACGTATGGATATTCACCAAAGGAGGTTCTCAAACATGGACTAGTCTGGGACCCTGCACACACAAACATATATCAACACACATTTTCAGAAACACATTGGTTTTCCTGTTGAGGCCTGGCAGCATGCAGGAGTCTCCTGGTGCAATGGGCGTTGATGGCTCTTATACCAACAATGTGCCGGCCTTCCTCACCAAGCTCTGGACACTGGTCGAAGATCCCGATACCAACCACCTCATCTGCTGGAGTTCTGTGAGTTATTCTATATAACCACATGCACCATTCTCACAAACACAATTTTATTATAAATCTGCGAGAAATATATTTTTGTTTTTATAGAGGCTTGTTTCCATTAGCCATTTTCATCAAAAGATGTCGTCACCACTAAGATGCCATTGTTTTACTCAGTGTTACACTCAGTAACTTGCTTGCTTGCTTGCTTTACAATCTCCTTTAATTTTGTTTTAAATTGAGATTGAAGAAGTCTTGACAGCAAGAGGAGATATTTTCAGACTTCTTAACTAAGTCAATAATATTAATAATAATATTCTCTAATAATATTGTCTTTAACCATAAACAGTAAGTAGATCATATGTAATTGATCATTAATACAAATAACAGTATATAAGATAATTATGTTGAAAATGTATTTGTTTTGTATGATTTTGATGAATTGCACAAAGGAAAGGCTTCAATGAACACACACATTAACACACTCACTCACATTCATTTGCTGTTCATTCCCATGACTTCTATAGTCATCATTACTGTAGCTATTCAGCTATTATAATTGTAATGACAAGGGGGAAAGAGCCTCACCACATGTGAGGTGAAAGTTTGACTTTCTGAATATCAGTCTTTTAAATGTAGGCTTCACTTGGTCTGCTGCTGACTGTCTTGATTATGAGAGTGTCTCTCAATACACATTACAATCAAGTGCTGACTTCAAATCCTGACAGAAGTGATGTAATTAACAGTGTAAACACACAGGGTCTTAGTTCATGTTTGACTTTTTCAAACACTGTGACTTAACCGCACTTCCTCTGATTTGCAGTGCGCTAATAAAAAGCAAGATTAGGGCAATGATATTACAGAATGCAAAGTCCTCCATTGTCATTAGGACTAAATGCTACTAAAGAGTAAGAGTGGCCCCAAAAATGTTGTTATCAGAGAGATGCAAATATTCAATATTCAATATAAAGATCTCTGCACCTCTACACTACCACTTATTTTGACATTAATTTGTGTCTCTCAATCTCTAGCATTGCTGAGCAACTTGAACCAGTTCATTTTCCATCACACACCAGGCCTGTTATGTAACTACAATTCTCTAGATGTTTTAGGTTAAAATCACTCCTGGAACTGTGTCACTGTGAATCTACCTCCCATCTCTCCAGTAAATATTTAAAAACATATTCTATCATTTAGTAAGTAAGTAGTTTGTTGGACTTCTTGCTAAAAGGACAGGATAACATGTAAGGATAGTTGATGAATTTGGGGAGTCTTTCTCTTCTTGTTCTGCCATAATTAATAAAGCAAAATAGAAAAGGATTGATGTGTTTTTGCACCTTACAATTTTGCAAATATAAAATGAAATCTGAATAGTATGCCCGCTGTATGTGTTCTCTCTTTCAGACTGGGACTAGTTTCCATGTTTTTGACCAGGGACGCTTTGCCAAGGAAGTTCTTCCCAAGTACTTCAAACACAATAATATGGCCAGCTTTGTTCGACAACTCAACATGTGTATGTCAACTCCTCTTTTCTTCTCTTCTCTTCTCTTCTCTTCTCTTCTCTTCTCTTCTCTTCGCTTCTCTTCTCTTAACAAGATTAATCTTATTCTAATTTTATGCTAATGTAATTTGTCACTAATTTGTGTGTGCATGTGTTCGTGTTGTTTGTGCAGATGGTTTCCGCAAGGTTGTTAACATTGAGCAGAGTGGTTTGGTGAAGCCTGAGAGAGACGATACGGAGTTCCAGCATCTGTACTTCCTTCAGGGACATGAACACCTACTGGAACACATCAAGAGGAAGGTATGAATACACATGCTCACACACACACACATATACACACATGCACTTGGCAAATTAGAAGGAAATGCGTGTTTTTGTGTCCAGGTGTCCATTGTTAAGAGCGAGGAGACTAAAGTCCGTCATGAGGATCTCAGTAAGCTGCTGTATGAAGTTCAGCTTCTCAGAACACAGCAGGACAACATGGAGTGTCAGATGCAAGACATGAAACAGTAAGTATATTAGTATATTAGTAAGAGCGTGCGTGCCTGCGTGCCTGCGTGCCTGCGTGCCTGCGTGCCTGCGTGCCTGCGTGCGTGCCTGCGTGCCTGCGTGCGTGCGTGCCTGCGTGCGTGCCTGCGTGCTTGCCTGTGTGTTTGTGCGTGATTCTAAAGCCCAACAAAAACCTGTAGCTGCTGTTTATCTGTAAGAGCACTGATCTGATGTTGTTCTAAGCCTTAATTTATTTTAAACACTTCCATCACATATTAGGAAAGTGTGAGACTATATATTGACCCCTCTGTTATTCTCTCTGCTAAATTGGAACAAATCATCCATGAGCTCATTTTTTCTATTGTTGTCGAAAATAGCTGTTGTGAATGAGGCGTTTTGTGCTGTATTGTACTCAGTATTGTAACTAATGAGGCCAGAGAATGTTCACCTGCTCACATGACATGGCACACACACTTACCATACATTACTTTGACCACTGGCAGTGTGTGTGTATGTGTGTGTGTGTGTGTGTGTGTGTGTGTGTGTGTGTGTGTGTGTGTGTGTGTGTGTGTGTGTGTGTGTGTGTGTGTGTGTGTCTTGTTTCCACCTTGTGTCATATTTGTCCTCTTCCTCCTTGTAGGCAGAATGAGGTGCTGTGGAGAGAGGTGGTCTCACTGAGACAAAACCATACACAGCAACAGAAAGTCATGAACAAGGTCAGTGCGTGCGTGCTTGTGAGTGGTTGGGTGGGTGTGTAATTAAAGGCTGAGCTTGCTTGGTACTTTTGGAAACAACTGAAGTCTCAAGCTGTTCACATGTTGGACCTCCCTACCTGCTAAGAATCAAGCAAGAGCAAAACAGCAATGTCTTTGGCTGGAGTATAAGTTTACATTAATGAATTCAATGTAATGCAATAATTAGAAGTTAGGGTTTAAGTGAGAGAGAAATTGCCATATAGCATTCTAGGATTCATCTGCGCAAGGTCATTGATCTCACTATTCCCACTGCCCCAACTTGGACTGTTCACAGTGAGGTCTATGGTTTTATTTGTGGGAGCTGGCAGTAAGTTACAGAACAGATATTTATCCTGGTTGCAAAAAATGGTCTGCAGTTTACTAAATCCATTTCCCATAGTTGATGAATTTTGGTTTACAAATTGAGACCAATATCTATGAAAGCTGTTCTAATTCCTAATATATATTCCACACATATTCCAAAAAGGCAGGTATAGTCTTTTGTTTTGATGAGATTACATTCATCATTGGTCATAGGCCAAGTGAATTATTTAACTTTCCTCTATTTTGTGTGTGTGTGTGTGTGTGTGTGTGTGTGTGTGTGTGTGTGTGTGTGTGTGTGTGTGTGTGTGTGTGTGTGTGTGTGTGTGTGTGTGTTTGTGTGTGTGTGTGTGTGTGTGAGGATGCTGACTCATTCTGTGCTCTCTTTCTCTTTTGCCAGCTGATTCAGTTTCTCTTCAGCCAGATGCAGCCCAACACAACCAGTTCTGTCGGGTTAAAGAGAAAGCTGTGAGTGACGGAGTAACTAAATAATGCACACATATATGCATATACACATGCACGCGCACACAAACACACACACACACACACACACACACACACACACACACACACACACACTGCAGCAACCAACAAAAAGTGTGATAAACAGGCCACAGTGGGGGCTTGCTAAGCTGACAATTTGAACAAGTGCTGTGAAAAGAGACAAGTGCTGAATCAGATACACACGCATGCACGCGCTAGCACACACACACACACACACACACACACACACACACACACACACACACACACACACACACAAACACACACACTGTGAGGAAAGACAGCGGGTTCATGACCCCGTTACAGCCTGTGTGTGTGTAATGCTGAGTCAGCTTTGCTGCTGACTGCGCTGTGTGAATGGCCAGCATGGGAAAGGAATGATATGTACCAACAGAAAACATTAGTACGTTTTCTCAACTAAAGAAAGATTGGTAAATCCTGACCTTCACACATATGAAAGTGATCAGTGACTAATATTTGTCTGCCATTGTCAAATACATTCAGGTGTTTTTGTTTCAAGTTGGACAGATCGACAAACTAGGTCAAAGTGCAGTGATTTTATATATACTGGCTGCTATCCATGTATTGCAACATTGAACTAGTTATGCTGCCATAATCCTCAATCCTTTTTATTGGTAAATTATTCCGAAATTTATTCCATGTTTCAGGATGACGGCAGATGTTCAATCATGTAATTATATCTGTTATCACTACAGATGTATCACTGTTTGAAATCTGACTATCCCTGCAGGCCCCTGATGTTGGATGATGGCTCCCCCAGCCCTCCTGCTTCTAAATTCAGCCATAGTCACTCAATGGAGCCCCTCCACGAGCCCTTCTACATCCAGTCGGTGAGAGATTATGTAAATAAATAAGGGTTAAAATGGTTAAAAAGGACTTGTGCCATAAGAAACAACTATTGAAAAGATTAAAGATTAAAAATTCCAATTAATGTGACGAAGCACATAAAACTTAGGTATTATTTGGAGATGAGTAAATGAGTTGATACTGGAATTAAACAGTATCGGTTAGTTAGGATGTGCTCGGATAATGTTCATTGATTTTGTTTATGATTTGTTGCTCACAGAAAGAGGTCAAATCCATTTGTTTCACTCAACTAATCTTTGAACAGATCTTAACAATATTGTTCAGGCTGTTTCCATCCTAGCAAATAAAGGAGAAGGTCAAAACATTTGTATATATAAATGATTGATAGAAACGACAAAGAATAACAGAGCTGACAACAAATTCAGCAAGTGCACAGCCACAGTCAAATTCCAAACCATGGACAAGAGACAATAATTCTGTATCGTCCACTGCTCTAGTATATATTGTATATATAAGTATACATCAGTATCACATACAACAGTGATGGTGACAGAACGCACCCTTGTGGTGAAGCGGTGCAAGTAACAACAGCGTCAGAGAAACATCCTTTTGAGAAAACCCTCTGCTTTCTATTTGTTAAAAAATCTAAAAGCCATAAAACAAGCTGATGGGACAATTCAAAATCTGAAAACAATGTTGACATTTGAAGAAGCGGTTGATTGATATCAAAAGCAGAGGACACGTCTGAAAATAGTAGTCTGACGAATTAGGCCTCTCTAGGTGTTTACACTCCTTGTCAAGAATAACAAGCTTGACAGCTGGTAAATATATAATCCCTAAATTTCAGCAAGCATATAAATGAGTAAATGAATCTCATCTTTATTTTTTTCTTAGGGCAAAATATAGCCACACTCAAATGTTAATGGTGCATTTCTAAGTAACACACTGATCACGTAGCTGGCTGCTATAATTAGTAAACTATCCAGGATTTGACCTTCATCTTTCAACACAAATGTTATTGGCAACTAGAAGCAGCACCAGAAACTCTGCACATATTGGCACCAAATTTAACAGACACAGTTTCTTGTACAGAAGTGACAATTTCCCTCAGCATTTCTGGGTGTAAAATAGATTAAAATATCTAAACAGGGCCAATTTTGTTTAAAACATGGCATTTTTGCTGAATTGCAGTGAATATATTCTGGATTGAAATCCCCTTTAGTTCCACAGTGCTATCCGTCTAGATGTTATGGCTTATGCACACTAAGTATGAAGGTGTAGATGTTATTTGGAGGGATCTAAATATGCTGTATGGCTTTACAATGTCTTTACACGATCTCAAAATGTCAAAATTTGCTGGAAATAAAAATAAGCAGGAGCAATTAAATGTTGGACCAACTGAGAGTGAAGAGCACAACCAAATCACAGTCATCTCTCTTCTTCCTCAGCCTTCCAGTGAGAGTGCATCCTGCTCCACTAGTGGGCTGACAGGAGGACCAATCATATCAGATGTTACTGACATTTCCCAGGCGAGCATGGCCCTCCAGCTGCAGCCTGACGAAACCAGGTGAGGGATTAAATCAACAAAACTAATGTTAGCATGAAATATTCAAATAAGTAAGTATGAAGCAATGACATGTTATAGATATTCAAATAAACTCAAAAATAAATGCAGTGATAAGGTCATTAAAGAAGACGTCACAGGATTTATTTTTGCGATGAATATAAAATATTCCTTCAAAAATGTACAAAATAAAAGCAGCTGTCTTGAAATGTTGTGGATTCAGGGTTGAGATGGTGTAGATTACTGTTGAACCCAGTACCAAAACCTCTAATTACAACCACATCAATAAGCCACTAACTCTAAGAGAAATAATAACTAACCAAAAAATCTTGATTCTTGATTCAAAGTGATCATAAACATGAGAAAAAATTGGAATACAAGTGACAATTTCAATGTAAAGTATTAATAGTATCGTTATTTGATTACTGTATATGGCTCTCTTCATCATGTGCAGTCTGTTGCCATTCTTTTTCTCCTTGGGTGGAATGGAATGGAAATAAGCCTTGTGCTGCATCCAGACTTATTTTTAGCTTTGAGTTTTGGCTTTCCCAGCAGGGGAGTAACTTTTAAGAGGGGTAAAATAAATCCATTCACTTGTTTACATTCGAAGTAAGTAAGAAAATAAACCTCCATGTAATGTTTTACCAGGAAATTCTCATGAGATCAGTAGATATAATGTATCAATCAGGCTAAGGCAGCCATTCTAAATGTATGCTATACCCGCAGGGAGAAGTGCATGATGCTAATCAAAGAGGAGCCTGTGAGTCCAGGAGTTAGAGGAGGAAGCAAAGGAGGCAGCGTAAGAGGGGGGGACGCTGTAGTGTTGTCCTCCTCTTGCGATGTTTGCTCATCAGAACCGCCTGTCCTCCCTGTTGCAATGGTCCAGTCTGTTCTGGAAGGGAGGAGTTCAGCGGTTGCTGTCGGTGAGAGGAAGAGTAAGAAAGCTGCACTGGACAGGTGAGTAATAAAGGCTAGATCATTCACTCAAATAGTTTTAAGAAGGTGGAATATGTGTATGTGGCATGTTCCCACTAAGCACTGCACTATGAGTGTGTGTGTGTGCGTGTGTGTGTGCGTGCGTGCGTGCGTGTGTGCGTGCGTGCGTGCGTGTGTGTGTGTGTGTAGAGTTGAAGTTCCTGATGCAGTGGAGAATGTGGATATGAGTCTGGACGAGCTTCAGCAGCTGCTACTGAGGAGCCATCAGCAGAGCTCAGTGGAAGCAGGGAACGCCACTGTTATGGATGTCAGTAGGCCTTCACTGTGCAAAGACACACACACACATACACTCGTTCAAATCCATTTAAATACAATGTTTATTTTCAATCTTATCAGTGCCCCAAATTCACACACCATCAGTGATTGAATGAACATTACATGTGCTTTCTCCACGCCTCCTTTCTAGCCCTTCAGTTTAAGCCTGCCGCTAACAGAGTGGAACTTTACCGAGATTGAATCCAACCTGAAATCAGTAAGTTCCTCCACTGTAATGCTGCTTTTTAAGGCAGACTCACAGTTATATATTATTATATATGTTGTTATTTATACATTTGTATACTAAACTCAAACTTGGGCGATCTTAGAATAATTTGTAGCAAAATTAGACATTGAATACTTGGATTTTAAAGAAACCCCTCTTATCCAGTATCAGTATGGCTCAGATGAGGCTAATTGATGTGTATAAAGATACACCTACATATGTAGTCCACTAGGTGAAGCTTTATGCCAGTTTCTTCAGACCTTGAATCAACATTCCTAAACGTTTTGTAAGTTATAAGTTATAAGTTGCCAAACTAAATCCTCTCAGTTAGATAGATAGATAGATAGATAGATAGATAGATAGATAGGTAGGTAGGTAGGTAGGTAGGTAGGTAGGTAGGTAGATAGATAGATAGATAGATAGATAGATAGATAGATAGATAGATAGATAGATAGATAGATAGATAGATAGATAGATAGATCAATAGATAGATGCAAAATATTGATTAAAGGGTAATAAAAGGGACATAGCAGCAGGCAGGAAGGATCTCCTGTATCGGTCCTTGTGACAGTGAAGACTTTGGATAATAAATTATCCTGTCAAAATCCTGTTTAGAGTTAGGGGTTACATTACGAAATGTATGCGTGTGTGTGTGTGTTGTTTTACAGTACATGTTCCAGAGCCAGGAGGCAGAGGCCTTCCAGTCTACCAGCTGTGAGGAACAGTGATCGGCCAAACATGAACATCAATGACGTGCAAGGTAACAATCTTGTTTCTTCGCAGGAGTTTAAGGTCAGAAATAATATACTTACTCACTCCCAGGTTGTGTCAACATATGACATTTTTTGAGTATCACCTCAGCAGATGTATGGCAGAAGGAGATTAATGCACAGATTAATAATCATCATCATAACAGAAAACAACAACAGAAAGCAACAAGAGACCCTTGTCACCTAATGACACTAAGAACAGCCATCTTAGGTTTACTGATCATATACTTTAGAATAGCTTTATTCGCCAATTAAGTTTACACTTAAAAACTTAATTGGCGAATATAGCTATTATTAGTTTTAGGCATTTTAGAGTTAAAAGGCCCTTATGTACTGAAAGTTGGCTCTCATCTAGTAATTCAGAGTCTTAAATAAATATAAATAAATAATGTTAATAATTCTTAACGTTATTGTATCGGTAATAATAATTTCTCAACTTAATCTAGGTTTCTCAATTTAAAAAACAGACGATTGTCTAACAAACCTTAGACAATTTTCAAACCTTCTTGCACTCTTGTTTCTGCAGTGTACACTTGGAAAATTTTTATCTAAAAGTATGGACTGAATGATGGATAAGACCCTGATGAGTAGCTCCTGTGGAGCTATGCTGTCTCTCTCTAGATCGATGTCATATTTTAAATTGTCAGGTTTTACTGCCTTAATATGTTAATTTCACAGGTAGTACCAACTATATCATAGAAATAACACTGTAAATATTTTGACAGATTAACATCATGAATGAAAAATCAATTCCAGAATTATCACTACACCTCTAAAACAACTTAATGGTCACATGTGAGGGGGTTATATATTTTTTAGCAAGATTGATTACTTGGATTTCGGCATATTCTTTCCTGTTTCTCTCCACAGGAAACAGAAGCTGCAGTCGTTCCTTCTGCTCAGCATCACTTTGATTCCACTGCTCTAGCAGACTGTTTCTTTCTCATGCCTTTGTCTTTTTCTTTGCATTCACACACCTCAAAAAATGACATCTCGAGCAGTGAAGTGGTCTGTTTACAAAATTTCAGATTTCTACATGAAATGGATCCATCAAAGCTTGCTTGGTCAGTTGATTGCCACTGAACTTTTTAGCTACCAGCTCTGTAAGCATGTCTGCTGCCTGCAAGAGGAGTTATTTATTCTTGGCCATACTAGCTTGAGAATGCACACTGTTCTGGATCCTGGATCTAGCACTTTAGTCTTTGTGAGGTGGAGATGACTTCCTATAAATAATCTTTTGCAGATTTACAGAGATGGAATAAAAAAGGTATTTGTATAATAGTTTGTAGAGCAAACTGGCCAGTGTAAAAATGCATCTTTGGGACATTGTAGCACTTACTGCAAGTTATGTGATTTATTTTGAGTCTGTGTAAGGTTGTAAAAGATGTAACAGCACCTCATATACGTCATACATCTGAAACCAGTTGTAAAGATGTTAAAATAGATGAGAGGCTAATAGCCTACAGTAGTATGAATGGGCCTTCTATGGATAAAAGCAAACATAAGCCCCTCCAAGACCCCAATTACACCTCACATTAAATGCAAACTCTGCGTGCAGATATGCTATCTGTAATAGTAGGTTTTACATACATCAGCAACCACCATGTTTCTTTGCATAGACCTGATATGTAGAGTTAGTTACTTCTCATCTGTCCATTTAAGTGTGAAAGTTTGAAAAAGTATTTAAAGATGGATTTCTCTTTGACAAAACACCATGCCCTGCAATTTTGCACAATTTGTGTCATATTTACACATTTACACAGCATATACTAGAGTGAAATATAATAATAATCAGTCATATATTTTCTGATTGCAAATGAGAGGAGCTCTGTAATTGCCTTGTCAAAATTTGGCTGGACAAATGGCATAAATCTGTGTCTACATATAGCAAGGCCTGGATAGCAAGGTTCTCAAAGACTGATGAAAAAAGCGGTCCCTCCTTCCCTCACTTTATGTCTTTGAATGTTGTCATGTTGAGCCAAATGCTGAATTCCAAGTTAAGATTTCATGCTACCATGAGAAATGTTAACACTGTAGGATAATGTCTGGCAAAAATAAGACAGAAAGTTAAAAGTATTTGGAAGTGAGAGAGACTAGCTGTTTAAGTGGTAAGGAACCCAAAGAAAAGATGCAGTACTACAGAATACTGTGATTGAAGACTTTACATTAAATGGGTGAGGTGAATTTTTGAAATCTGCATGTCTCCTGAATAGCAGCCTAAGCCTCATTCACTGGCTTACAACATCTGTATCCGATTTTGGCTTTTTCCTCAGATATTTCGGTTACTATATTCCCATTCAGAATAAAATGTTACTCCAATGTCTGTTATAGGTTGTGGCTCAAAGATGAATATAGTGCAAATTATAATTATTCTGAAATACGAAGATGCTCTGTTGTGCAATACTGTGCAGAATTGTGAGGACTTATTAAATTTCAATACATGGTTGACCATAGGAATGTAGGAAACAGCAGCTGTAAGTGGTGGACAGGAGCACGCCATGTCAGGATGTGCTGCAATAGAATGATGTTAGCCTGTGAGTCACAAAGCCCACTAGTGGTCCCTAGAGGCCATGCTGGTCCTTAAACCCATCCATCCATCTATCCTCTATATCCACTTATCCTGTGCAGGGTCACAGGGGGCTGGAGCATTTCAGACCAAAGTGGATTGAAGAGACTGACTGACCAACTGACCACTCAACTGCTCTCAATAGCAGGGCTGAAAGTCAGGGCAGCAATTTGCATTAGCTTTAGGAAAAGGTGAGGATTTGTACATGATTTTTATTTGATTGTTGTGCAAAAATCTAAAACTTTCCCCTGGGACATCAAAAGCATTTGCGATTAACCATTTCAGCCCAGAAGAGGAAGAGAATTTTACCCTGAGTGAGAAAAGCTCAGAAAAGCTGCAGAAAGTGTGTATTTCATGGAAATTTTATTAAACATATTAAGTGAGACAACTTTAAAAACAAATCTAATGCAAATTGCCCTCTGCATTTCTTCTTGTGCAGCCTCATTCCCCATACAGTTTTGGGGGAGAAGGGGAAGAGAAGCAAGCTGTGGGGTTTATCACATAAAATTGCACTTAAGTGTATAATATTTGAGAGTTTACAGTACATCTTAGACATAGCATTTATTCTTGTTGCTCCTGATAATGAGTGTAAATGATTTTCTTTCCAATGAGTGATACATACAAATTCAATTGCATTTCTGTTCTTAATTTACTTTTTGTTTTCTTTTTCTTTTTTCACTGGAAATGAGCCGATGTTTGTTCACTTGGCATTTATGCTTGTCAGGATTGCAGATCTACACATAAGTATTTTTTGTTTATTGAATGAATAGTGAAATCCCAAAAGCAACTTTGCACTATGATCGACCAAAATAAGATAACTGCAAAATATAACCTCTTTATCAGCCCAACGGTACACATCAGTAGCAACAATATCAACATCAGTGATCGAAGGACTCGGGGGCATTGACTCCGTCAGCTTATGTTCTGCTTTCAGCTAATAGACATGCACATGATTGAGCTGCATAGATGCTTTTGGAAGTGCAAAACTCACTTAAATGGTTTAAGAAGTATTTTTGCATTGACTACAGTGTATTGTTACTGAAAATTTAAACAAAGTAAATATGTATTAATTGTGTATGAAATTGCAATATATAAAAAGTACATAAAAAGTTAAACAAACCAGCCTGTCAACAAGTCTTTCACTTTTATTTGCACCCTTTAATTAGGCACATTTAGTTATACTGTATATGTGCTATAAAAGTGATGTCAATGTATTATAAATGGTCACACTTTGTTTTTCTACTTTTACAAATAATCTGATACACCATATTTAGAGAGTGTCTGAGACACACACACAGATGGGAAATATGGCCGCTTTAAATGTCATTATCTCTCCCCTCAACGTGTCTGTCTATCTGATTCTCTTCGCCTTGTCTTCTTGTTTCATTGTGGTTGAGCTGCACTCTTCTCCTGTTACACCTCTGATGCAGCAGCTCTTCCATTTGTGAGTCCTCTGAATTAAATTTCAGTCCTTTTAACCACCCATCACCCTGAGAGTGTTAGCGGTAAAGTCAAAAATGTTCTTGCACCGATGATGTCTGAGATAATGTTGCCTTCTGTCATTACTGGCATGCTGGAGCAGCAGGTATGAGGAAAAAATGGTATTCAAAACATAAAGTGTTGGCTGGGCTTTAAGTGGATCAGTAAGGTTGTGATATATTTGTCTTTTGGCTATCAGCAACCTCATAGACGTTTGCATGCGTGCGTGCGTGCGTGCGTGCGTGCGTGCGTGCGTGCGTGCGTGCGTGCGTGCGTGCGTGCGTGCGTGCGTGCGTGCGTGCGTGCGTGCGTGCACACACTGAACTGAAGTAAAGAGAGAGGACCTCTTCTATGTAAGTAATAATATATATATATATATATATATATATATATATATATATATAATAACAATATATAATATGTAATACCATATACTACATCCTGGATTAGGAAAAAGCATCATATAAAATTGTACTCAAACATCTCCAGTTATTGAGTTATTTTTGAATTTGCAAATGACTCGTGGTTCGCCCAGGGGATCTTCTGAAAGGTCATAGGTCAGAATTGTATGCATATCAGCTCTGGACTCAGGAAAGAAAGGTCTTACAGACATGCTTATAGTTGACAAAATATAGAAAACACATAATCTGTTCGAAAGTGATGTAACACCATGTTGCCTCCCACAGAAATCAGAGCAAAGGCTGACCTCCTGCCAACAAATCTCCTCAATTACCAGCTTCTTTTGTGCCACTGCATGTTTTTGTCCATAATAGCTGCCCTATGCTTCATCAACATCTCCGTTACACCTCCATCTCCACCTCCATTCCGGTGTCTGCTCCCTGTCAGTGCAAGTTGCATCATATCGCCTCACTAAGCTTTAAATGAGCTTTTCTAGCACTGGGAGAGTTTCCTCTTCATCTACAGCACATGAAACCTTATATTTGCTCGTACACTAAGATGCTTCCTTGTTTATCTGTCTTAACCATCACCCCAGTGCAATTTACATGATTCAGCTTGTTGAAAGTACTGTAGTAGTTCTGTTTTTTCTTTCATTGTGATTGCCTGCTTGCTTACCTACCATTCATATTTTTTCACTTTCACGCTCAGGGTTATTAGGGAGTCTTTCCTTGTCTGTTGTTGAGCCTGAGCCAGACTGGAAAGTGTTGTTGTTGTGGGCTTGACAGTGCAAGTGAATTTGGACCACAGAAATAAACAACATAACTTGAGTCTCAATTCCCTCTCTCCATTCTCCTCCCTTATCCTTTGTCTGCTCCCCTCTATTTATAGGTTGCTTTTATAATTTTTCCTACCTTTAAGGCTATGTTCATTCTGTATCACTTGCTCTGTTTTATAACTTTCTTCCTCTACTATCCCCTTCCATTTCTGTCACCTCTTCTTCACTGTGAACCCCAAAAGCAGTTGTCCTGTTTTGTCCCGTTCCTTCTTTTCATCTTCTCCTCTTCACGTTCTAATTAATTTCCTCTGCTCTGCCTTTTCTTTACCCCCACCACATTCCCCATTTCCAACTCCCCACATCGCAGGCATTGTTTTACACCCTTTCCTCTTAGTTCCACTAATACTTCATCTCTTCAGGTCCTCCTCCCTCTCACCCTCTTCCGTACTGCTGCATTATTCACACTGAGTGCTGTTTGGAATGGGTTGCGTTTCCCTGAGTACCTCTCCTCTCATTTCGCTCCATGGAGCAGCACTCTTCCTCCCTACAAAAAACCCTTGCTGTACAAACATACACAGGCCCACAAATGTGTCAGACATAATCAGGCATGCACACATACACACTCATGAATGCACACATGCTCATACACTGAAAATCATCATATTCAGGCAAATTCTTGTACATACATACATGCATCTTAAATACTCACAGTTGCCACATTCGCCCTTATTCTTTACCTTTCCTAAATACCAAGAAGGGGTCCTCTTCAGCGATCTCTTCGTCAGCAGATGGAGGGCCAGTCTACAACAAGAAACATTGTTCTTTTATTTATAACCAGAAGCTCAGAGCAGAAGCACTTCAGTTGCAGGAACCACAGCCTTACAACACAAAACAAGACAAGAGATAGAGATAGATAGATAGATAGATAGATAGATAGATAGATAGATAGATAGATAGATAGATAGATAGATAGATAGATAGATAGATAGATAGATAGATAGATAGATAGATAGATAGATAGATAGATAGATAGATAGATAGATAGATACAAAATCATCCACCAGTTTTCTGTACTCCTCCTCCCCTCCATCCCTAATACACCCAACCACTGCAGAGTCATCAGAAAACTTCTGCAAGTGGCAAGACCCAGATTTGTACTGAAAGTCTGTGGTGTACAAGGTAAAGAGGAAATGAGACAGCACGGTCCCCTGTAGGGCTCTAGTGTTACTAACTACCATTTCGGACAGAACATTATTCAGTCGGACAAACTGTGGTCTGTCAGTCAGATAGTCAGTAATCCAGGAGATGCTGGACCTGTCAACCTTCATTGCTTGCAGCTTTTCCCTTAGTAGTGATGGCTGGATGGTGTTGCTTTGCACTGCACTGAAGAGGTCAAAGAATGTGACTCTCACAGTGCAACCGGTTCCATCCAGATACTGCAACAGGAAGATGGGCTTGAGCATTGGGAGCAGTGGAGGCCTGGGTGTGAGGTGGAAGGGGCAGCAGATGGCTGTGAAGTAAACCTGTTGAAGAAACTGTTTAGCTCATTTGCCCTCTCCATGCTGCCTCCTTATTGTCTTTCCTTCACCTAGAAGCAATTGAGTCTTTTCATTCCAGTCCACACATCCCTGGAGTTGTTCTGCTAGAGTTTGGCCTCCAGCTTCCTCGTGTAGGAGTCCTTGCACACCCTCAGCTTGTTCCTCAGCTCATGCTGTACACACCTCAGTTCTTCCCTGTCTCCAGACCTGAAGGCTCTCTTCTTCTTGTTAAGAAGCTCCTTCAGGTCACTGGTGATCCAGGGCTTGTTGTTCGGAAATGAACGTACAATCCGGGTCGGCAGGGTGGTGTTTACACAGATATTGATGCAGTCAGTCATGCTGTTGATGTCCTCCCCGTGTGGCACACACAACAAGTCCCAGTCAGTCGACTTGAAGCAGTCCTGCAGTGCTGCATTAGCCTCCTGAGTCCACTTCCTCACAGCCCTCGTGGACACAGGCAGCCGCTCTCATCTATAGCTGAAAGTAAATTGCTATTGGGAGAGTAAAATGGTGAATTGGCAACCAGTTTAGTATTGGATTTTATGGATCAATAAGCAGCAATTTCAGCTTTAAGGCTGATGCTCCTGCTGTCAGACTAGGCTGATAATGATAGTAAAATATTGGACTCTCTGTGCCAACTTGACTCTCCTGTGTACCGGGTGTGTAGTGTTTTTTCATAATAAGTAGTTCATAAATCTAATTAACAAACCCTGCAAGATCTATTAGTTTCCTGCCCAATCTAGTTGTCATAATGTAAAATAAAAATGAGTCACCACATCCCATATATCTCTTCCACAAACAGGGTGAGAAATACAGTATGTAAAAGCCAGGGTCAGTGTTGATGATTAAACAAGATGTCAGCTGGGAAAGACAACAAACACTGTCAAGCCGAAGGTGGAGGTGGGCAGCATCACTCTATGTTATAAAGATACAAAGAGTTACATTAGTACCAAGGATCTATGTAGATTCTGAGTTCACAGAGAGATGTGCAGAATTGTATATGGTTGCATAATGTCTCATCTCTGCTAATTAAATTAACACCAGCCATGCCGTTATTCTTACTGTGAACTTCCTTTCTAAACTTGTGAATTGCTACAGTATTCTGTTCGATTATGGTATTATTATCATACCAAATGTGAAAATTCAGCTACACAATTCAGCTACACAAACCTTTCAGCCTCCATTCAGCACATTTGGCTCATTTGAATTAAAGGAACTGCTATTGTGAAGAAAACAGGATCCTACTGCTCAGTAAAAACAATGTCTCCAGAACCAGAACATCAAGTATTAAATCGCACTCACTCACCATTAAAAACCCAACCACAAATCACAACTCTCAACCGTGATGCTCTGTGAAAATTGGTTGAAAATAAAAAACTCATTCTAGTTATGCATCGGGGAAGAATGCAATGTGTCATACTGACCCTCGCAGCAGATGTGAGAATGCTCATGTCTAATTTCTGTAAAGTGAGTTTGTGTAACTTGTCATCTTCCATCATATGACCGAGGAAGACAGGGGTTCAGTGACATGTGTATATCAATATATAGTGGTCTTGGTTATCGTGTAGCAAACCAATACAGACCCCCTGCAAATCAAGAAGGAGCTTGACTGTCCCCTTTTCTGCTAGATTGATGAGATTGATTCTCCTGAAGGCCACAAACCTCCCACCGATCTTGTCAGACTTCCCTGTCCCACTCGGGACGTATCTGTCACCACAGAGGGGGGTCAAAGGCTAGTCCAGGAGCATAATTACCCATTGCTCTGCCTTGTCGCAATCAGGTCAGGCAGGCACCTTTATGGTCCCTCTATCTGCCCAAAGACCAAAGACAAAACCTGGGTACAGTGGTTGTCCTGGCCAATCCAAATAACTTAAATCTACAGCTAAAATGCTCTCACATTCAGTGGCATTTTTGTAGTTCCAATACTTTCCAAAATCGTGCAAAAAGCTGTTTATCATGATTTTGTAGTAGACCTACATATATCAAAAAACAACATAACAAAGGTACTGCTGAAACTTGTATGTATACATTGATACACACTGTTGCCCATAAAGAAGGAATGAAAAAGTCCAGATCATTCAGGTCACATTCTGAAAGGACAGTATAATTCAATAACACTCACAGTTTTTTCATTCACTGAATTCTATAATAGAACTTGATGAAAGATCATTGCTTGTATTTCCAGTCTGCAGGGCTTTTCTCATTTTAAGATCAACTTGGTCTCATCTAGAGTGGATCTTTCCCATCTGTAAGCTTACCTCAAGAGAGGATTTTTTTTTTTTAAGGCCACTTTTGTTATTGACACCGTCTTTTTTCCACCAGCCAATCCCTTGGGCACAAAATGCTGTTCTCTCTGAGTCAGGGGCTTGCCATCTCAGTCTAATCTGCATTTGATGCAGACTCAGGTTGTTCTCCTAGGATGGTCATCTTTCCCTTGGTAGTGCAAAAAACTACATGGACTTTTATTCTTTTTTTAATTTCACGTCATTCTCTCTAAATGACTCTGAACGTATAGAATCAGCTTTACTTCCAAGAATTTAAATATCTCAGACTGTTCAGTGTCTATTTGTTGAAGCACACAGAGGGAATCCATTTTTAGATTATAGTAATTACAAATTAGGGATGACAAACAAACGCCTGGTGTTTATCCCCCCATAAACAATGGAACAATTTCATACTTTTAAGTCATTAAAGAAGCAAGGCAGGGGTTAGCAAGAATGCAACAATAAAATACAATTAGTAAACAAATACGAATGTACTTCTGAACGATAGTCTTGTGTGCTTTTCTAAACGGTCAACAAATATGGTCACATTATCATCGTTTCCAGATAATCTAATCAGTTTGTCACTGTTTGTGTACTTTGGTCTCTGCTGACGTGATATTGGCACCACATAGCAGCCACCAGAGTGCTGGACCTTTCCATGGTTCATGTGAAAGAATGCTGATTCATATATGGCACCACATATGCAGAACACTTTCACAGCAGCAGTTTGAATAGATTCTCTGGTCCACACACTTCCACAATTATGCATATACTGTATATATAATAGGGTTTTGGTGTTCTTGATCCATAGCGTTGAGAATGAACAGAAAGCAATATCCACCTCCACCAAAAGTTTAATAATGAAACATGCACATTTCTAAAAGTTAGGAAATGTGTTATCAAATTCTTGGCAAAACACATTTCTTGGACACACATGAAGATTGTTGGCAGCCGGTTCTTTCTTCGAACAGAGGGAAAATGTTGCAGTTATTTTCAGTAACTTCCAAGGGATATTGTATTTTACTTTGAAGGCCTTTATAACATTCAAATGTCTCTGCTTTTACCTGTGCGAACTCCACTGAAAAGCTTGGCTCAGGTTTTGCGATGTGCCGCTCCACTATTCCTATTCCCCACTGAGACACTCAACACATATTAAATTCAGATACCCATCCAGCTCTCCAGAGCCAGAGTGGAACTCATTTTCAGGAGTTTCACTTTGGCAGAAGCAGGAGTCCTGCCAAAAGATCTAGTTCTTTTGATTAACCTTTTATTTGTATTTGTATGATCCCCCCTTCACTTTTTTTCTATCCACTTTATCTAGTCTTGTAATGGAAAAAATCCGACACCTTGGGATTCCACCCGCCCCCTCCCCATAAACCACTCCAGCACTTGTAAGTAAATACCGTGTTGTCATTAATATAGACTTTTACGTTGGAGGACCTTCCTCTTCTGTGATTGTGGGCGCGGTCGAGCTGCTTACTTACTCTGCAGATCAAAGGATTTTGTTTTTCCCCTTTTCTTCCTGGCCTCCTCTTCATCATTCTCCCTCATGTCACCCTCAACTTATTTTCTCCACCTATTTCCATGTTTCAGCATGCTGAGTGCAAATCACATTCTGACACCTCCTCTTTTAATTAAACACTCCATACCTCCATCCTTAACTCTCCCTTCCATTGGCCGTATCATGCCCAGCCCTCTGTGGTAAGAAGATGAAGGTGTTAAGAAAATAATCTACTCCTTTATTCTCTTTTTTCTAAGGAATTTCCCATGATAATGTTGTTTTCAGGTCTCAAGATCTGGACCTTCTTTAAAAAACCCTGAAGTCACCGCTATGGGGGGGCAATAGTCTGCCAATTATTTCTGCAACAAAACAAGTGTGGGAAAACAAAAGTAAATTAAACTGAATTTACGTAAGTCTTCAAATATGTGCAAGAAAATGTTTATATTTTTGTAACCTTGTGTATTTCAGGGCTAAACCCTATTAAGTGTTTTCAAAACTGACTACTGACAATACATATTTGTCACTTTATTGTTGACAGGTTGTGGACTACACGGCTCTCTGAGGCAACCATGTAGTTATTTCACTCTGTTAGTCAGATGCTGAGTAATAAGCATTCATATGGTCCCAAGGCACATTTCCAGAGCCCAATTGAGCATATTTTAATGTGGCTTATTACTTCTTCTTCCTACTGTTATAGTGGGAAATGGAAGGTTGCAGTGTTACTGGAAACCCAATTTCGAGTTAATGCAGACAGTGCACAGGGCTGTCCACAGACATTCAGCACACAGACAAATTGATAATAAATACAATGCTCCATTTCATGCTTTCCATTTAAGGCGACTTCTGTGCTGCAGATAATACTTTGTACATTAACTTGATAGGAATAAGCTCCATGAGCCACTTTTGGCCACAGATTTCTAAATAAATTAACAGACTCGCAGCCCTGATAGGTTGTTGGCTTATGTAGTTGTTGTGGCAACACAATTGCCTTATGCAACAAAAAGACTCTCTCTCAGATTCTCCAACTTGTGTGATGAAGACCTCCTCTGATTGCAGACCTCCCACCACGGGGCATATCAAGTATCATACCTGGTACATGTATGTGAACCATTATGTTGTACAAACAAACAAACAAAATAATAATAATTTGATCATAGCATTTCCAGAAGAAAATATGTGTGTTACGCTGAGCACCTAGATAGTTATTGCATGGGAAATGCTCTTATTATACAGCATGATTTGCCATTCAAGAGTCAGATTATCTCATACAAATGTCAACATGGTGAAGTTATGCATAGTTTTAAAATCCTAAAGGCATTTGTACTCTATAAAGTGCATGATTTTTAAAGTCAGGTTTAGGCAATTGGAAAAAGGCATTCCTTCATAATGCAAAACAATTTAAACTATATATGTGGTCATCAGGCCTCAGAAATAAGCAGCAGAGAAACTTACATTTCATTAAGAATAACACAAATATTATATTGTCCACTTCCAAAGTAATGGACATGATTTAACTGTTATTGTAGTTTGTTTTTTTTATTGTTGTTACATGTACATATGCTAACCAAGTTTCAACTAACAGCAAATAAGGGACTATAATAGAAGAAATCAATTCAAAAGATAAAAATTCAAATTGATAGTGTTTTATGTCATCTTTTTAAACGTGGTTTCTCTTAGAACGGTACCGTGCACACAACGGTGCACCACCAGGCTGCGCCACACACTCTCTCTCTGTCTCTTTCTCTCTCTCTCTCTTTTCGAACCCTTCTGACGTCAGTGACGTGCAAAGCGAACGAACTAACGGAGGCGCGCGCGAGCCCGCACCGGAGTCACCGGGAGGCAGTAGCGTTATAGAACGAGTCCGCGCCAGCCAGCCGCCCCGGAGGAGCTAACACGGAGGAAGGTCCGCTGTGGAAGCAAACGATGCGAGCCTTGTTCACTGCCGCCTAGTAACGAAGACAAAAAGCCACACAGAAACACACACGAGTGGAGAAGAAGAGAACCGCTACCGTGATTTACTGACAAGAAGAAGGAGGACGGACGGACCGACGGATACCGAGACCAACAATTGCGGAGGCTACACCCTGTGGTGTTTGGGCTCTGGATCAAAAAGATTGGATCCTTCATTTGAATGATTTAACGGCACCGTACGTGTGTCGAGAGAGGGAGCGAAAGAGAGAGGGATAGAAGGATAGAAGGCATATCGCAGAAAAAAGGAAGGAAATAAATCAACCAAGAAAGAAAAAAAAGGAGGATTTGCCAACAGCTGTATTTGGCCGCACGAGTCCTTTTCTCCATCAAGCCTTTGGTGCCGTTTTTTCCGTGGATCCCGGTACCCGTTACGCTATCAAGCTGTGTTCTCTAACCATGGGATGTACTCTGAGCGCAGAGGAGAGGGCAGCTCTGGACCGGAGCAAAGCCATCGAGAAGAACCTCAAGGAAGACGGAATGACCGCGGCCAAAGATGTTAAACTACTGCTGCTCGGTAAGAGACGCCGGTTCAATTCCCTACCGTAGGCCTTAATACAAGCCCGAATGTGTGGCGAAACGCTGGGGGTATTGAATGTGGGTAATGAGGGAACAAAAAAACGTTTTATGAATCAAAATTTTATGGCCACAGAGGTAATGATTCGCTTTTTCTCCCTTCTTAACACACCCTGTTTTTTTCCGTACATTACACCCATTTGACGCCACCTGCTATCATATATTAGCCTTTTAACATGATGTTGGACATTAGCTGTATGCCAGGTGAGTTAAATTTCCAATTCAATCCGTTTAGGTAAAAGGTGGGAATAGGCTGCAACACATAACTTGAGTGTAACTGCAGAGGAAAATGGCTGTATGCAGCAATGGTGGCCAAGCAGTCAGTGTTTGTTCATGAATTGGAAGTGTTGGAGATTGATTCATTGATTTCCTTCTTGGAAATTTAGCCTGTAAGTACAACTACATGACGGGATTAAGTTACAAGATGGAGGAGAAGGGAGAGGAGAGAGACATATGATAAGGGAGGGAGGATGCACGGCCACTTTCTCCATCTTTTCACCTCCACCCCACACTGCTGTCCTCATTCACTTAGGTTTAAAAGAAGATGATTCTTTCTCTCTCTCTCTCTCTCTCTCTCTCTCTCTCTCTCTCTCTCTCTCTCTCATTTCCCACCTTCCCCCCTCTCTTCTTCCCCTTGTCTTCCTCTGGCCTTGTCTACCTCTCGCACTCTCACACATACACACATGAACACACACACAAACCATACACCCTGTTTATGTTGTGTTCTTGTCTCGTTCTCCCTCAGGGGCTGGAGAGTCAGGGAAAAGCACCATCGTCAAACAGATGAAGTAAGTGTCTAATAACCACGGTCTAATAACCCTGTAGAGTGTGTGTGTTCCTTTCTCACTCACCGGCTGTCTTTCACACACACACACACACACACACACACACACACACACACACTTGGCTGAGGGAAAGTAATGTACTTTGATTGCATTTTTACTATGAGAAAATGGGACATAAATAACAACTGTGGCCACAGATTGAATCATTTTACCCCCCAATCATCACTCTTTCAGCTTCTGTCAAACATGTGATGTTGCTCTATGGGTGTGACGATGTACCAGCATGGGTGTGGAAACAATTTAAAGCAGGTGCAGTGATTGATTGTTGTGTGTTCATTGAGTCTGTATAAATGAGCTGCAGAGCATTTCACATGCATCAACTGCTCTGTTATTGTCTACTTAAACAAACCTTCACTTCCATTATTTTTGATTGTGTTAGCTCCCCTGCATTATCTTGCATTAGTGAGATGGTAAGGATCTTAAGTGTGGTCAACTCGCCAGAACTCATCAATATAACAAATTTGATTCAGCATGTTGAGGTCAATTTAAACTGATTTTCCAATAGCACTAACGCAGTGCTCTCCATAATATGGTTAGAGAGGTTTTGATCAGGAGAAATCTGTTTGACTGACATACCGCAGTTGTAGAATATGAATGTCTCGTGGACAGTAAACAGCACAGACCTACTTTAATCTCCATCGTCAAGGATTCAAGAATTACATCAAGTCATAAAGCTGCTCGTCATTTGTTTTCCACTGTAACGGTGCTGAATTTATATTTGTTTTTCCATTAAAATATATATGGAGGTCCTTTGGTCAATTCAAGCTGTGACCCTTGAGTTCAATGTAGTCTTATGCAATGTAATTTTATGCCTGTAAATCTGTTACATCATTTAAACAAAAAAGTTTTTTGTAAAGACACCATAGATTGCCCTCGGCCACCCCATATATGATTATGTAAATACCATGCAGCTTGTTGGCCGTGTCCCTTTCTATTCAGGCTTACTTAATTACAGAGGTCAGGCGGGATAATGAAGCTCCGTTGAACCACTACAGTCGTCTTGGTTTGACTTTATGTATGTGGGTTTACATCACGGACTCCCATCTAGGACAGGTTGGTAAAATACTCCTGACAAGAGCATATCAGTTATGGGCTTCTGCTTTCGTATTTATTATATTAGTTACAATAATCCAATATTCTTCACACAAGGTTTACTACAGTTATTTTTGTAGGGCCTGATGTAGGCTGGTGCAGCCCCACCCCCTCCTCCCGCCTCTCTCTGTCTCTCACTCATGTTATCTGTTCATCTTTAATCCCGCCATGACATATGTTTTTTCTTTGACCTCCTCTGCTGTGTCATTTTACAGACAGCTGTGAGTGTTTTAGTCGATAATAGGCTCTGAATGTGGTCCTATAGTGACATATCGCATGAAGGCATGATTCACTGAAATGGGCCTGATTTTCAGCTGCTGATAGTCACTCCAGCAGCACATCTATCTATCTATCTATCTATCTATCTATCTATCTATCTATCTATCTATCTATCTATCTATCTATCTATCTATCTATCTATCTATCTATCTATCTATCTATCTACACACCCATATCTCTCTCACTCTCTCTCCCTATCTATCTACACACCCATATATACTGTATATTTTATTAAATCAATAAGACAATATATACAATCAACGAGACAAAGGGACAAAGGACAAACAAAGCATTCAGGGCCAACGGGTTTCTTCACCGGATGCATTTTTGTGGTGTGAAAATAACCAATGTAAGAGCTGCCTTTGAATTTTCACAAATGTCGTTTCCCAATAACAATAAATGGCTCAATTAAAGCCAAAGCATTGTATCATGTTACTGTATTAATAATGGTTAATATAAGTCAGAGGAGAGGAAAACCCCTAATGCATTGACTTTTACAGAACTCCGAACAGCTGAGGCATGTTCAAGAGACCAGTTGTGTAGTGTACTGTCTTCACGAAGATGGAGAGATGAGTAGATTAGATTAAAATGGTGTGTATGTTGAGCTGTAGTGTGTGTTGCCACTGTGTATGTGATTCCAGTAAGCAGAAATATGAGTCTATTATTGCTTTTATATGATATGATGGTGAAAAATACTGGCCATGTGGCCACCATTAAAAAATGCTAGATAAACTATCAATTCTGTGCTACGTTTCACATTTCTTAGCTTTCAAAAGGTACTTTGGATAAAAAATTGGACCAACGAGAACATGTTGTGTCTGCCAAAGGTCTGTCAGTTCTCTTTTGAAACTGAGATTATTGGTTTCTGACATGATACAGTCAATGTTACAACGACTCATGATGAAGAAGCGATAACATCTCTGTGGGGAGTGCAGGCGCCGTTTTGTGATTTTGTGTGTATGTGTGTGTGGCGAAGAGGAGAGAGAAACAAATAGCGAGAAGGATCTGGGTCTGACAATTAGCTTTATTCCCAGATGTGTATGGATGAGTGAGTTATCAAAGTGTAAAGTGACAGCAGTGTGCCTAACAGTGTGTCATAAAAGAGAAAAGAGATGGAAGGAGTGAAGTAAGACATGTATGACGGTGTGGAGAAAGAGGAGATAAAGTCAAAGATGGTGACAGCTGTGGAGGCAGTGGTCACACAGTTGTGTAGTGATTGGATTGTTCGCTTATGTGTGCACATACTGTACAGGCTTGCCTATCTCTACGAGATATGTAGACTACGTGGTATGTAGACTCAGCTACCCAAGGGAGTTGGTCATGTGTGAATAACATATCTCTATCTTACCCGAGGAGTGTGTGTGTGTGTCTGTGTGTGCATGCGTGCGTGTGTGTGTGTGTGTGTGTGTGTGTGTGTGTGTGTGTGTGTGTGTGTGTATGCGCGAGAAACACCATCTGTTTGTGGAGACTGTGTATGTTTAGACGTGTGTGAAGGTTCTCTTGCTGCCCAGCTGGCAACTATATCCCCTGAACAGTGTGTGAGTGTGTTTGAAAAATTATTCAATAATATTTTTAAAATTTCCTCAGAAAAACGGACCAAAGAGGCCATTGCCAGCACGCACACATACAAATGTGTAGAGAACACATATAAGGACCTGTGTTGTGGTGGGTTGTTGTTCATGTTCTGCTGGCTGGTATTGTGCAAAGACAACACTCAAACTGTGAAAGTGTGATCATGAGGGAAAGCAACCGAAACCATGATCATTCATGGTAAATGAGCTTGACAACAAAATTATTCCCAAATTAGTTCAATTAGATTTTATTTGCCCTGAAGAAACTGGTAGTGTTAGTATTTATGAAAAGCAAACCCAATTTATCAATTTTCCTCCATAGTTTTCTCCTTTTAGTTCCCCTTGCTTTATCTTACTGTACAGCAGGGGTGGGCAAACTATGGCCCGCAGGCCACATGCGGCCTGCTGCGCCTTTTAATGTGGCCCGTCAAATATTGGTACAAATATGGACGGATCGACCGAATTTAACAGGTTAAAATACCGGCCTGCTTTAACGGATCCGGGTTAGGTGAAAAGAGGAGAACTGTAATGTAATTTTCCTACATTGGGTGCGCTCCCAACCCGGGCTCACGTGTTTAAATGGGGAATAAACTTGCCATTCTGTATGAAAATGAAAGGAAAGGACATAAAGTGTATTCAGTGAGCATTTGGTGAATGTATGCAAGAGCTTTTAGAGGTAATTTATGTAAGTTCACACTGGCCCGGCCCGATTGTCAAATTTAAAAATCATTGTGGCCTCTGAGTCAAAAAGTTTGCCCACCCCTTCTCTACAGTATGTGGGTTTGTGGTGACATGATTTGAGGTGACTGGCCGAAGGGAGAACAAACGTCCATCCCTGACGGCTGCATTGCTTCCCACAGGCTGCTCAAATCACGTGTGTGACTTTCTCTAGAACAGGAGATAATTGCGTTTAAGCTTCAGAAGAGGCGACTAAAAAAGGGGAGGGAAGGGATATGGTGAAAAAGGTGGTCTTGTTTTTTAAAGTATGGAACAGATAGAGGATAAAAGGGAGTAAGAAGGGAGTTACAGATGGTGTCTATCGAAGAAGAAAGAGAGAGTCTTTCGCAGAACAGGAATAAAAATGCCTAATGGGTCTAGTAGACTGGAAATGAGTGAAAGGAAAAGTAGGAGGGTTAAGTAAGTATGGGAGGATGAGGAGTTTCAGGATAAAGGAGTGAGGGATGATGACGTGAAGCGTGAAGGAGATTAAGAAGCAGCAGAATAGATGTATACATGATAAACTTTTTAATGGAAGGTGGTGAAGTGCTGTAGGCGTGTGAAAAGAAGAGGAGAGGAGAGAAGAGGTTAAAATGAGGTCTGAGGAGGGCAGAAGGGTGTGAATAGGTTTGAGAGATCGGAGGAGGGGGAGCTCATTCATTTTGAGTTAAAAGAGAGAGATTGGCAAGAGAACAAATTCTCACTTTTTAAAACAAGATAGGGGAAGTGAAAAGCGAGAAGAGGATGTCTGTGACAGGCAGACAAAGAGCAGAGGGCTTTTCCATGCTTAGACTCAGTTCTCCTTTATAATTATTAGCCTCCTTTTCCTGGAAAGGATAGAGAGAATGAGAGAAAGAAGGGGGGTTGTTGCACCAACTCAGTGTGTAACTGGTGATCATAAAAAGTCAACCAGATGGGCGTGCACATCAGCGGAATGATTCAATTGGCTGCCTAAGTGAATTGTAAAAAGCTGCAAGGTCTGAACAAACTCCAACCTGCTTTGCCTCTGGAGAGCTGTATGGCTTATGCAGCCTCCTCCCCCTTCCTCGCTCATAAAAACACACCCCTTCAACCTGAGCTCTCAATATTTCATTTACAGTACTATGCCCTCCTTGTGTGTACAATGACATGTAGCACAGGCAAGCTAAGCATGCATTGGCTATTCTGATGACAGTTTGAACTATTTGTTTTTTTAATTTTTGTCATTGTCCATGTCCATCTGTGTATGTCTATTCGATAATGTAGACATAACCATCGGTTTTCTGCCAATTGTTCACAGAAGATTGTATGAAGAGATTGTGATGTAAATCAATCATAAAAGCTAAGCTTTGGTACAAGCTTGTTATTGTAATTTATTTTAAATCTATATTTCTGCACCTGCTTGAATGTGTTTGCTCTCTATCTTGTTACTCCTAATCACTTGTGGCAAATCATGGCGGTGATAGCAGTAATTTCATAGGTTTGTAAAGTTAATGTGTATCAATATGAAGATTTAGGGCCAGATAGGACTGATTTCCTACTCTGAATTGATTAATATATTCCAGCTCAGGTCAGTTTAAGTCTTTGTGTGTATCTCTCTGTGTGTGTAGTTCATGTGCTAATCAGGGGTTCTCATAAAAACAAAGACCTTTTGTATGAGGGAATTCTGTGTGTGTGTGTGTGTGTGTGTGTGTGTGTGTGTGTGTGTGTGTGTGTGTGTGTGTGTGTGTGTGTGTGTGTGTGTGTGCGCGTTCGTGCGTGCGTGCCTGTGTGCGTGCGTGTGTGCGTGCGTGCCCGGTGTTAGACCTACTTTGATAGATTTCATGTCAGTTCAGTGCACTGGGAGACAATAGAGTCTTGTTACAGTGACCACACTCAGCTGATATGCTGTCAGCTGATGATTGTAGCAGGAAGAGTTCATGTTTGAAGCTGTGCTTGTGTTTTTGGGGTATTTGTATCACACCCAAGAAGATACAGCATCATTGCAATGTAGTACAATGATTCCTCAATTTTATTTTATTTTTCACTTTGGCCAATACAGGTAGTCGTAGTTTCAGTTTCAGTAGTCCTCCATTTTTAAAAATAGCTAACTTCTTTAAGTGTGCTGTTGCTGTCCACATTCAAGGTGCGGGTACTCATTTACAGCAAGTCTGATTCAAAATAACAAGTGTAAGGAGAGCTGACATTTCCAACACAATGCATCGGCATGTGGTTGGATTACGTTCTGAAAATGAAGTGTTGCAATTTTGCAGCAGCATACAGTTGCGTGTAGATTAGTACTTCTGTTGTGCTGTGTGGACTCCTTACAATCTCCACATAAGTGTTACCGTGATTATGCAATGACATGGTTCCAGACAAAAAAGTGAGGGGAACATTTAACCATCTTAACCCTGGTTGTCAGGCATGCAGCCAGTTTTATCAGCCACTAAGAAAAGGTTATATGCCACAAAATCTGCCAAATGAAAACTGAAATTTAAGGTTTCAGATCAAAGCCTTTGGTGTGACCTAATGTGCAGCTGTTGTTACCCAACTGTGAATTAGGAAGCGTCAGTGCCACTGTCAGCCAAGGCTTTATGTGTGTGTGTGTGTGTGTGTGTGTGTGTGTGTGTGTGTGTGTGTGTGTGTGTGTGTGTTTGTGTGCGTGTGTGTGTGTGTTAACCAGTCACTGGGGAGGGAGAAAGGGTGTGTTTTGCGTCAACTCTTTGTGTTTTTAATTAATAGTTACCTCCAAATGAAGTCAAGAAAGTAAAAAAGGTGGAGAGGAGTAAGTAAGAGGGGAGAACGGGGTGTGAAGAGGAGAAAAAGAAGATGGCAGTGAGAGAGGAGACTGATAGTGAGAGAAAACTAGGTTACCTGATAGAAGTGCACAGAGAGGAGTGAGGGATGAAAGAGGACTTGGCAGAGGAGGGATATAGAGATAACATGTGACAGTGAAACAGAAAGATAATGGCAGACAGATTTAATGAGGTCTTCCCAGATGTAATGCTGAACTGTAATTATTCTGCTCTCTAGTCTGCCTGCATGTACACACACACACACACACACACACGTGTGTGCACGTTCCTAATATCCGCTCCAAATGAGTGTGAAGCAGACAGTATACCTTGGCACAAGCGCTCTCCATCGGCATAAAACCAAACCCGAAGTCTGGAGCAACCCCCACCCCCAGCCATCAGCACAGGATACAATGTCAACCCTAACAATGAAACGAGAATCTAAATTTAAGTTTTTCCCCCTTATTTTTACGTTTAACAAAATATACAAATTAAGAAAATGGAGAAATAAAACAATTGAGTTTTGAATAGATCAATGTATAAAAACGAAAAAAAATTAACTACACAATATGTATGTTGTTTTTACAGTATTTTAATGTGATGTTCATAATTGACCCAATGTGAAAGTGGTGTGGAATGGTGGAGACTGCGGTTGTAAGACATTATTAACGAGGAAGTCAGACAAATAGTGACTATAATGTGTACTTTTGATATTTCAGAGTATATGTGCCCATGTAGAGCCTGGGAGATGAGGCAGTGTACTGTCTATGTTGTTAAATGGATATTATCATTATGTACAGGTGAACAGGTTTTTCTCCTGTGTTTGATCTTTTTGAACTGCTACAATTTATACCTTGTGTCTCTTATATGTCCATGTGGGTTGGACATTATTTGTGCATGACACAATGAAAAATCAGAAACCAAATGAGTCAGACATGAGTGTCAGTGTCCTCAGGATGCTGTTGCTTGACCTCAAGGTGTGAGGGTAAATGATTGGAGCCAAGCGACAGAGCAGCTGGTGCCTCCTCTCACATGTGTGTGCATGTGAGCGTGGGTGCGAGTCAGGGTGAGGGCTGTGTTATGGACACCTTAGGTTATTAATAGCCCTTTTTTTAGATTCTCTCACTTGTCTTTTGTTCTCTATCACCCATTATCACCCATCACATTTTTATCACCTCTTTCTCCTCCACTCTCTTGCACTTGCTCTATCTCTCCCACAGACACTCAGGCACACATGATCACACACGCACAGTGAAAGTAACCCTGTCTGGCAGTGACAGGACCAGCTCAGTGTGCACTTTGTCTCGACTAAGAGCTCTGTCGGCGTAGACCACAAGGACGATGCACGAATACAGCATAGCGATAAAGAACCCATCACTGTGTTGTGGGTGTGCGTGCATGTGTGTGTGTGTATGTTTGTGTCAGCACAAACAGTGGTATCCAGCAACAATGCAGAGATAAAGACCTAACTGCACAATGTGGTTTGTATGGCTTTTTGCTTGTCTGTGTTCACATGAGCAGGTGTGAGGTTAAAATACGAGTGTGGGGAATAATGAGAGACAGAGAGTAGAGATGGCATGTTGTGTGCTCAGTGTGTGTGTGTGAAGCACATAATCTCAAATGAGCCATCAAGGTCCTCTCTGTTTAATGCCTTTTCTTTACCATAGCAGCTTCTGATGATATTAGGTATCTACAGTATCTATATGAGCAGTGTTCAGGTGATACGCTTGTTAATTTAAGCAGTAATGTGAAATTCTGTGGCAGTTCAAGTAATGGCTCTACATTTTTCTGAGAAAGTGTAAATATCTGTCTCTGTTTCATTAGCCCTTAAACTCAAATACTTGAAGTCAACAACATTCTCTATCTCTCATCCCCTGTTGGACACGATGCTTGTTCATGATGCTTGGACAGATGTTGGTGATGATGATGGTGTTTGTTAGATGTTTAGCAGTATTTGCATTAAGGCTGCACCTAACGATTATTTTAGAGATTATTTTTTCGATGAGTCGATTAATCTATAGATTATATTTATTATGCAATATAACAATTATTGATTATTAAATAAATATGTTTTATCTTATTGATATTTCAATATTTTCTTCAATAATCTTCTCTTGAAAACACAAATGTAACATAGATTTGCAATGCATTATTCCACAACTAGCCACCTTTTGACTGATAATCTCCGTTTTACAATCCAACATATTGCTTATTCAATTCAAGTAAAAGTGATCAAGTGCAATCTTCACGCAACAACAAAAATACATGAGACCTAGGTCAGTTTGTGCTGTGAACAGTCGGGCCAACGGGAGACGCAGGTCAGTTTGCGCTTCCACACGTCAGCCAGCAAAGAGCTGCATGCGCCCGCGAGCCACGTGTTCGCCACCCCTGTCCTAGTGTATCATGCTTGGTGGACGGGGACACAAAGTGCTGCCGCCTTGACAACGCGCTTCGCGATGCTTTCACTTTAGACCGTTGGCGACTTTTTTTCACCTCAGCTTGTTCTCTGGTATGGCGCGTCATCGCGCGGTTATGCAAATCGACGTATTTACTTAGTCGAGTAGTCGATTTAGGTCGACTCGTCACCCCACTCCTAATTTGCATTGACACCTAGTCCTGCTTTCCAAAATTCCTCCTCAAGTCTCACTAAGCTCTGCTGTGCTTCTTCTATCTCGTCTGAGATCAGAGCAATGTCTTAGGAAATATTTTGATGATCATCACTGGGACATTCTGAATGAAGTATCTTGATCATTCTGCCCTAGCGGAATGGGTCAAAATGCTTTCTTGAAGTCTATAAATATCATTACAGCAGGCAACCACGGACTTGATCAATCATTGTCGTCTCGTCTCTGAAGCCATTCCGCTTAAAACTTAATAGTGCAAACAAAGGTAGATAGATAAGATAGATAAAAGGTCACAAGAAATCGTAAGCGCATTTCCTTCCAAAACCAACAGCTAAGAGCATAACTAGAGCTAGAGTAGAAGTGCAATAAGTTAGGTACCATGATCAATGAGAAAAAAGGACAAATTAGAAAGGACAGATTAGAAAACAAATAAGTGCATCAGAAGAGCTAGGACAGAATAGGTGATGTCCTAAGAGGGCGGATCCGGGTAGTGTTTCTTGAAGAGATGGGTTTTCGGCCTGCATCAAAAGATGGGCAGCGACTCCGCTGTCCTGACATCAGTCGGGAGATCATTCCACCACTGAGGTACCAGAACAGTGAAAAGCTGTGACCGCGTCGATCGCAAGCAGGGGGCACTGAGTGCCGGGGCAGCCAGCCGCCTGGAGGCAGCAGAGTGAAGTGGTCGGAGGGGGGTGTAGGGCTTGACCATAGCCTGGAGGTATGAAGGAGCTGTTCCTTTCACTGCCCTGTAGGCTAGCACCAGAGTCTTAAACTGGATGCGAGCAGCTACAGGGAGCCAGTGTAGAGAACGGAGAAGGCTAGTTGTGTGGGAGAACTTGGGGAGGTTGAACACCAGACGAGCAGCAGCTTTCTAGACGAGCTCCAGAGGTCTGATGGCAGAAGCCGGGGTGCCAGCAAGGATGGAGTTGCAGTAGTCCAGGCGGGAGATGACAAGAGCCTGGATCAGCACCTGCGCTGCCTTGTCGGTGAGGAAGGGACGAATCCTCCGAAGCGATGTTTGCCGCGAACGACAGTTGGTCGTCCAGGGTCACACCCAGATTCCTCGCAGTCCGAGTAGACGTCACCACGGAGTCATCTATGGTGATGGCCAGGTCTCGGTGCGGGCAGCCCTTCCCCGGGAGAACCACCATCTCAGTCTTGTCCAGGTTGAGCTTCAGGTGGTGCTTCGACATCCACCCCGAGATGTCTGCCAGGCAAGCAGCGATCCGCGTCTCCACTTGGGTGTCAGAAGGAGGAAATGACAGGATCAGCTGGGTGTCATCAGCATAGCAGTGGTAGGAGAAGTTATGGGAGTGGATAACAGAACCAAGAGATGTTTTGTAGAGGGAGAAAAGAAGGCCCAAGACCGATCCTTGCAGAATCCCAGTGGTGAGCCTACGTGGCTTTGAAACAAGTCAGAACTTTGTGGATCAAAAAGATCAAAAAGAACTGTCGACCTTTGACCTTGGACCACTGGTTTTAGACATATTATATGTATTATATGTTTTAATGCTGTGATGACAGAATGTCAGGTTTTTGAAGATGGTGTAGCACCCCGTACACTCAAATCATTTAAAGATAGTTATTGATTGCTTACTTACATCTGTTGTCACACAGTTGCCATCCAAAATGGCAGCCAGATAGTGATATCATGGAATAATATCTCTGTTAAATTGCCCATATGTCTGTCTCTCTGTCCATCTGCCTGTCTCTGTGTGAAACTAAACTATGTTTCAGGTCACTGTGCAGATTCTGCCAAAGCTGCGGGAAATTATAAACACACACACATATGCACACACACTTACATATAGACACACACACTGCCTTCCCTTTGCTGACAGAAGGGTTTGGAGAATGGGTAATGAGAAAAGGTCCTCATGCATGAAAGCTTTAGTCAGCAGGCCCAGCCACCCTAAACACACACACACACACACACTAACACACGCATAGTCTTTAATGCAACACTTCTAATGACTCTTACTACTGTTACTGTAGCACTAACCTTGAATCTTATCATACAGATTGTTTTCTTTGGTCGATTTCTTGCTTTCGTCGATTTCTTGCTTTCTTTCTTTAATTCTTCCTTTCTTTTCACTTGACCTGTATTGCTGCAACTTTAAGATAGTAAGAAACACATACACAGAGAGAGAGACAACAAGCAATTTTCAAAAACATGACAGTAGTAATGATTATCAGCATTAGATTTATAGGATTTAATCAGGTACCCCGCATTATTGATTCATATTGTTTAGTTGTCTGAGGAAATAGGTCTATTGATGAGAACCAATTTAGATTTATAGCTCAACTATTTATAGTAATCATCACCAGATTTTAATTTGTGTCATCTTTTAAAAATAGCTGGCTAAGGAGCCAGCGTCTATGTCTCTTTATCTGAGGGAGTCTTTGGCACCGTGACTCTGAATAGTATAACATCCTGTAAAATGTATACCGATGAACTAAACACGTCACAACATTTACTTTAAAACCGTCTGGACAGGTGATGTATGGCCACTTATCCTTTTTCCTTTTCTTTCCAACTGGTATGTTATGAAACTATAAAAGATGAATCTAGCTCTGGCGTGACAACTTTAATTTAACACTCTTTATCTGCAGAGACTGAAATATTCAATTAAGGGTTGTCCTCATTTCACCTCGTTGGTGGCAAGGAAAGAAAAAATAGAAAAAAGAATAAAAGTTTAGTTTACAAGTCATTCTTGCACAATTCATGGAGATGAGAGTAAGGGCTTTAAACAGTGTCTTCAGTATAGTATGCAGTATTAACTTTATTCATAATATAACGGCAAGAGGCTGTGCTTCATTATGGTGCCTTTTGGGTGAACATATAGTTTGACATTAAGATATTGAAAGTTATGAAGCAGAAGCAGTAGAAGTAGCAGAATCATTATGAAGCACTCGTGCTTTGGTCTATTTGTTATTATTGTTTGACAGGTCAGACCATCATAGTTAAGAAAAGAGTATATATCTAAGCTTTGGCTCCGTGGGAGAAAGACACTGATGTTAATATAAGTGTGGTGTATGAAGGACTGGCTTGAGGCCTGATTGATCTGAAACATTACACTGCCCAAGTCTACACTGTCCCCGAGACCACAGAAACTTAAACACACACACACTTTCCCATTGCATGAAGATGAACTCAGATGAAATTGTAGTTTTTGTCAGTCCAGGTGTGTGTTTGTGTGTGTGTGTGGCAGTGTGCAGCTTATTGTGGCTTATGGGATGCTAACAGTTCATTACTTACACATCCGGCAGACTCACAGCAAGATTAGTACTCCGTTTAGTGAGTTGGTGAAAACGTTAGTGAGTTTTGTTGCTCCTTTTGATTTGTTCCAGGGAGCCATAGCTACTCAACCATTTTTTTTAGTTAGTATTACAGGGGAGGTACTGTGGATGGTTTTCAATCTGCTGTTTGGTGCTTACACTTACAGTGTAAATAAATAGCCAAAGAGTTTTTTCTCTTTTAGCAGTATTTGAATTGGTCATTATTTTAAGCAGTGCCAAGAAACAATAAATAATTAAGCAAGACAAAAGAAAGGTAAATTGTATGACATATTCTGCGACACCAACCAGCCCGTTGGCTAAATTACATAATAGAATGGCCCTCAGGATGAAAACTTGTCACAAGAAGATAAGTTGTGTGTTTGGTTTGTACAAGGGATGAGGTCGTAGGGCTACAAAAAACATTTGTTCAAAGTTCAGTAATTGCTGGACTGTGAGAACCCATTAAAGGAACTATGTAGTTCCCATTTCAGTTAGTTTCCACTGCAGACGATAATGTGAGAAATTCTTCACTTTACACACAGACATCTGTTTCAGTAGTAGGTTTGCATGTCTCCAAACGTATTTATGAATGCATTTAATACACACTGTATAAAGATTTTGCAGTACACACCTTTTGTCTTTGGCTGCAGTCGTACTAAACAAAAAATCCTATGTATGCTGAGGTACTGCATCAGTACTATGATTTTCTATAATTAGTATTTAGATTTCCTGAATGTTTTTCATTCAGATAAAATCCTCAGGCTTTTTTATTAAATTATCCTTAATAGTTAAAAAATCATTTCTTGTAACTCCTCACAGTGAAATAAGATTTTCTAGGTACTGTTGGGTTCAGCCATTGTGTAGATATGTTACAATGGCTACATTTGTTTCTCAGTCCTTAAGGTTTGTTCCGTGAAGTTTTTAGTCAGATGTTAAGGTCAGCTGCTGTGTCTGAATATAGTTTTAACATGAGTCTCTCACTGCCTCTGGGTCCTGAACTTTCATCAAAGAGCTCCTTTTGAATGATGAAGGTTTTTGATTTGTGACATTCAGACTCTTTGGATTATTATGTTGAAATTGATTCAATGAAATTTTACCTTAACTCTTATTGTAATGTACGATTAACAGTAGTGTTTTGCATTTATGATACTTAAAGGTATTTTCAAGTGATTGCTTGAGTTGAAGACGTTTCCACAGGGTTATTTTTTCTACAGCCGCCAAAGCCTTCTCTGCCTGCACCAAAGTGAAATAATGAGAAATAAGGCAAAACATCTTAGATTATGTTCTTAACTCTTGGTGCAATGTCGTCCTCCAACCAACAGATGTTTGAACAAACACGGTTTTCACCTTGGAGAAGAGATGAAATGTTTGCTGCTCCTACTCGAACTCGACTATGAAACAAACTACGAAAACAAACCATGAATATGCTGATAATGTGTCGGCAACCACGAAAGTGTTTAGAATTTTGGTGGAATCAAGGCAACCAGCACTAATCATACGTGTACAGGTGCAATATCCAAACTAGTAGATGGCTGGGGTCAGCTGCAAGGGACCAATGATTAATATAATATGCTAAAGGTTTATTTTAATATTAATTATTAAAATTCTTAGATTACATGCTGTGAATTGTCCGCTAGCATAATGCTTAAACATGCAGCTACATTGGGCGATCAGATGAGACCCTGGACAGTCATACTGTATAACATCATCGATTATTCGTTGTCACCAGTTACCCAGGTGACTGCTGGATATCATGCTGTGGGAGATGAAGTTACGAGGTAAGCAGCCATCAGAGGCTCAAGTTGAGCAACGTAATGTCAAATGCTGGACCAGTGTAAGGGTTAAAGGGCTGAGCATTAGTAAGGTGAAAAGAAAGGTTGATCCGGTCAGTAGTAAGTGTTCTCAACTAACTTCACCTGGTAAGATAAAGGAAATGAATCCGACAAAAATAGGGTGATTGCATCCAAATTTAATTTTCAGTCAGGTAAACGCCCCATCAACCTGTTGTAATCACCTGGTGTAACACTTTTGATTTAAAAAAAACCGTCAAAGCCACATTTGGTGATACAATGAAATTCACACCAACAATTTGATTTGATTACTTTTAATATGAATTAACATTTCATGGTTCTTGGTTAAATATTCCTCATGAATGATTAAAACGAGTGTATGATATATTTTAGTATTCACAACATGAGTATTTTTCGGTGCTTTTCGTATTTCACATCATGAAAAAACAAAGGTTCCAGAAGAGCATTTTGATAAAGTGAAATGTTTATGTATTTTTGCTGTTGCAATTAAAATAGTCATACTAAATTATAAATTACCAATATGAAAAATTGAAGGCAGCCTCACTTTGGAGAACATAATTACTGAGCCAAAGCAGTGAAGCTGTTAGGCAGCAACAGGCAACAGGGCAGAATAATGGGGAAATAATGTAGATTTCTTTTATATATACAAACATTTGCAAAGTTTGATTTGAACATTTGGTGTTGATGAAAAAGTGCTTGAATGATTGACCCTAAATGCCTCTGTCATCCTATTTCGTCCTGTGCGGTCTGTCTCTGTTCCTGTCTGTCTGTCTGTTGTTGGTAGGGTAAAAGGCAGTGTGACATTTATAACAGCAGGATATGCTGCTTGTCGCACTGTGGACCTAAATGTCAGTTTAGCCTACTGGTGATGAATCGTCCCCTGCCTCCCCGTGCTCCACCCCACCCTATATTTACTCTCACACTCTCTCTCTCTCTCTCTTCCTTTTTTCCCCCTTCTTTCTATCTTTCCTTCTTTCTTTCCTTCTTTCTTTCTTTCTTTCTTTCTTTCTTTCTTTCTTTCTTTCTTTCTTTCTTTCTATTTATCTATCTATATATCTATCTATCTATCTATTTCACTGTATCATAGAGAAAGGACATGCAGGCATGAAGAAAAGTCTTTAGAGACGAACATGCTTGGCTAACACGCAAACATCTTCTTTTTTTTTCTCTCTTTGGCATATCATTGTCAACAGTACAAAGTTACACATTGCTGTATGTGTGAGAATGATTGCAAGAGATTGAACAAGATTCACATACAATGATGCAAAAGACAAGATTGAGTAAGATTTCAATATATCACTGTATATACACTGTATATGTATGTATATACACTGTATATATGTATACATAGTGTATGTGTGTGATGGTATGTCATAGTATTGTACAGTATGTATCTGGATAAAATGTATTTACTGTATACGGTAAAATGCAAGTGGAAAACGTCATAAAAAACATAAAAGTACAGTGCACATTGCTGGATTACACACCTGTTCTATCTATGAGATATTTGAATGATGGACGGTTTGTTCTCCCAACATTGGGCTGCACCCTTTGACCACCCTCTGCCATTGTAAAGCCACGATGGAGAACTGTGGCACTCACTGGAGGCAAACCCTAATGAATGTCACCAGCTGCCTTTTCCTCAATTATGACAGTATCATTTGTTTTTTTTGCTGAAATATACTGTACTTTATGTTCATACCATGAAGAAGAATATAATTCCTTTTATGAATTCAAAAAATTCTTGTTAACATTTATCTTATGTATAAAACATAGTCCAAAAGTATAAAATCGGATTGGAATGATTTTTCCTTTTTTGGGGTGTTGGAGTGTCAACATAGAAAGCTTACAAATTCTCCCAAAAAGTAGTTACAAAACTGAAGTCACTATTTTGCACCATGCCAGTTTAAATTTGTTCTTGTTTTGTATTGAGTGCTTGACCTACTCTCCTTAATGTGGACATAATTAAGCTATTTAAATGTGTTTGTGTGTGTTCAGGATCATCCACGAGGACGGTTTTTCTGGTGATGACGTAAAGCAGTACAAGCCTGTTGTTTACAGCAACACCATCCAATCTCTGGCTGCCATCGTTCGTGCCATGGATACACTGGGTTTGGAGTATGGAGACAAAGAGCGGAAGGTAAGCGTGCGTACACAAACCTCTGTACCAGAAATGAATTTTGTACAGTGACACAGAAACCTCGTCTGCACCTAAATGGGGTCATTTATATTCCTCACCATAACTGTGAGCTGGATAAATTCTGTACTTCAAGTGCTGAGTACAGCAAAGAATCAGTTGAATGTACTTAGTGCGCAGGTAAGTGATGGTCTTATAACCATCGCACCAACTTCCCACCTCTTCCAATAGCATGTGTCAGCCCTGCTGCAACAGGAGCCCCATGGAACTTGTTGGGACTCAACATTAATAACTGCTGCTTTTTCAACACGGGTCAACATTGCAAAACTTATTTGCCTTGATGATGCTTGCAAACTGGTACACCTCTTTCCATGGATTTTACATTACATACAAGTGTGTCTTGGATCTGTAAAAAGCCCTGACATTGAAGATTGATACAAACCATAGTTATCATTCCCCTGCAAACCATTTAATTTTGGGCGATGGGCAAATGGAGCTCTTGTTCCCAACTGGGCCGATACCTGAGTTTTGTTAGATCCCCAGGTGTCGTCTTTTTTATGTGCAAAGTCCCTTGAAATTTGGACGGACTTAAACCAGTAACAAAGTAGTAATTTACAAAAAATTAAACAGATTTCATAGGGCTCTCCAGATTAAAATATGAACAATTATAAATGTATTTCATGTAGTTCATCAGAAGACCTGTACTGTTAGAACTGTAACAGTGTAGACGCTACACTGTAGAGCTGTGCAGCCAATGTGCCAGGCTCACCATCCAGTGACAGAGCCTCCTGCCACTGACAGCACAGCAGCTTTGACACGAGGCAATAAGCTTTCAGGCAGATGGGCAGAGGTGAAAAGAAGCTCAGCTGGGTGTTTCTGTATTTATCTTTCACCCCTAACAAGTATTTGTTAACATTTTAAGCAGAAACTAGAACTACACTACAGAACCACTACAGTGATATCATTATATTTAATTTTGCAAATACCTTATTCAGTGTTTTCTGAGAACCCACGTTGGAATAGTTGAACAATAGGGCATCAGACAATGTTATTGGATCATGAATGAATCAGTGTTTATCAGTGTCATATACCAAAAGCAAATCTAAAAAAGTAAATAAATCAGTTTTTCTCACATTTTTCACTTCATTTGGCACTTACCATGGGCTTGGATGATCCAGCAATCTACTATATAGGGCTGAGTGTTCGTATTGGTTTCATTCATTGATTCATTGGTTGGTACAACGTTTCTATGCTTTTTCCTTTTCTCTGGTGGACAAAGTACTGTAGCTGAACCTGTAATGAACCTAGAGGTATGAAGTAGTAATAAACGTTGTGTTGTACAGTATATGGTGTGTATGTAACACTGTGAGCTCAGGGATTGTGTAATTATTGCGATAATTTCTTGAGGGTCTGCCTTTTGCCAAATTTAGAAATTTATATACTGTTACATAGCAGTAGTGCTTTACAATTATCGCCACCTTTGACAGCTGTTGGTAAGTGATGACTCATCATCTCTCTAGGCCTTTATTAAACTGTCAGCACATAATTTGAGGTTCAACATTAGTGTCTGCCAAGTAACCTTCTGAAACCTGTGCCATAAATTCCCTCAGCCTAGTATGTATATTAGTTCTGCCTCCAACTACTCAAAAACCTCAAGTACACAAGTTCAGTAAATAATTCGATAATTGAGATGAGATGAGAATTATGATGGGACCATAAGCGTTTACAGTAATGAGCCTTGTTACCAGTGTTACTCATCATTTTCAGGCCTGTGCTTCTTTTATACAAAATCATCACCCAGGTAATTAACTATTGTTAGGTTTCCACATGAATAATTCCTTCCCTTCTGGATCTTTGTTGTGTCATACTTGTGTTCAATCAGTTCTACTGCATGATTCCATTATGCCCCTTTTTTGATGCATAGCGGCTTTGCATTTCATAGAAAGGTTTTTCCAATTGCAGTATATTCCTTGACCCTATTTATATACATTAGAGAGGCATGAGGATGACGATAATTAACGCAATGAAAACAAGGGAATATGAGGCTCCAGAACACTCTCTCTCTAGAGTAGAGTAAAGAAAATGATGTGGTAATTCAATTAAATGCAATATTGCTGCTGTCTCATCTTTACTGTTCAGAGATATATGATCTCTCTGCCTCCTACCGCCTCAACCCCCTGTGCGTCTCTCTCGTGGACACAGTCGGGCACTTGCCATTCCCCATAACCTTAACCAAAGGCACAGTATATTTTTAATCTCAGTCAAGCTGATGATACTCTGAGGAGATGGCTGAAATAACAATACACCTATTGATTAGGGTGTGTGTGTGTGTGTGTGTGTGTGTGAGCGCGCGCGCGCGTTGTACAAAGAGCTTGGTAGTTAAGTCAGAGGTGAAGAGAAAGCCTGTAGGTATGATGGATCACTAGATGTAGAATCATTTGGAGGAAGAAACAACTGCTGTATGTGTTTGTGTGTGTGTGTGGTTGTGGTTGTGTGTTTTGTTTCATGACATTGTAATTATGTGAAGGCAATGGCAGTATTTGGGCGATCTCTCATTGCACAACTGTTACTCCGGGGTGTTTTAATGCAGCAAGTGTTGTGCTGAGCTTCAAGAGGCTGCAAGTAAACAACCTGAAGCTGCTTAAGAAGATATGAGTTGATATGAGTAGTTTCCACATGAAACATGTTTTGTTTTTTTATTGAATGTAATTGCACATTTATGTCACAGTTATGAATATTTATGTATTAATGTGTGAAAATCAAATAAACAAAAAGTGTTTCCATGGTAATGAAGGGATCAGAGATTACACGGATTAGTGCCTATCTAGTTAGCTCATATAATGATGTGGAACCAGCCAGTCATAAATTTACAAATTACATATGGATTTCAATTATGTGCATTTTCCAGATTGAACTTTTCATGATTTCAGCCTGCAGGGGGGTTTCTTGCAAAACACAACTAGTATACACACTTAAAAAATCTGACCTTTATTTTGTGAAAGTCCGTCTCATGAGAACCTGTGACCATCAACCATCCATTACCAGATAATAGCCAATCTGTTGCTGCCTTGTTGTTGTTGATGCCCACAGCCCCCATATGAGAAACACTCATGCTCCACTCCACGGCCCTAACCAGCGTTTTCTTTGCTCTCTCCTCATCTTTTGATGACCCCCCCCCCCCCCCCCCCCCCCCCCCACACACACACACACACACACACACACACACAAACATGTTTCCCTGGCCCTGGCTAGTTGCTATAGCAACCCAGTGTTTGCCTTGCTCTCAACACATTCCGCAAGCCCGTGTCCAAGGGCAGTGTGACACACATACACTCACTCACAGACATGATGATAGCAGGCTTGAAATAGATGGCACATTGTCACTTCTGTATGAATCTCCAAGCAGCAAGAGCTTCAAAGGAAAAAGCTCAGGCTGCAGAGCTTTTAATTATGTATTATTGAACATACATACTTTTCATTTTTGTTCTCAGTGACCATGGTGAGTTGATGGTATAAAGATGTGATTTGTTTGAAAATCATTTTCAGAAGATCTTTGTGGGACAGAGTTTATGTAGAACTGTTACATTGTTGACATCAGTCTTTCATGTAAACACCTCCCACATGCATGTTAAAGTGCTTCTGAAATGAAAACCAGAATATAAGAATAATTTCTTTGTAGTCAACAGTGTTTTGTGTTAGTTGTTATCTTTCACCTTGATCTGATTCTTTATTTTCTACACACAGTAATTTGTGTAACTTCATAGGATTTCACTTTATAACAATTGAGCATTAAAAGCTTTAGCATTGAAACATCTCTGAAGAGCAGGATTTATGGTTGAAATGGCTTGATGTTGCTGTTATCTACTATGTGGTTATTGTAATCCGATTATAATTGTGTTGAAACATATAATCCTATAATTAATTACTGTGCAACAGTTACAGTACAGTGCGGAATGAAAAGGAGAACCAGAAATCACCTAAACTAGTGCAATAAAGAAGCGTGCAAGAATGCAAGTAGATAATAAGTACACACAATAGGGGTACGAAGTACATACAATGGGGGAACAGTGCATGACAGTACAAGTACATAAGGAGGACAAGGTTACAAAGTGCAACATGCATCTGACTGTGAGGTATGAGTAATTACAATCTATACAACTACAGCACACACGTGTGTATATATGCTATACAAGATAAAGGGGGTCATGTGATATACTATAAAGGGACAGTGAAGCAGGTTGGGGGGGGCTCAGATCCCTATGTCTCCACCGTCCCACCCCGACCTGAGGTAGATTTATTATAGAGTCCGATGGCCACAGAGAGAAAAGATTTCCTGTGGCGTTCAGTAGTACACCTGGGAGGAATGAGGCTGTTACTGAAGGTATTGCCTGCTTAAGTGTATCCATCTAACGATTTGGATGAAAATTCACCTGCTCTTCATTACATAATGAGTGTTCATGTATATGTATGTGTGTGTGCGTGCTTGTGTGAGTGTGTGTATGTGGCCTGGTGCAGGAGGTGGGGGTAGTGCCTTGTTTCTACATCATTAGATCTGCAAATGCTGCAAGTCAGGTTAGGAAATAATCTACATTTATATAAATATTATTTATTTATTTCTCTAATAATAACAATACCTCTTTATCCTCATTAATATTATTATTGCGACCATTATAATTGTTTGTATGGCATACAAGATACAAATGTCAGAATAATGAAATTACGGACACAGCTGCTGTGTTGCTGCAGCACATGAGAAAACAGTGGGTGTCTCGAAGGACTGAGTAAGGGAGGATGAAAGGAGAGAGAGAGAGAGAGAGAGATGCTCGATAGCTTGCTGGGCATCGTTGTGGAAACCACATAGTTATCCTCCTGGGTTAACCTGTGTGTGTGTGTGCGCGCGGGTGTGCGTCTGTCTGTCTGTCTTCCAAGATGTTGGTGTGTGATCAATGGCCATCTTATAAATATATATATATCGGGACACTTGCTGGACCCCCTGCAGTTTGCTTATCCGGCCAACAGGTCCACAGATGACGCAATAAACATGGGTCTCCACTTCATACTGCAACACCTGGACCACCCACTTCAGCATAACGTTCAACACCATCATCCCGGAAATAAACTCTCCTCCCAGCTCCACTTGGCTATCTGCCAGTGGATCACCAACTTCCTGTCAGACAGGAAGCAGCAAGTGAGGCTAGAAGTCATCACATCAGGAACACGGACTGTCAGCCTGGTGCCCCCCAGGGATGTGTCCTATCGCCACTGCTCTTCTCCCTCTACACCAATGACTGCACCTCCGAGGAGCCAGCTGTCAGACTCCTTAAATTTGCAGATGACACCACTCATTGGACTTTTCATGGACGGTGATGAGTCTGCATATCGACGGGAGATTGACTGGCTGGTGCTCTGGTGCAGCCAGAACAGCAGCAGCAGAGCTGAACACTCTGAAGAATGAAGAGATGACAGTGGACTTGGACAGGAGACATCCACCTACTCTGCCCCCCTGCCACCCCTCACAATATCAAACAACCCTGTGTCGACCGTAGAGTTGACACAGGGTTGTTTGTTTCTCACCATAAGTTCTCAGTTCCAGAAGCGAGACTCAAACACCAAAATCATCCTCAAAAAGGCTCTACACTGCTGACATTAAATCCATACTGTGCACATCCATCACGGTCTAGTTCCGTGCAGCCAGCCAACAGGACAAAAACAGGCTGCAGCGAACAATAAGAACAGCAGAGAAGATTATTGGTGTGCCCCTGCCCGCCCTCCACGACCTGTACCACTCAAGAATCACGAAGCGGGCTGTGAACATCATCAAGGACTCCTCTCACCCCATACACAACCTCTTCAAGCTCCTTCCCTCTGGCAGACGCTACAAAACCCTAACATCCAGGCACAGGAGTAGCTATTTTCCATCACCACCATGAACAGCAACAACATGATCAATGCTTAGCAATGCACATTTCCCCCTCTTAGCGTACATCTTTATAGATGTACATGCTATGCTGTGCTTGCATGTTATATCTTGTCTATTTCTTGTCTTGTTTTGCCTATTTATTGTCCGTAAAAACATTTTTGTTACATACTACAGAGTCAACAACTGCCGAATTAAAATTCCTTTTCTGTGAGAGCATGCTTGGCCAATAAATGTACAATGCATGAGCACACGTGAATATGAACATATCTGTGCATGTGAGCCATATAGGAAAAGTTTCAGGATGTGCATAAACTCTGGCCTCAGCAATGTTTTGTCATGATAAAACATCAGGATTATACTGCAACAATTTTGTGTGTGTGTGTGTGTGTGTGTGACTATGGATTATCTCCAACCAGGTTAAGAAGGTCAGTGTATGGGCAGAGCCCCCCCATACACCGTACAGACACACACACGTTCAGATGTTTGAAGAGTATGTGTGTGTCTTTTTTGTGGGAAAGAGAGAATGTGTGAATGCTTGAAGTGTGTGTCAGCTTGCCACCTTCCTGCAGTGCTGAGCTTCCTTTGATTTCCTCTCTCCCCTCCTCCTACCTTTTTTCAACCTCCTTCCTCCCTTTGTATCACCCATCTTTCCTCCCCTCTTTATCTCCTCTCTCTTATGTCACTCTCCTTTTTTTCTCATTTTCTTTCTTTCTGCATATCGTTCCTCCTCACCTCATCTTCCCTTCTTGTCCTTTCCCTTTTCTTCATCACTCTCCTTTCTCCTCTTCCCTGTTACTTTTTACTCGTCATCTTCCTTAATTCCCCCCTTCTTACCTTCCTTCCTTTCCCTGCTATCTTTACCGACTCCCTTGTAATGAAGTCAGATTAGTTGTTTGCTTGCCTATACCGTTCTCATAGATTATTCTGATCTTAAAGTCAAAATCAATAGATCAATACAGCTCTGCTCAGCTCAGTATGAGCCACCTGATTGGCCAGTTAAATCAAATCACCAAGGCATGCATCGATATTCCTATCCTCACGTGATGACAGACTGTTAGTCTCAGGGTTAATATAGCTGGTTGGTAACCTCCACGTACAGACACACAACCACATACAGCCCTATGAATGTGTGGCTGTTTGCATAGAAAGAGGAAGATACAACAAGATAAACATATCCAATTGTAGAGATTGCCCATCCCAGCAGAGAAATTAACTGTTTCCTAGCAACAGAAAAGACCATGATCCTTTACCTGAGATTTGGGGAATTTGTTTTTGAAATTAACTTGCGTGTTTGGATCTCTTTGTAATCAAAGGGAAAATCACTGAGGAAATTTGTGTGTCATCATATCTGAGAATTACAACTTGCAACCTTTTGCAGACGCCTCCTGGATTCTCTCTCACCCTCCCCCACAGAGAGGTCAAACGTCAGTTAGTTACATAATGGCAACAGCAGCAATATGTGTTGCTTAAGTGTACTTTGGCACTATGTATACTGTGTAATTGTGTACTACTTACTGTAAGAATGACTTTCACTTTCCATAGCACTATTAAGCGTTATAATCACCAAAATATTTTAAATAGACTAACTGATCAGTTAGTCATGACATATACACACGCAATCACAGCATAGTTGGGGCGCTATTGAGCAACCGATGGAGTATGACGCTTGCTTGAGAGTCTGCCGCAGTATCTCATCCAAAGTGCTTTTTATCAGCGTTTTTCTGCCATTTTTTACTGATACATCACTTGACCAGAGATTCACCAACAAATTCTGCACTAGTAGGTTGTTAAAGTCAACAGCTCCAGCTGAAACTCACCACCGTGAGTCTGGCGAGGACCCCCGCTTCCGCCCAACTCGAGAGTCTCCTTCCCCAGAGACTGATGTGCAACCCGCTGATGGAGATCGCATAGATCAGCTGGCGATGTTAATCCATAAATTGAGCCATAACATGGAGGCATACTTCCAAGCGATACCGATGATGATTAACACGGCGATCAGAGCCGCTCTGGCCCCGATCCAAGCTGAGCGACAAGCTTTAAAAAGTCAACAGGTTACCTTTGAATCCCGTCTGACTACTACTACGACTGAAGCTGCTACACAAGCCGCGCTGACCAAGTCAGAGAAGAAATACGAGGAATTGGTAGCCTACACGCATCGCAATAACATAAGAATCATCGGTATTCCAGAAGAAACCCCCATTAACACCACCACCACAGCTGCCTTGTTGAAAGAAGCTTTCCAGCTCGCCCAGGAGCCCCAGCTCTATCAGGCACACCACAAGTTCCAGCTGAGGCCCAGACCTGGGGATCGTCCTCGCCCCGTCATCGTCCGGTTCTTCAACTCGATCAGTGCCCCTAATATCCTCCAGCGGGCTTGAGAGCTTCGTCTGATCAACACCGGTGGCCCTGGCTCGGGCGGTTTTCAACGCCGTCAGGAGCCAGCTACGAAGCATGGAAGGACGCGATGGAGTCCGGTACGGCCGTTTCTACCCAGCCCGTCTTCGAATCACCTAGAAGGGTTTTGAAAGGGATTTTCTTTCCGCTGAAGAGGCCCAAATCTATGTCAACACCATGATCACGGGGTGATGTTATTACAAAATAACACACTGCATTTCTAGGTTCTCATGTTCTGTTTTTCTGTTCACTAAAACCTGTCCGTGTACAGGTTATGCTCCTACTATGAACAAGGTTGTCTCATCTCATTCCATTTACACATTATGGGGTCTCAAAACAAAACACTCTAATTCAATAATTTTCTAAAGCCTATACATGCCACCACTGTGTGGCAACAACCAAGGAGTCTGTTACTGTCCGAGGACATTATTTGGTGTGTCAGTGTGCATGGGGTTCTGTGTTCTGTGTGTGTGTGTGTGTGTGTGTGTGTGTTCGTGCGCGGGGTGTCCTGGCCTTTGCTTGGTGTATTTTAATCCGTCCCTCTCATACAAATGGGTTCTGCCTACCTGAATGCCAGCTCTGGTTCTGGCATGCCTGTACATTTAATCTTCTGTAACATTCACGGCATGGGCAATCCTGTTGAAAGATCCAGGGTCTTCTGAAGCGGCTCAACTCAGACATAATATTTCTTCAAGAAACTCACCTCAAGCATAAAGACCATCATAGGCTGCAACCCCCCTTGATTAGCCAAATTTACCACTCCAACTTCAATTCAGAATCCAGAGGGGTCGCCATTTCAATCAACAAGAGAACTCCATTCTCATGTACAGATATTGTTGCTGATAAAAATGGCAGATTTATTATAGTTGCAGGCACATTTATGCAAACCAAGGTGTTACTGATAAATGTCTACACGCCCAACTTCGATGGCGTTGAGTTCCCCAGCAGATTACTCAGTACTATTCCTCACCTAAATACCCATCGGCTAATATTTGGTGACGATTTCAATTGCGTACCGGACCCAGCATTAGATCGTTCTCATCCCCGCACTTTTTCACTGTCAGTCGTCTATTAGCACACCAGTTAAAAAGACAATGCACCTCCCATCTGATACCCAAGATCTGTACTGAAACGAAAACCCCCACTACTGACCCCGTGGAAATAAACACCACATTTAAATCATTCTACTCCTCCCTTTACAAGTTTGAATTTCCTTCAGACAACACAGAGATGAATCAGTTCCTTGCCAACCTCAATTTCCCAAACATCAAATCCGACTTTGCGATAGCACTGGATTCTTCAATTTCTCTTGAAGAATTACACTCCGCAATCAGAGCCATGCAATCCAATAAAGCCCCTAACCCCGTTGGATTTCCTATAGAGTTTTTCAAGAAAATCAGTACTAAACTTCGTCTGATGTACAGTACTAAACAGACCTCCTGCCAGCCAACTGCACCGCACTCACTACGACTGAAAACTGGCTTTCTTAGATGTAACAGTTTACCACTCTCCTTAATTGGGAAAATAAAGGTGATCAAAATGAATTTTCTGCCTAGATTTCTTTACCTGTTTCAATCTCTCCCTCTATTCCTACCAAACCATTTCTTTGACTCTTTAGACAAAATGATCAGCGCCTTCCTCCTCCTCCGCCACTGCCCTAATTTACCCCTCTCTCCCAACCAAGATCTCTCAGTTCACCAAGAACTCTGTTGTTCTTAATACTCAAATGATTTGGAACCAATTCAATTTAAATGCATCCCCTGTGGGTCCAGTATGCAACAACCACTTGTTCCCCCCCTCATTCTTGGACTCTTCCTTCTCAGCATGGCACCACAAAGGCATACAATGTTTCCTTGACCTGTACTCCGACGGCAGTTTTAACAGCTTCTCCAATCTGTCAACTCAATATAGACTAACTGCTAACCAATAATTCAAGTACTTCCAAAATCAGACACTTTGCCCACAGCAATTTCCTAAACTTCCCTTCCCCTCCCCCTCAACTCATGTGGGAAGACCTGCTTAACGTTCAAGACACCTCTAAGTGGGACCATCTCTGAGATTTATTGCCTTATTCTGGACCTCGGGGACCTATCTAATTCTAAAACAGTGGCTGCCTGGCAGACCGAGCTTGAACTCCATCTAGACATAGACTGGTGGGACGAAGTCATACGCAATCTACATACTGTCTCGTCGTGTGCTCGTCTCGCTCTAATCCAGTTCAAGTCGAGCACAGGGTCCATTCTTCTAAATCCAGTTTGGCCGAAATGTACACAGACGTAGAGGACAAATGTAATAGATGTTCGAAGCCTCGCTGCAACCTAGCCACATGTTTTTTCTCTGCCCCAGGCTCCACAACCACTGGTCCGGTTACTTCAACACATTGTCCACCATATTAGTAGAGCAAGTTCAACCCTCCCCTCATATTGCCATCTTCAGCACCCCATCCGACTCACGCCAATTTAACACCTCACAAAAAGAAATGGTCATGTTCACCTCTTTGCTTGCTAGACGCCGCCTGCTCCTGCATTGGAAATCCCTCACCCCTCCCTCTATTTCGCAATGGCTGAAGGATACAATGTTTTTTCTTAAACTCGAGAAAATCAAGTACACTGTGAGGGGCCACATTGATAAGTTCTATCAGAGATGGCAACCATTTCTCTTTTACTTCACAGATCTACAGTCTATGCCAGACCAGTGACTGATTACCAGAACACATAACAGTTCCTTTTTATTTTTTCATTTTGTTTTACATCCAAGGCGGGCCAGGACGGGGTTGTATGGATGCAGGGTTGTGTGACTGCGGGGTTGGGTCGGGTTGGGTTTCGGGGTGGGATGTCCTCTCTTTGTTTTTTTTTGTTTCTCTCTTCTCTCCTTCTCTTTACCACAGCCTATGATGCGATTTGTACTAGCCTACATTGCTGTTTGGCATCATCCTGTAAAAACTGTACTTACCCTATGAGATCATTGCAATTGCAACTTTCTTGTATTCTACCTCAGGGTCTACGTATAAAGTTTAACGACAACAATAGTAATGATAATACAGCCTTCCTCCTTGCTCTCTATCGCTCTCTCTCCTTTTCCCCCTCTTCCTGTATAAAAATTTGACTCCAAAATACCCTTATTATTGTATGCGTAATGCCATGTAAAATGTTTGCTTCAATAAAAACAAGTAGCAAAAAGAAAAAAGAAATCACAGCATAGCTTCTTTTTTTTTCATTTTAGATACACATTTTGCTGTGTGTGTGTTTGTGTTTTGTGTGTCCTTATACACATGAAATATACAGTACCTTTTGGATAAAGAGAAGGGAAACATGTCAGAGTGCATTACACTAGAGTAGAGCCTGTAGCAAACATACACATACACTCTAACTCACTTCACATCTCAACACACACGCGCATGCGTGCGCGCACACACACACACACACACACACACACACACACACACACATTTAATACATGGCCTTGCCTTGCAAACCTCCTAATTTACTGTACCAGACTGGTCCTGGCAGTATCATATGACAGCCACATGGATGTGTCTTAGTGTGCCAAGCTGCTGCACCACTGTGCTGCTAAGAACAAGACCATGATGTTGCTCCTGTCACCCTTAGTTACCAAGGCGACTGGTCATCAGCACAACTTCACTGCCTTCAGAGGAAAACCTTGTATTTTTAAAAATCCAACGTCATTACATTATGCACTTTGTAATTTGACTTAAAAAACGTTTGTGTTTTCGTGCAAACTGACTTGTATGTTATTGTATATAACCCCAAATCCCACACACAAAACATGTTTCTTTAAAAACAGATAAAAAACGGGAAAAAAATATATTATGTATGACTTGTGATCAGTAAGTCATTTATGTAGATGCATGTGTGTGTGCTTGCATATGTGGTGTGTATGTGTGAGTGTGCGTGGTACCTCAGGGACTGTGTTCCCAGGTGCTGGAAGACTGAGAAAATAGAGGCCAAAGTTTCCCGAGAGAGCTGAAAGTTTTCCCTCAGGTGAGGAGAATATGGACAGAGTGATGGATAAAAAGAATGCACAGAGGGGAGTGTGGGGTGGGTGCCAGGAGGGTTTAGCACATCAGAACACTACAGATACTGTTCACCACTATGCTCAACTGAGTGTTAATGTGTTTTTCTGTGTGGATAATTATTGTTATTATTGGCAAAATAAAAGCTTGAGAAGTGCTTACTCTATATATATTGCATTTTTCATGTAAAATAAACCATTTCCCTTCCACTACACCATCAGATACTCTAATGGTGTTTTTCTGGAAGTATGGCTTCGTCACAATGGAAACGTTAGCTCATACGGCAGCAGATATTACTTTAAATGCAACCTGTCAACAATAGCTTGTGAGGTTGACACCCAAAGTGTGCTCTTTTTTTGAAGTTATAAATAATGCCTGCTTTAGACAGTGAGTAAATAATGAGCAAGAACATCAGCACTGGCGCTTGGTCCTTGGTATGTTATGCGGTTTGGACTCATGTATAGTGATGCTCTTTCATGTTGCTGTGCCTGAGTTCATCTCTGTTCTGTGTTCCGTCTGTCAGCCAACTGCTGGTGCTGCTAATTAAGCCAGCCTAAAAATAGACACCTGCCTATACGAATAATATATCAATTCTATCAAACAAATTCTTAGACCTCTTCCCTCCAGGCTTGCCATATTGCCTGTTTAAGCTTAAAGAGGCTGGAAGCTGGAAGACAGTTTAGTGAGACTGCTTAGTGAGATATTTGACCTGTTATCCAGTTGGATGATAGTAGATAATAGTAGACTGTTGGTTAATAATAGATTTATATTAAATACTTTAATTCAACAATGATGTTATTATTATTAGTATTTAGACTTGTTCAGGTGAAAAGTAATTTCCCACTCTTTTGTGACAAAACAGACCTTCTGCTGTAGTGTGCTCTACTGGTTTCTTACTGCCACCTTGCTGAAAACTAAGTCAGCTTGTTAATTGTAATTATCTAAAAATACCTGGTAATGTATTTAAGGTACGGTCTTGTAGCAGCACTGATTGTTCTCTGGCAGAAAGCTCTATACACCATACTGCACTGGGGCAGAGGAGGACTCTTGTCTGCTCTGGCTGTTAATTAAACTTGGCTAAAGATAGACACCTGGATATATGATTAACGTAGCATCCCATGTTACTCTGTGCTGTACTGAGCCTGTTAATTATACCCATCCAAAGAGGAAAGATAAGACAAATATGGACAGAGGGATAACTTGAGCATTCTGAATGTGATGTTACCATCCAAGCTTGGACCTCTTGTCACATATCATTATGTCTCATTTCTCTTGTTTATGTTACTGACTACACTACACACAACACATCTGCTTTAGCACGATTACTTCAAATGAAAAGCCAAATAAATGAGGTAACTGAGATTACAAGAGGAGAAAAGGTGGCATCAGATCAGTTTTGAGGGAAGAGTATGTCAATGAAAATTGGCAGAGCTAGATTTTTCAGTTGCACCCGAGTAAAGAGCATCAGAAAAGATATGATGATAACTGGTCATACACAGGGACCAGTTTGTAATGTCTCTTCCAGCTTTTTCCACTCACATTCTTGCATTTCCCTTTATTCAGTTGCCCTAGTTTTGCAGGCTCTATGATGTATGTATTCCTGACCACGCATACTCATACTGTACATGGACATGGGGGAGGGTAATGGCAGTGAAAGTGTTTTTGTGTGCGTGTGTGTTTGTGTGTGTGTGTGTGTGTGTGTGTGTGTCGGTGCCCCCATCGGAGCAGCCTATGAAAGCTGCTGTACCTTGTCCTTGTAAATTATGAAGGACATTTATATCTATATTTAACGACTCCCTCTTATTTAGAAACCAAGCATTTGATAGAGCAAGGCGACAGTAACAACTCTGTGCATGTGCGTGTGCACGTGCGTGTGCATGTGTGCGTGTTCGTTCCCCTGTTTGATTCTGTATGTTCATGTCCATAAATGCATCTGGTGAAAGGGCCAGAGGTTGCAGCTATGACATTTCTCACAGCTCGGTGGTAGAAGGCTTATTAATTATTTTACATGCAATATAAATAAATAAAATAAATTGCCTTTACTATAGGTCCTGGTCCTAAATGTATTAAGGTTGTGGAATTTGTGATTTAAAGTTTACACTGTGAATTAAGATCATACAAAATCTCATCGTGCAGCATCCACACTCTGTATTCTTAATCAAGGCTTTGTAAATTTTATTATGTATTAAACTGCTTATTTTGTAATATTGATAAATAACTACTCACTGCAGTTTTGCAGATTGCTCGGTAATCTGTACATGAATGACAGTGAATATGGTTATTATCATATATGAAACCCACTTTCATCTCTTCATCACACAATTTAAGCTATGGCCATCCAGTCAGTAGGGTTAGGGTATAGAAAGCTGAGAGGTTTGTGTGTGCATGTGTGTGTACTTCATATTTCCATTATGCCAATGAAAAGAGGACAGGGGTGATATTTTCCCTTCCTTTTCCTTTCATCCATTAACATCTGTATTAAATTATATCTGCCCAGCTGTAGTCTCTCAAGATGTACAGTAACTGACACATATAGGGGTAGACTCCTGGGGTTCACCATATAAAAGCTTTATGTAGTGATCTTGAATCACCAGCAGCTACCTGTTATGTCGGGGGGAAAGCAGTGAAAAGTCAAAAATCGACATATACTGATTAACATATTCCAAATCAGTTTGATTAAGATTTGGCAGCTTAAGCAGAACATGATTTACTCTAAGGAGAGCAGTCTTAGTGAAAAGCTGTGTCCTAAGGCGAGATCAATATTGCTCAAACGATGTGTTCAACCAAAAATTTGAAGACATTGGAAAGAAAACACTGGTTGTAATCAATTCAAGGAATTTGGGTCAAGTTAGGCCTTTTTTCAGAATAGCTCAATAGCCATATTTTGAAAAATAGCCTAGAACAGTTTAAATTATTTGAATGCCTTAATTCAAGTTTACTCTGAATATTTTGTGCAATAAAATGTTCAAGCACACTTAACACATTAAGTTAATTTGTGCTGTATGTGAATAGGGCTACATTATTGATGTGATGCTGAATGTTGTTATTCTTTTTGAAAGTACCACTTTTGACAATCAAATATTCAAAGTTGTTTGGAAAAACACAGAAATAATCAATGTCTTAAAGGTGTACTCAGGACCAAGCCTGGAACCATATTGCATTTACACCTTACAAAATAAGTACTCATAACTACACGTTTCAAAAACAAGTAATGTTGCCACTTCTGTTCTCCTTTTTGCTTGTAGACCTCAACAGATGCATTGTGACATATATCAAGGCCTCCACTCAGCTTAACCTGCAGGGCCATTACATTAATGATTTCAGTTTTCTCATCTCATCAGCAGTGTCTGAACCTGCAATCCCAATAAAGTGACAACATTTCTGCACGTGTGTGTGCGCATGTGTGTGTGCGGACATGGCTATGGGTGTACATTGCTCTGGCATTTAGAGGCTAATCAATGCCCTGTTAACTACTGCTACTAATTGAAGGTTAGTAGATACCATCAGCATGGTCTCTCTCTCTCGCTCGCTCGCTCTCTCTCTTACTCACTCACTCACTCACTCACTCACTCACTCACTCACTCACACTCTCTCTCATCCCCCTCCCCGCACATCTCTCTTCCTGTCTTTGTCAATATAGCTTTATTTTTGTTAGCTTCAAGAGTAGCATTACCCAACACTGTGCAGTTGCAGAACACACATAACACATCCCCTTGCCGTTATGACACACATTTTTCCCAAGCTCTGTGATGATGCCATATTTGCAGACACATATAATTTTCTTGAAGGTTACTTCACAATTACCAAGTCACACACATCACAGTTGACATAATACACAGAAATTGTACAGCTTCAATCCTGAATTAATTACATTAAATACAGACACATTTATGTTACTGTACAGTATAAGATTTTAATTTAATTTTAAGTTATTACTTTCCAATTTTAAGTAATATTTGTATCCACATGCTTGCAAAGGACATCATTTGTATCCCCTTTATACAAGTACATATTGTATATCTGAATCTTATAATGCACTTTCATCAGGGCATTGACTAATAATCATAATGGATGTGTTTTTAATAGAATCCTGTAAACTAATAACTACTCATTGCAGATTGCTCAATAATCTGTACATGAATGAAGGTGAAAATGGTTATTATCATCTATGGACAAAATCCACTTTCATCTCTTCATCACACAATTTAAACTATGACCCTCCAGTCATGTAAATGCCTGCAAATCAAAGCTCTCGCACTGTGTGAGAGAGAGACAGACAAGCAAAAACAAACAGATAGATTATACTGTCAAGATACTGTACCAATGTAGTTATGAGGAGGCAATGTTGGTTGCAGTAATTTATGAGACTATTATTGGGTCAAACTAACACTGTACAGGTGTGTGTAGATTTGTGTGCGTGAATGACTGTGAGAATGGAGCACTCTAGGTGATAGGTGATTAATTCTGATATCTGCTGTTGCCATGGTAACAAGGGCACCTGAGAGGGAGGCAGAATAGAGATGTGCCTTATTTGTTGTATTTCAGGATGCTCCACTTGTATAATTAATATTTAGGGTTTTTCTATTCTGCCCTCTATTTTATTTGATAATTGAAAAAGTGAAGATATGAGGACCTTGATAGCAAGGTACTGCATCTGTCGTCTGTTTCGCTGTGTGTGTGTGTGTGTAATGTGTGAGAGAGAGAAAGAGAGAGAGAGGTGGGAGGTCAAGCTATTGTCATCGACTTAATAAGAGGGCTTTTTTTGGCTGTTTGACTAAAAACTAGACTATGAATGAGAGAAATCATGAAGAGAGGAGTGGAAACACCAAAGACAGGAGGAGCGATAAAGGAGAAGAGAGCAGCCCTCCATTTTGTGTTGGTTCATGGGGGGGAAAAAACATTAGTTTACATTTGTGGCCACCTCCTTATCTCCAATTAATTGTTCTCCTCTGCCCCTCCATCGTTCCATTTTATCTTTCCTTGACCCCTTATCCCATTATAATTCATCTTTCTTCAATTATTAACTTCATAAAAAGCAGCAGCTGTCTGTTCATCAATAATTTACCCTTAAATGGGGTCTCCCTCTTGAGGAATTGCGTTTGTGTGTGGTGCAGGGATAGAGGGATAAGACCCAGTCCCATGTGCCCATGTTAGAATGAAAGGAAAATATCTGTCCATCCTTTCCCTGTCCTACCATCCACCTCTGTCCACTCTATATTCCTCTCCTCTGAACTTCCTCTTATTCCCTCACTCCACTAACCTTAGAATCCTGTGTCCCTCCATTTTTCAATCCATCTATCCATCCGGCCATCTGTCTACTGTTCCGCCTACAGTATCTATTTGTCTTCCAAAATATGTCTCCTTCTCCATTCAGCTGCTGCAAAAGAAAAGAAAAAAGTGTAAGAGAGGGATGAAATTGGACAGAGTGTGATCACTGATGGTGATCAACTGATCACTGAAAAGGGAAAACTGAAATGTCATTGTTTAAAGAAAATAGGTTTTAAATGTCTAAACAACTCTATTGGTCTAATTGGTAGTGTTTGAATGTGAGTGTGAATGAGATTGTCCTTGTGTAAGCCCTGTGATAGATTGGTGACCTGTCCAGGTGACCTCTGCCTCTCACCCAGTGGATCCTGGGATAGGCCCCAGTCCCCAGTCCCCAGTCCCCAGTCCCCAGTCCCCAGTGGGCCTGCACAAGATAAGCAGAGAGAGTTAGTTTAGAGAATGGATGGATAGATGTTTTGAATGTGGGTCACAATCCTGGTGTGTGGACAAATATAGACCATTCTCATGATAAACATTTTTGCACAATTGCACAATTAATCAAACTGAAATTAAAATTGCAACCTGGATGCATCGGATTACAAATCATGATATTAATTTACATGTTCTCACAATGTGTCCTGAATGTCTGTCATCAGGGTTTGATTTGATGTTATTGTTTGTGAATGCAATGCTGTGCTTTGCACTCAATTGTCAAGTCTCAGATGTCTTAGCTTCACACCTTCACACCAACAAATGTCATGCCATGGTCAGACCAGAATTGGCAAGGCAAAGGTTTCTCACACGCTGCTGTGAAAAGCATGCTGAATTGGAAATGTTGTGGAAATATTGTGAGGAAAAGTACCACAACATGCTTTCCATCACATTTATGTTAATGTAAGATGTACTTTTATTAATCCCCGAGGGGAAATTTAATGTAATGATACATTAAACATTTTAATGTCTTCAACATCAATCTGTGGCTATTCTGTTTCTTTCAATATGCAGTTATATAAACTAGGATGAAAACAGCTGATACTTCACTGAAACACATAGTGAGCCATTTCTGTCGATGAGTGCAGAATCAGACAGAGATAGACCTGCATTCCTTTTTCCCTGACCACAATCATCACTGTAAGTGCTTCCAGATTCCTGTGTAAGCTTGTCGGGTGTTGTCAGCTGAGACCATTTTTCTTACTGTTTTCTAAAGCGTCCTCATCCTCACTTTTTTCTTTTTTTTTTGTGCTGCACTCTTAAGTGCTGTTTCTGTGTGTGTGTGTGTGTGTGTGTGTGTGTGTGTGTGTGTGTGTGTGTGTGTGTGTTGAGCGATGACATAATAACATGGGCCCCAATGTGTCTGGACTTCTAATGGAAAGCTGGTGCTCTCTCTCTCTCTCTCTCACTCTCCCTCTGTCTCTCTCTCTCTCTCACTCCCTCTCTCTCTCTCTCTCTCTCTCTCTCTCTCTCTCTCTCCCTTTCTCTCTCTCTCTCTCTTTCTCTCTCTCACACACACACACTCTCCACTCTCTCTTTTTATTCCTGCCTTTCATCCTGTCCCCTCCATTTTCTCCACAATTTTCCTCTTCCTCTCTCTTCAGTCTGAACCAGCAAGCTGGAATTGAAAGCTGTTTCATGGCAGCATTTTATTTCTTTGACCTTCCCACCTAGGCGAAAATTCTCCTCTTTGTTCATACACACACGTACACACACACATATCTGCAATGGCATACTCTAACTGCTGACTGATCAAAGAAACAAATCACATAGTGTGTAAAAAAAAATACATTTATCTTGCTCCTCTACTACAAGATATAACTGCATAACGCATAACACTATATGATTGCTGTGTACATCAGCCTGAGATTAAGTTTAGCCTGTCTGGATTGATGTCATTATTTTAGTGCTTACTCCTTATCTCATGACATTTAATGCACACTGCTGGACAGCTAGCAGTAGAATGTCTTGGTAGAGGGTCCACATTAAGTAACATTTCTCACTTAGTACATAGTGAGTGAGTCTAGATAAAGGATGAACTGGATGCTCTCTCATGAAGACACAGAGGATCCGCTGCAGGCGAAAGAGCGAGAGGGCAAGACTTAATGTCTGCATGTTCTTTGTGATTTGACAGCTATAGTGAGTCTTGTATGAGTTCTGTCATGCATACAGTCATATGCCTCACTGCCCCCACCACCCTGTGTGTGTGTTTGTGTGTGTGAGTGTGTGTGTGTGTGTGTGTGTGTGTGTGTGTGTGTCTGTGTGTGTGCGTGCGTGCGTGCGTGCGTGCGTGCGTGCGTGCGTGCGTGCGTGCGTGCGTGCGTGCGTGCGTGCGTGCGTGCGTGCGTGTTTGTTTGTTTGTGTGCGTGTTGCGTGTGCTTGTGCGTGTGCATGTGCTTGTGCTTGATGGAGCCAAGGGCTTTTCTGTCCGTAGCCGACTCTCTTTACGTTTAATAGAGGGGGAGGGAGGAGGGAGGCAACTTGAATAGATAGTAATGGGCGGGATGTGGGAGTGTGAAAAAGAGTGCGGGAAAATAGAAATGTATGGGTGTGTGTGTGTGTGTATGAATGTGTGTGAGTGTGACAGAGAGTTTTTCTAAAGTGCCCAGTCAGCTAGGCACCAAGTTCATCTCTGCTGCGCTCTAGTCCTGTTGAAATTTCTGCCCACAGGGTGCTTACACACACACACACACACACACACAAACACACACACAAACACACATTGCACAGTTAAAAATGGTTAGAAGGGTGTAGAAACCACATAGCGTCAATGTATTTCTGGCTCATACATGATCATATAAGCTGTCTCACACACACGGTCTCAAAACCATTAGCCACACATACACAGACATCCTCATTATAATCACTATATAGTGCCACCGAAGAGCTAAGTGTCCCACAGGTGAACTTCAGTACATATACTGTATTCTGTACTGTGTGTTATCAACACTTGCACATTCAGTTGTAGGATATTTTGGATATCATTTTTTATATAGGAAATATAAGAAAGAGGAGAGAGAGAGAGATAGAGAGAAGGAAGGAAGGTTGTATTATCACTACTATTGTTGTTAAACTTTATACATAGACCCTGAGGTAGAGTACACGTAGATTGGAATTGCAATGATGTCATAGGGTACATACAGTTCTTACAGTTCTTTTATAATATTGAAAAGTATTGATACTGAAATCAAGAAATCAAGTCAGTAAGAAACCTAAAATCACTGTGTTGGAGCTGCTACTCAAGAGTCCTGACTCACAGGGATGGGGGTTTTGTGCATGTGTGTGTATGTGTGTCAGGGAGAGAGAGAGAGAGAGGACACTTCAGGAAAAGGCCATAGTGCTTCTTGTTTGGGTGCAAGATCAGAGCAACTTTTCTTATACTGTATATAAATTGACAAATCAGCTGAGTGGGCTTATGTATCAGACATATTGAGACAGTTTTTGTGCAGTTTAGTTTTTTACAATAAACTGATTTCATTATTGTGTGCTGTTTGATGAATATCTTACCCATATAAATTAGGTGTAATATCTCTTTTGAGGCTGGCAACAGCTGCTTGTAAATAAGGTAACGTTGGATATTGACAAACTCACTTTTAAAAATTAATTTGCTCTTTAATGGATTTTAATTTTGAAGCAGGATGTGCAGTGTGCTTTCAAAATAAGACGACACACTGTTTATACACCTATATTTTCTGATTCTGATCATATGTCACATTGATGCTGTGCAATGAAACATCCCTATTTCTCAGTTTAAGTGTGTGTGTGTGTGTGAGGATGTGTGCTGTCATTATTTATAGTTGAAGGAGGAATCGGCTCTTACTGTAGTCGTACAATCTGTTCCTTCTCTGTAGAGTGTGTCTGTGTAAACATGATCTGATTAAACAGCTCTTATCTTTGGCCACACTCCCCTAATGCCTACACACACAGGTATTCAGTATGTTGTCAATTGTGTATGCATCTGTGTAGTTGTGTGCGTGTGTGTGCTTGTGCCTAGCACATGTGTGTTTCTATTGTAGAAATTGTAGGGTGTTATCCGTGGGGTTCTTTCGACCTCTTCTCCCCCTCGCGCTCTTGTACCCAAATGCAAGTTAACTAGGAGCTCACGCGTGCATTTTTCATTTTAGACCATGCAGGCCTTCCTACAAGCTCCTTTATCAGTCTCTAGGATACCAACAAGTTACCGTAGCAACCAGGCGAGCCGGCTCCCTCCAAAGAACACGCAGCCATGTAGTCACCTGACCACATCTTGCATATGATTGGATGCTGAGTTTAGGCTATGTCTGTTTCCATACCATTGGTTGGATTGGGAGCTCCAACATCTCCCCCACATTTTCATGCCTCAGACCTTTTTCCTTCTCCCTGCACATGTTGCTTCTCATCTCCCAAATCTGTTCTCTACTCCTCTCTATCTGTCCCCTCCCCCTCGCCTCTCTCAGCCAGCGATCAGACGGTTTTGTTTTACATCACCATAATGCTACAAACACTGCACTGTCTTGCTGCTTATCCAGGGTGGAAAGGCTAAAAGGATATTTTATAAATACATAAGAAGAATAAAAATATATCCTTTTTTTATTCTAGTTTATTCATATACTCACTACTACCTTTAGAATGAAAATGTAAATGTATGTATTTTGGTGTTGCATTATCTTTGATTGTCTTCACGACACAGTCACAGACAGTTTATGCTGAAGCACGCTGGATTTGCTTGTTGTTGCTGTAAGTTATTACTTTGAAGCTTCTTATTCTTTTTAAATGGCACTTGGATCAGGAGTAGATCATCTCATCTCTGGTTTTTGTCGAGGTGGTTTCTTACTTGTATTAATCATGAATCTGTGTGTGGGTTGCTGTGTGTCGAAAGAGGTGAAAGGCTCCAAACTGAAAATGAGAGGGATATGGAGGTTGGAGCACAAACGAGTATTAATGAGATGGTCTGTCTGAAGAACATTTCTTCAAGATGGCGGGGAAAGGACGGGAACATCGCATTTAGTATGTAGAAACATGAATTTGAACTTTACATTGGCACAATTATGACTTTTCTTCTTTTTTTTTACTGTTTTAGAAAATAACACCATTGAATGGAGAATACCACAAATTGTCCTGCCAGTAACAAATGCATTCTTAGGGCCAGAAGTATGTACATGAACCACAGTGCAATTTGCAGCTGGATGTGCATGTCGTCGTGTTTTTGCAATTAGCGTGAAATTAGCGGTTGGAGGTTGGACAAGTTTAAATGAGTACAATCTATGGCTGCGATAACATTGGAAAATGTCCCAAAAGTCCTGTTAGGGGCATTCATTACCTTCTTGTGGGGACATTGATGTTGACTGATGTGTTTGTGTGCTGTAATAATGTTTTCGTCAAAGTGTGCGACAAAATGTAGACTGTGATATAGCAGCTCCATGGAGGCGGAGAAATTTCACACAAAAGGCTTAGTACATCTGCCCCTTAGTGTATGCAGCACACTTTTCAAGAAGTATAACATAACATTAGACACACACACACACACACACACACACACACACACACACACACATACACACACTCACTCACTCACTCACTCACTGGCTCACTCACTCAGTGCCTAGCTGAGAGAGGGAAGAGAGAGACAGAAAGGGAAGAGACAGAGATAGAAGAACAGGGATGAGAGAAACTGGGAAACAGAGAGACAGGAGGGAGAGAGATGAAAAGGAAGAGTGTAAGATGTAGATTGACAGAACAATTTCTTTTTCTCTCTCTGTCTCTCTGCCACTGATCCTCTGTATGCAAATATGCACTTACACACCGCAGACTTGCACATTCCATGGTTAGAGATGAGATGAATGTGTCATACCGAGTTTCGTGCATGCTAGATTATGCAAAGAATTCATGGACAAAATCAGGAATACAACTATGGATCATAATCTCTACACAGGTTTATACAGTGTGCGTTTCAGAATAGGATTTATTGTGACATCCTGCAATCTGGGACATCAGTTGTTAACGTCTTGCAACAGCCCCACATCAAGCAGTGTTTAGGAGATTTCAAAAAGGAAACCATGGCCAGTTTCACCTGTCAGAATAGAGAACTGAGCCCAAATGTGTATGTAGCTGCGTATGCAACAGCTAGTGTAAAGCTACAACCCTATGCTCACATCTTTTGGCTCTGTCCGGTCGTAGGCATCCATTCCTGTGGGGACAGCAGCAGACACAGAAGTGGAAATGTTGAGAATTTTCTAATTCTAATTCCAATTCTAATCATACCCATAAGTATGCGGTGACCAATGTGTTGACTGTCCAAGTTGTGTTGATTAAAGTGCAGGGAAACACCACAGAAAGTGATGACGATCTGACACACGTTCAGCTGCCATGTGCATGCTTGTGATTTTATGGAGAAACTGCTCTTCCACTTTTGCGTTGCTCCTCCTGTCATTCTCTCCCTCTCGGCGGTTGAGGTGAGGACAATTTTTTTTTTTTCCTCCGAGCACTCTGGCTGTTATTGCCTAAGTGTGTTTTAATGATCCTCTCACATAACAGATTATACTCTATGTACCCCGTATCCACTGCTCCTTCCACTGTGGTGTGTATGTGTGGGATGCATGGGTGTGGCTGCAGGATGCCTTGTGAGGGTGGCAACGGAAGCCCCCCCTCCTCCACCCCCCACCCCCCATATACACATACACACGCACACACCTGTGTTGGGGCTCCACTGGGGTGTCTGCAGGAGGGCAGAACAACAATTAAATATTTCATCACTTTCATTATTTAGCAACTGATGTAGAGAGGGAGAGCATTGGAAGGAAGGGAAAATGGGGGGATGTTTCCGAAATATCGTATTCTCCATCCATTACAATAACATGCATTGGAGATTGGAGTCATTTTGCAGTCATTTTGTCATTTTGAAAGTCAGTGTGGCACTTACATTGAAATCCTGCTGTGCAAAATGAGATAAAACAATCATTTAAAACTGTATTTCAGAAAAGCTGAAACCGAAAATGAGAATTTGACCTCATCAGCTCTTCATACTACTCATCTATATTGACAGGAAGATGAAGGAGATGCAAGGAGAGGAAAGGAAAGGAAAGGTTGGAGAAAAGAAAATGTGGTAGATTTAGGAAAGGGATTATTGAGGATAGGCGAGTGCAAGAGATTGGATGGGAGGGAGAGAAACGGAGAGAGGATCAGTGCCAAGATGGCATTCCTGGGAAACGAGGATGGTAACCATAGCAACTGCAGTTGAAAGTCACGTGATGCAGAGGACAGAGAGAGAGAGAGAGAGAGAGAGAGAGAGAGAGGGTGGGGTGTGCAAGTAGACAACAGAGGAAGAGAGAAGGTAAGAGAAAAGAGGTTATAATGAAGTGCCATAATAAAGAGGATGGAGAAGACGACTACATGAGATGTAGAAAGACCAGGAATAAATGAGCCTGTGGTCATCCATTCTCTTAAATCTGATTGTGTGTGTGTGCGCCTGATGTTTATGTGTTTGTTGAGGATTTTATAGGCCACTGGATTACTGATCCTGTCATGTTGTGCTTGTCCAGAGGACGAGAGCTTTAGGCGCAGCATTAGACAGAATGGAAGAGACAAAGAGGGGAGGTGTTATTGACAAGAAGGATGAAGAGGATGATTAAAAGAGTGATGTGGGGTAGAGACACGCAAGGCGAGGGAGAACAGATGCTTGATAGAGAATGCCAGTCATGTTTTTTCTCCAAGGAAGCTGAATGGCTCTTGGTGATAACAACAAACATGCACACACACATAGCAACACACAAAGCAATAGCATGCATGACAGATGGATCTTCTTCTCTGAGCTCAACAGGCCAAATGTAGGTCATTTCTTACAGCTGGGTCAGGTGTTCTTGAGTTTATTTCATCGTCCCCATGCACACACACACACACACACACACACACACACACACCTCCCCACAAGAACACAAAACACCCATTATGTACAATTTATACTGGCTTCCCGTTTGTTCCCACATTGATAATTAAATCCTCACACTTACTCATAAGGCAATTCATGGTTTCTCACCCCATTACCTTAGTAAGTAGTGGTAGTACTAGTAGTATGAGTATTGTTGTTGTTTAGTATTATTATTATTATTATTACATGGAGTTTAGATGTTGGTGTGACAGCAGTGTGATCATGAGACTCAACTCGAGACACTCAACAACATGTTTACACTTTTGGCCCCCATTCTACTTGTCTTAAGATTGTTGGGAAAGTCCAAACTGTTTAATGTGGCTTAAGGTGATCTATCTGTGCTGCTGGGGGCCTATGTAACCTCGGCTTCAACCAACTGATTGAACCCAAACAGAATAAGGATAGGGAGGGAGGGAGAAATTATTTTGTCTTTCTAATCATAAAGTGAAAGCATCCTGATGTCTGAAAATTGCTTTTGTTGCACTGCATTAAGTGCATAATTACAACCCTCTTCTCTCAAGAAGTCTTGTTGTTTGTTGATTTGTAATTAAATTAGCTCTCCATACAGTGTGCCAATAAAAAAATTCTCTGCGGTTACTGCAGCTGGCCCTACATTTTTCTTGCTTACATTAAGATAATTTTAAATACATTTTTAATGACAATTGATTCATGTTTTTGATTAGTGACTGTGCAGTAAGCAGGATAATGAATGAGCTAGTTGGCATTGTAGCAAAATAATTACATTATAAACTGTGTACATATTACACCATAAACTAAATACGTAAATAATGTTGCTGGACTGAAAGGCCACATCTATAACAACTTGTTATATATGTTTTTTCATAACTGCAACATTCTACTAATAACAAATAACAGGTTTATTGAGACATAGGTTAATGGAAGATAGTTACTGCTCCAGTTTCCTTGACAACTGTGTGTGTGTGTGTGTGTGTGTGCGTGTGTGTGTGTGCGTGTGTGTGTGTGTGTGTGTGTGTGTGTGTGTGTGTGTGTGTGTGTGTGTGTGTGTGTGTGTGATACAGAGAGAGAGATTAAAAAGTCTGAATCTAATGTGAATAAGACAGTAGTGTCAAAGGTGCATTCTCTCTCTTCTAGTCTCAAATATTTTATTTCTATACACACATTTGAATATGTACACACACATGCACATGCTCACCCAGTAGCCCCACACTTTCCAGTATGTCCATTTAGACAGTGTCCTTGGCAGTGGATGTGGGTTTAAGTGTGCCTATGGCCCACTGCCCAGCACTTTAAGTGGGAAGGCTGGCACATATTCTGTCTGCGCATATACAACCCCACCTACACAAAAACACAAGAAACACATACATTCCCTCATTCTTCTTCTAACTATTATTCATACTGACACACACAAATACAAACTCTTTCTCATTCCATGTCAGGCACTGAGTGACTTCTAACAGGGAGGAATTTGGGGTGGAGCTTTACTCCTCAATGAAGAATGTTCACATCGAATGGTCATTGTTTCCTAACAGGTCAAATGTTGGATTTACAACAAGATGGGTTTCAGTGTGGATTATGGACTCAATAATAACCATTGATCTTCTATTTTTACAAATATGTTCAATACACTTTGCACAACACACATGCATGGCAACACATACACCTTCAGTCAACTTGTATGCCATCAGGTCAGATTTGTTAAACATACACGTTTTGCATTAACAACACAAATGTGAAGTATTTGCAGTAATGTTTTCTCTGCTATGTTGTGTATTCTTACTGTCGACAAAATTAGACATTGTTACTCTGACACATTCAACCAGCAGCTGAGTGATCTAAGCCCCAGATCGCTGTTAGACACTGTTAGACAGAGACAGATATCACACTTCGAACTGTCTTTGAAAACATCCTCGGGTGACCAAAGTGTGAAAACACCCAAAGACTTTTCCTTTTTTAATTTGATATACAATCCAATGTGTATCCTGTCTAGTCTGTCTTGATGAGAGGCAGAGGTGTCTACCTTGATGAGATGACATACCTGACATCACCTTAATCAAAGCTGCATTGGTTATTGTGATCACTTATATTTTTTGTAATCTTTTTTTTCTCTGCGCTGTTTCACATTATGAGTAATTCTTGTTTCTGATAAGATCTGCAAGATAATTTTCTGTTATGTTTCTCTAAAAAAGAAAAAAAAATGTGAGCATTTATCAGCAGCGTCTTAAAAGCTATTATTTTTGCCTCAGTAGTTCCTTATTGATGAGGCCATACCTACTCTGGTGTAGAAGCTGAAAAATGGTTAAGAAACTATAGAACTATATTTTTTAGACAAAAATGGGGCCTTGTTCCTTGGTGCTAAAGGAAGTTCCAGGGGTGCAAACTGAAACCTTTAACTTTTCCATTACCTTATATATTGCAGGACAGATTGGAGAATTTATTCCGTCTGAAATTGACGGAATAGTAGTAGTCAGTCATACATGTATCTTGTCTATATATTAAGTTAGTATAGTTATATATATTTATAGTTGTTTGTGTTCATGCATCAATGCACATTTAAAAGGTTCAATTGCAAAATATTCCTCACCTGAACACTGTGAGACAATTTTCCAGTACTGATGCACCACTATCATCTGTGTTCCTTATCAATAGGAATTTGTCGGGCTTTTGAATTGGAAATATTTAACAGTATAGCTTTTCAAGGATTCATCAAACACAACAATTTGTTTACGTCAAAGTGGATCTGCCCATATGATTTTGTGCAATGCAGAGTGTGAACAGAGTCGGTCTGCCGGTCATGTGGAATGAGCATAAATGAGCCATCTCAGCAGATCATTAGACAAGATGTGGGTGTAGTCAGTGGAGGAAGATGAGGAGAGACAAGGACAAAGGAAAGCGAAGAGAAGGATGAGGGTCTAATTATAAAGGTCAGAATACAGGATGTGTGTGTGTTGTGTCAGTGAAGCTCCTAAACTGCTGTTTAGCCGCTCATTTCAGCCTTTGCATAACATTATTGTGTTTGTGTGTGGATGAGTGTTTGTTTGGTTCAGGACAGGCACTTTAAGGAGATAAACGTACGATTGGTGTCCTGATGTGCACATTTTTGTTGGTAGGGTTTAACTTTTGGATGGAGACTGGAAGCAGTGCTCTGATTGGTTATTCAATGGAGGGACAAAGGTAAAGAATAAGAGAAAGGACCAGATGCTGAGATGGGGGGAGACGACGAAGAAGAAAATAATGATTGCCTATTCAAGTTCCAAACAGAGATGTTAAGCAGGCAGAAGCATAGTGCAACACGTACAGTATACAGACCCACACACTGACACACATCATACGCTTATTATCATTAACATAAAGTAAAACTGAGAGCAAAACTTGCTCGTAAAGACTTGCCTAAGATCGACTTTCCTTGGATACCATGAACTGGAAACCTTCACAGACATAAAACCAAAACAAGATGCTAAAAAGCTACATTATAATATTTATAGCAGAGGCAAGATACTTGCATACATGCATGCAAGATACATGCATATATTTCATTTATTTTTTTAATGTGTATGTTTAAACAACCTTCAATGTTTGTCAAGCAATTGTATTTTAGTTTTATCTGAATTACTAAATATAGTTAAATCAATAATTTTATTATTGAAATTATACACCTGTTCGGAGTGATATTATATTACAGGTATGACATTATATTATTTTGATATATTATTTATATTTACATAAATATTATGTAATTTCACCTTGGGCCACATCAGCAATATGGTTACCCTCAAAGGGCCGGTTGTAACTGTAAGACAGTATAAATGTAACTACTCAACATATATAAATAACTGTCTTTATTTGATTATCACTAATTCAAGTTACAAAATTGTATGCTATTGTATTTTTTATCCCAGGCAAGGGAAACAATTGTGAGCTGCTGGGAACATGCATGACAGCTGTGGCATTTTACAAAATCAAATGGCTGCACCCAACCTTGCAGAGGGCATACATCCAACTAGGCAGGTGGTTGGATTGCAGTTAACCTTTGACTGCACCTGTAAACACACCTTGAACACATGCACCTGTAATCACACTGAGTCCATTGCTACACATACAAAGTAGTATATGTAATTAACTCAAAATAACAGAAAGAGTTGTCGCAGTTCATCACTATATTGTCCACTATATTGGCGGGGATATTGTACTTCTTCTTCACCGACACTGCCTCATAACACAGAAGACATACTGGTTTTTCTCCTTGAAGCACAAACATGTATTCACTTTCCCATCTTTCATGAAACTGCTTTCCTTCTGCATCAATTTTTCTCTTGGACTTTTTGGGATCGTCAGTAGATTTTCTCAACACCACTTGGAAAATCACCTGCGTTATACGCTGATCTGACGTTGATGTGGAAAGTAAACACTGCATTTTAGTGGCAGGATGCCGTCACTTAGCGGGTCACAGAATCGACACGCATTGTGGGAAATGTAGTTTATGGACAATGTACGCTTTTAAGCAGCATAGACGTTTATTTTGCTCTAGCGAGCCACATGAAATGACGTGGCGGGCCGGATTTGGCCCGTGGGCCTTGACTAAGACACGTGTTCTATACCTTCCAGACAAATGCTGAACACCGAAAAGAAACACAAAATCAGCAAAACAATATTAAAACTGACTTTAGCCTTAAATGTAAAAAATCTCTCTCTCTCTCTCTCTCTCTCTCTCTCTCTCTCTCTCTCTCTCTCTCTCTCTCTCTCTCTTATCACTTGAGAAACTGAGAAACTTGCATGCCAACATCCAGTGTGTGTGTGTGTGTGTGTGTGTGTGTGTGTGTGTGTGTGTGTGGTTGTGTGTCCATCCAGCAGAGTTCAGGGATTGGAAAGCTCACTCTGGCGAGACAGGCCTGATTTTGTGACCATAATTTCCTCCATGTTACACAGTTACAATGAAGGAAATCCATTTGTTCTCCATTCTGCAGTACTAATACCTGTATTTTACTGTAAAATGATATCAATGGTCAGGGTCTTTTTCCACATGGTGAAAAGGCCCAAACCAATTTTTGGTGGGTGTAAAATTGTAAATATATCAGCTGATGGTAGGATTACTTTCTCTAGGTATGAATATTTACAGTCGATCTACATATGTTCATGTGTATCACTGAGCTGATTATTCTGACACTTTGATTCAGTGCACCAATACAATGCAACAATAAATTGTGTGTGAACATTGCGCTGTATTTAAGGAACAGAAACACATATTCCCCTGAGTTCAAGAATGTCGTGAGTGTGACACTCTTATTCAGGACTTGATTGGTCATGCAGCACATGCTTTTTGTTTCAGCACCTGAAATAAATGTTTCATGTTCTTCTATGCTTTATTTATTCATGCAGTATATGGAAGTACATTTACAATAACAGCGTTCCACATTCTTACACTTCCGCACTCTTTATCTACTGAGATTGTTGTAATATTTATGTGCACACGTCAATTCATTATGCGTCATTGTGTATGTACCTCACATTAAGCATGATGACGTTGAGACGATGACTCGTTTAGCTAAATTGTAAGTTGATTGTTAGTGGTTGGCAAGGGGATATGGAAGATGTTTGTGCAATCAAACTGGAAATAATGGCAGCGAAAGCAAATGAGTGACACTCTCCGGGTCTCAACTGTATAAAAGTAATTAAACCTCAAAACAGAACTGAAATTGAAATAGAGCGTCACTAACCGTTCCCTCCTCTAAAAAAAAGAGGAAGAGAGAAAGAACAGAGAGAGAAAGGGAGAAGAGAGTTGACCGAGAAAGGGGCTGACAAAAAGGACAGTCACCCAGGACAGTCAGATTGGAAAGACTGAGAGAAGTAAAGGTGAAAGGAGAAAGATAGAGGGATAGAGAGAAGTACAGAGGAATTGAAATGTGATGCTATTGAAGGACGATATTGAGAATAGCAAAACAAAGCATGGTTATGAGCACAGGTTGATGGAGAGATGAAGGACAGATAGCTCAAAGAATGCAGTGAGGCACGAGGATAGATGGAGGACGGATACCAATATGACAAAGAGGAGGAGAGAAACAATGGAAAGGTAGAGAGATGAGAGCAAGAATGGATGGAAGGGATGGATAACAAGGAAGTAGCCGGAATGGTGACGAGAGGAAAGCGGTGCACATTCAGTTCAAGTTCATAAGACAATATTAAACAGAAAGAGATCAAGGTGCTGCAGATCAAAGCATGGAGTGTGTATGTCATGTTTCTGATGAAATGAGAGGAGAAAGAGGAATAAGTCAAGACCCTATTATAAAGTGTCAGGTTTTAAGTTGCAGTGTCCTCTAAAATACATTTCATCAGTCAGCAATACAGAGGAATTGCTCCGTCTGCGGGGGAAATCTTTGTTGATATCATCAGTTTGTTGTACATTGATGGAGGACGTGAGGTTAGCTCAGCACCTTTCCTTCAGTAAATCATATGAGTTTGTGTGAAGTGTCGAGCGGTTATGCTGGGCTGCTCACTAGTTTACGTGTGAGAGTTTTCTGCTGAAGTCCACCTTTCCTTTTACTTTTGTATCTGTTTGATTTACATTTACACATCATGCCTCAACTTATTGTAACTTAAGCTGTGCCGTCTAGTTTTAATGTCCGGCTGATATTTCACCAAGGAACACACACAAACATGTATTGACACTATCCTGTTTCACTGGGAAAATCATTTAGTTCTATTTAACATAACCCATCGTGATATATTGTTTCAGTGATGGGAATTGTTTGCCTACAATACTGTCACAAACATTAGATAGTAGGATTGCATTGGGCTGCATCAATGCTAAACAGTATTTACAGTGTTTTTATTTTGCTGACTCTGGGATATCCGGCACCACAATGTGCTGTGTATCGCATCTCTGAAAAGTAGGTTGAAGTATTTGATATGTTTGTACTATATACAGCATGCGTAGTTCCCTATTGTCCCACAAAACATATTATTATCAACATTAACATAACTTACATATGATTCTTTCCCAAACTGCTATTGTGTTGCTTTACATTTTAACTCAAACAAAAAGGAAATAATGCAGTCATCCTTGGAATTTTTTTTTAATCTTAAAATAATAATAAATAATAATAATAATAAAAAGCCCAGAAACACAGAGCTGGAGCTGCAGTGTTCTGACAACATTACTGTGAACTACAATAATCTTTAAAGAGCCACGTGCTGGGGAAAAAAACGATAAAGGAGAGCGAGGAGGCAGGATTTCTTATCAACTACTGCAAGCATTTTCAGGTAAATGCTAATGATAGAAAGTAATGTATTGTGCGGTTATGTGTGAACCTGAAGCAAAGTAAACAAAAAGCTCTGAAAAAGTGGTTTGTTCACGAGTAGTCGGCTGACACATTTTTCAGCAAACAACACACAATGACATACTTGTGCTATATAAACTAAACTTAATAACGTGTTGGAAATCATATTGCAGTTACTGATTGTACATAATTGCGGTACACATTTTGCTTAGGCTTGTCTCAAGTTCTCTAATAGTAGTCGTGTTATAGCCTAAGGTGAATAAGAGCTGGACAGGATGAGGTGTCACTTTAACTTTGACTCCCTACTGACCTAAACAACTACTAAACAATTTGCAACCGTGAGCCATCCTCGGTTATGTCACTTTCCACAAAAAAAAGAAACAGTCAGACCATTTTGGCCTCGCAGGACTAAAACAAAGCTCAAGGCAAAGCAGTTTTTAAACAATTTAAACACTCTATTAGTCAAAATGTCCAGCAGCTTTTGCCCACATTGCAGAAGCTGCTGGTCGGTAAACGGGCCGCAGCAGTTTTGTGCTTTGTTTCTGCGTGTTTACTGAGTAAGAGTTTGTAATGACACCTCACTGGGGATTTAAACTGATGATTTTATGAATCATTTTATTCACAGTAGAGAATAAATGGAGCAAAGGGAGCTGGTAATGTTGTGATCCTCTTCATCTTGCTCTTTCCTCCTGTCATCTGCTCTCATTCCTCCTGCAAGCAAATTACAACATACAACCCTATAACTCTAACACAATTGTTAAGTGAAAGTATTTTTTTACTTTCCCCTTTTTTCATAATTGTGACATGAGCTACGCCTAAATTCACCTCCTGTAATTGTTGTATTCTTTAACCCCCTTCTGTCTCTTTTTCCTTCCCCAGCCATGATACGAAATGGTATATCTTTATTGTAATATCTGCTATGTGGTTCTGCATGTTTGGATATTACACATTGACAATGGAGTTCACATTTCCTTTAAAAAGGTTCCCCACCTGTGTTTCACTTGTTCCACCTATAGTCATTGTGGATCTCTGCAGGGTGTAACTCTCAATGAATTGAACATCAGTGCACTAATGACACAGTGTAAAAAGTGTATTATGTGTATTCTTGGTTTAATGATATTACATAAAAGATAGCACTTGGTGACACCTTTACTGTCCTCTTCTAGGCGGACGCAAAGATGGTGTGTGATGTGGTGAGTCGTATGGAGGACACGGAGCCTTACTCTGCTGAGCTGCTCTCTGCCATGATGCGCCTGTGGTCTGACTCAGGCATCCAGGAGTGTTTCAGCCGCGCTCGAGAGTACCAGCTCAACGACTCAGCGCAATAGTAAGTCATGTAGCCTTTCATGTGTGCATGCGTGTATGCGTGTGTACACAACCACCAATAACATAAAAACCTTACACTGTGAAACTGTCTATAAACTGAGCTTAGGTGTGTTTACGTTCCTCTTGTAGGTTTTTGTGGGTGTGTTTATAGTGCGTGGTAAGACAAGTGTGCGTCTGTCTCATGTCATGTGTCTCCTTGTTTGCGTCCCCATCACTCGACCGGGTCCTGGTTTTCCAGTGCCGCACCGCCAACACACTCTGAAACGCACACGTCAATACACACAGTTATTTATAACCTCCTGAATGGGATCATATACTTGCTATTAAAACACACATGATCAATCACTGTTACAAGGCAAATGCTTGATTTATGATATATGTCTGTGTGTGGGTGGAGAGAGAGAGAGAGAGAGAGAGAGAGAGAGAGAGAGAGAGAGAGAGAGAGGGAGAGAGGGAGAGGGAGAGAGAGAGAGAGAGAGAGAGAAAGAGCACCAGCTTTCCATTAGAGAGAGAAGCAAGATGGAGCTGGTGGTATTGTGGGGCTGTGTTGAATGAGCGAAGCCAGAGCGACAGGCAGATATAGAGCGAGCGTAAACAAGTTGCAGTTCGGTCATTACCTACAACTGGCATGTTTGTGCATGTAACCCGTCTTTAATGGCACAACATACATTCAGTGAAATTCCACACAGTGACACAAAGAAGAATGAGTGGAGCAGAGTGAAGGAGTCATTTGTTTCTGTTAGTACCACACATACGATACGTCACTCTGACAGGGTGCAACTACTGATGCAACCTGCTGAAACTCCACTTTTTATTCGCACAAAGATATTTTTTACGAGGGCAAGTATTGTAGTAAGCATCATAGTTAGCAGTAATAACCTAATAGAAGTCAACTGGGCATTTCAATTATCTCACATCACACGTCTTTGGATTTGGAGCATAATATTTAGAACAAATTATGATCACGACTACAATTAGTGGATTTGTGTATATCAATAAAGATTATATGGAGATATAAATATTCCCATCAGTCAAGGAAATTGGGCCTTTAAGAAGAACTAAACTACAAACAATGTGACATATTTTGGTCATTTCTATTTTCTGGATTTTCTTTCTACTCAGTGACCATAATATCAAGATTCTTCACCACTTAACATCTTGTAATTGTTGTTTGGACTGATCTGTATTTATGCAATAGCCATGTCTTGTCATGCTCTTTGTTGCTCTAGGTAGTGTGTGTGTGTGTGTGTGTGTGTGTGTGTGTGTGTGTGTGTGTTAAATGTCACATTAAAGATTGATGCATACTTCCTATTATATTGTGGCCTGTGGAGCAGAACCAGCCAACCAGCCAATGAACTGATAGGACAGATATCACATGAGGAGGCCTTTGTGTGTGAGTGTGTGTGTCTGTGTGTGTGTGCATGTATGTGTATGTGTGTGGCCTTCCTCTTTCTTAAAAAAATCTCTAGCAACGGAATAGACTTGATGGCATTTCTCCAAAGCTAAGATATTTTGTCAGCATTGTACATTGAAATACTGCGGCCATTGTGGGGTGGGTGCTTTCGAGTGAGTATGTGTGTGTGCGTGGGTGGGTGGGTGCATGCATGTGTGTGTGTGTGCACATGCAATGTGTGTTTGTACTGCATAGAAGGCAGAAAGGTCTATTATGAAGTGCGGCCTGAAGCCACATATCTCTCAATCATACAAATGTGCTGACCTATTTTCCATAGTACACACAAACACACACAAACTGTATCTGTCTTTATATTGACACATTTGTGCCTTTTTGACACACACAGGTATGTTCACACATTTTATTTAACACCTTCACATACAAACACACTTAAATTTGCACTCTGTACAGACATGTGTGAAATAACACCGTATAACAGTGAAGTAGGCACACTGGATAGGATCATAGCATCATTTAATACTTACATTGCAAGTGTATAGTTGTTCACAAATTAGTTTAATATCAGAGAGAGTAGCATAATTGTCCATTCTTGATGAGAGATATTGATTGTGTGAACATTGTGTGCTGCATTAGATTATTGAATATTATTGAACATCCACCACTGTTGTAATGGAAACTACTTAGGCCACAGTAAATTTGAATCGATAAACATCCTCATCTTGTACTGATGGGGTTTTGTTAATTGGCTTTTGCTGCTTCCTAAAGCCAGCTACTCATTCTTCATTCAGTCTTACCATATATTGCTTATTAACAGCCTGCGCTTAATATTTAGGCGCAGCTGTGTGTTTTGGTTTAGTTCAGTTGGCGGACGGTTTGTTTCTCTCCTTGGGGAGGTTTACTAAGGCCAGCAAATCAAGTCCTCAGAGACCATTTAAAGGAAGTGGTCTTGGTCCGGCCACAAATAGCACAGAGAGGGTGGAGGTGCACATTAATTTTACCCCACACCTCTGAATTCCTATTGCAAATTGGGTGCTGTTGTCATGACGTATCAGCCATATCAGTCTATGTCCTCTCTGTCGATAATATTCTCCTGTTATCTGTCTGAAAGTAGCACCTCTTTTATGTTTTGCTTGGCATATGGCCCTAATGATCAATCCCGTCTTTGTTCCATGTTATTTTGGTCGTTCTTCCTGCTTTGATTTTACCGCTTTGATTGCCAAATTTCTGTATGAAAGCAACCCAACATACCTATTTTAGTACATGATTCAGAACAAAGCTGATCAACTATGAATACAAGTCTGAAAATCTTTTAAATATTAGAGAAATCAACCTCTCAGTGCTGATGCCTAAGATATGGATCTAGAAAAGGGGTCTCCAACATGTCGCTTGCCGTTTCTGAGTAACTCGCTAAAGGTTCAACGAATAGGTACATTTGACAACAGAGCGTCACTTGATAAACCTGTTGAAATTTTTATCCCGCGAGACAGACCGCAATCGCAGTGCAAATGTTGAAGCGTGCAACCCCCCAACCAGCTGCAACCCCGATTTGAAAAGATCTGCAGCACAAAGCGAGCTCAAACCAGTCACAGCAAAGATGTGCTGATAAAATGTATAATTTTTGCAAAGAATAAATTAATTTAGAAATGATGTTACACAGTATTACACACTTATTGATGATGATTGATTGATGATTAATAATTCCACCATAAGGGTGATTTGTAACCTTATTTTTTTTTTTTTTTTTCTATGAGATTAATATGATATAATGATGACACGGAAAAATAACATGCTCATCTTGCTGAATTTAAGATTCAGCAAGATGATTAAAGATTAAGTTTTTGATAGAAAATGTGAGTGTTGGATATATCAACATTTGGAAATGTTCACAAGAACGCTTATTCAGCTGGTTTGGGTGGAGAGTCAACCATGTGAATAAATGTTAGTGATAATGTGGAACATGAGGAGCTTTCGTATACTTTATTTTGTCAAATTAGCTCTCAGAAAAACAAAAGGTTGGAGACCACTGCTCTAGATGATGTAATATTTGGTAGTATTCTGCTTTTAATTACGTTACTTATTTAGTGGGGGCATTAATGATTTTACTAGGTTATATCGCGTTACATCATGTTGGTGCATCTTCCATAGAAGTGATAACAAAATTTGACAAAATGTCACTGTTGCAAGCATATTTTACCATCTAAGGCCCAGTTACTTAGCAACAGCTCTGAGGCAAGACCTCAACTGGACTGCAATAAATGTACCATACATCAGCTTCTGTGTATATTTTCACCCACCATAAAGCGTAACTGAAATATATTGGTTTGTTTGGTCATGTTTTACAGATGTTGTAGTAATTGTGAAACATGCTGTTGACAGAACTCAGACTAAAGCATTTGGCAGCTACTGTACTATGATTTGTTGTCCTTGGTTTTATTGCTGTTGCGAGTCAGACACCAATGTGATAATGTAAGATCTGTGCACTTAAGTTAATTAGAGAGCAGTATTACTGTACCACAACCCTACCTCCACTCCTTGCTACATCCCTTTTACTCTCTGCTGCTCTGAATACCTATGTCTCTCCATCATATTTGTTTCTTATTCTAATACAAATTTCCCCACAAAATAGAAAGTCCTCTCCGACAAGTGCCCCCTTTATATTTAGCCAATAATTACTGATCAGTGCAAGCACTCACATTAATAGTCTGCAGTCGAAGAAACACTTGCGATTTTAAAGAGAGAGTCTTTCATTGGTTTTTGTATGTTTAAACATGTAATGTTGATAGAGTTGCATTGAATATCACAGATAGCGGAACAGTAGAAGCTTGCAAAAACTTAAAAGAGCAAGAGTTAAATACTGCTCATAACATAATATTAGCATTTTATTAGTGCAACTGTGTGTCAAATGCCATTTCTGACTGAGAAGCAGCTGCAGAGTGGAAACAGGGGAAATACTGAGAAGAGACATTGCTTTTCAAAGCGGTTTCATCCTCCCACAGTAGTAAAGGTCATGACAGTCACATTTACAAGACTCAACCATAATAACAGACAGTTACCCTGACCTTTGTTTTGAAAATATCTAAGTGGAGTCTATTTGTTTTCATTGTTTCTTTGCTGATAATGGAGAAAGAAGATTGATAGTTCAGTAGCCATATACTGTATACTGTAAGTGCAACAATGTTCAATCACTTCCCAGCATACTCCTTCAGAGAGTACACAGCATGCATTATATAATGCCTATGACCGAGATAAATATAGTAGCACTCTTTGACCAATGTACGTTAAGTTCCATCTACTAATTCTAGTGGCTAACTCGGCTATGCTGTGCTTGGCTCAAGCCCGGGTCGTCGCGGTCTCTATTTTTTTTTCCCTTTCTCTCTCTCCACTGCATACTGACCGACATGCAGTGATGTGGGTAATTGTAATTCCACAGATGTTGCTAAAACCAATAATCTGAGATCGGAATTGTTTTTAGGTTGTTTGGCGCTGTACAGCTACTATTTTAGTGAGTCACAGACAACGGGATCATACCAAAAGCTAAAGAAGTCAAGCTGCATGTGACAGCTTTCTTGAAAGAATCATATGATCATGCTCACACATACTCATACATAAGCAGGACAAGGGATTCAGTCTTCAGAGACAGCATGTAATCGATGATTTGCTTAGAAAAGAAGATGAATTGGGTGGAGAATAGGAGGTCAGAGTAAGATCACTTATTGCTAAAGTGCATTTTCACAACTGTTGGACTTGGGTCTTGGACTTGGACTTTCCCACTCAGTGCATCTTTGTGCGGTCCTAAACTAACCAATGTTCACTGTGTGAATAGTATCTTACCCAGTTTCAAAACTGCCATTGATATATTTGTTGATATTTGCATAGAAAAAACATCTATACATTATTGGTATACCGCAGGGGTTCGCAACCTTTCGAATGAAATGCTGAGCTAAAAGTCGTGTTCAATCAGTGTGTCATATCAGCAAAACAAGTCTCCATTTACTTGACATGACATCATACAATCCATTGTAGTTATCATTTCAACCACACCAACCCTCCACTCATCTTGTTCATTGTGTTTGTCATTACACTCACTCATTCTTGTGTGTGTGTGTGTGTGTGTGTCCCATTTCAAAATATATGTCATTTACTTACTTTTATATCAGAAGCCAATGTCATAAAGGTGCATTAACATTTCTGATTGGCTATGTCAGAGCTGATGGTGGATGCCCGTTTTAAACTTTTTCTCATTTGATATTCCTTCGAGACCTTCAGCTGTTGTAAAGCTGTCGCTGTTCACCTACCCACCACCTAACTCCATCTTTCTCTCTCCATTTTCAAGAACAGAAGCAGCATCTGCAATTATGCTCTTAGATACTGGTAACACTCAAGACTCTGTGATGTGTGTGTGTTTGTTCGTGTGCAGCTACTTAGACAGCCTAGATCGGATTGGTGCTACAGACTACCAGCCGACAGAGCAGGACATTCTGAGGACCAGAGTGAAGACCACGGGCATTGTTGAGACGCACTTCACCTTCAAAAATCTTCACTTCAGGTCAGTGTTTTCTCAAGATGGTGACTTCTGCGTTGGAAATTGACTCACACCTTTACTGCAATTAATGCTATTCCTGTGTTCATGTCCACATCCAATAGGAGGAAACAGAACTCCAGTGTGTACTTGTTGGAATTAAATCCTTTGAAGTGTCTATATTTATGATTGTCTGCCTTTAATGAGATCTCATTCAAGTAGATTAAGAAGCTGTGGGATTGATGAGTTGGAAGAAGGGTATTTTGGGTAATTGGAAGAAATAAGAGGAGAAAGAGAAGAAGGACATTTATTGTAACCCCCTAATTTGATTAGCTGAGCATATTACTTCCCTACGTTCATAAACGTATTCACTCATATACGGCCGAGAGGTTAATAAACTGTAGGGACCCATTATTTTTCTGGATGGACGCACCATTGCACTTGGCTACTAATGTCTCTCTCTTTCCTCTCACTTTCTGTCTCTCTCTGGCCAACGCCAGATCCACAGATGCACACACATGAGTAGGTGTGCTGGATGCTCTGTTGAAAAGCTTAAATATTGTCTCTGTCTATTACTGGCAGTTTGCACTGTGTGGGAGGAAGCAATTTCCTGGTGTTGTTGCACCAGGAAAACCATGACTGTAACTGTACTGGGTGTGACGAAAACTGCAGTCCATCTACTTCATATTTAGTTATGTAATAAATGTGAAATAAGATTTAAACTAAGGCCCATGTAGAAGTAGTTTTGGGCTGTCATATTTTACAATCATGACACTAGCGTACTCTTTTGTTAAATCAAACCAAATTTGTGGTCCAAGCTTGCAGTATGGGACACGTCCACAATTTACTGCACATGTACACCTGAAAGTTATCCACCTCCAAATAGAAGATAATAAAGAATTCTGCTTTTATATGTATTTTATGTGCGCCTTTTTGTTTGACCATCAGGCTGTTTGATGTGGGGGGTCAGAGGTCAGAGAGGAAGAAATGGATCCACTGTTTTGAGGATGTGACGGCCATCATTTTCTGTGTGGCGCTCAGTGGATACGACCAGGTGCTGCATGAGGACGAGACCACGGTAAGGACGGATGGATGGAAGGATGTTCACATATATTCTGTATGATCTTACAATGTCTCTCTCTTACATGTGGCCTTGTGATCCCATAATTAATAAGTTCCAGAACATAGAAACAGTATTAAAAAGTGTCTAAGTTGTGTTCATGGTTCTGAATATCTGAGACGAATGTATTCATGACATTCTCATATGCACACACGCACATTTCTCTCCTTGACACTTTTCTCTGCCTTTTTAACTCGTGTCTCACTTCTCTGATCAGCAGTGGGCCAGTCCTCATAAATCCCCAAACACTGCATGTGAAATCTGATACTCTAATCCTTCTGGGTCTCCTTTTCTTGTGTCTTTTCTTGCTGGTCATGCAGATTGTTCTGCGTGTCACAGCAGAAAATGTAAATGATTTACGGCTTACCAGTTAATATTCACAATAGCTTATTTGTTTAATGAAATATTAATTCTACATTCTTTGAAATAATAAAAGATCAACAAGCAGTTTGATATCACAGATGTAACAAACTCAATGTGACAGAAGCCAGGAACACACACACACACACCCATCCATCTCTTGTGCATGTGCTGCAAAATGTTCTCTACGCTATACAAGGCATCGGTGTATACACCTCTTATTATTCTCTATGCAAAGCATTTTTGCCAGGGTTGAGATAACAAACACGCAACATCGATCCAAACCAACCTAAGTTACATAAAGGGAAGAACTACAGTAGCTTACATATAGCGGGTTGCTCCAACAGCAAATCATGCTAACTACTGAAATAGGTTCCATAGGACTCTACAAATGGATAAAGCTGAAGTACCGTGCAGAGTAACAAAGTGGTCATTCTTGTATAAAATGTCAGAACCTCCTGTGCCACCGAAATTATGAGGCCGTCCAACAACCTAAAACAAATAAGCTCATTTGAATACACAGTGCTCAACGCTGCATTCATTGCTATTTATAAGCTTGAAGTGTGCTATCTGATAGTTGAAAGCAGGAAAATCATGTGCAGTAGCGGCTAATTATGCATATGTCATCAGGCTTCCCTGTGAGCTAGGAGCACCAGGGGAACATCATCTGAGCGGAGGAAACATCCATCATAAAACAAACTCAGAAACTGCTCCTGGCTCCTTTTTATTCTTTCATGGTATGGTACAGTATTTTGTTTTTGCAGCACATACCTGAGCCATAGGTTTTTTGGTGCCAGTCAGCTTCAAAGACCACATGCTTCATTCCCATCCTTTGACTGATCATTTTGCAGTGACATGTAATAAAAGATAGATAGAAGTGATTGGTTTCTCCTCTGATCGTGTCTCAGCCGACTAGAATGCATTAGAGCAGTGGTTCTCAAAGTTTTTACATCAGGTACCACCTCAGAAAATATTTGGCTCTCCAAGTACCACCACTATGGCCAATGTTAAAATACATTAGCATAGGTCTACTCGGTTGCTATGCAAAGTGCACACAGGAAGCAAATTTATTCCTCATAAGAATATTATTTATTTGGACCTTTGTCAGTCACAGCCACATTGTACACTGTAGATTGTACACAAGAACTCTCTTATATGAACAACTCTCCTATATGGGGCAGTCCCCCTTACACCCACATCATGTTCACACACACACACAAACACACACAGAGCATGTGAGAACATTAATAACAGCTGTATTTCATTCACAAACAACGCATACATACACACACACACACACAGCATGTGAGAACATTAATAACAACTGCATTTCAGTAAAAAAACACAAACAACTGTACTTCAAACACACAGCATTCTGGCAACTGTTTATAACTGACTTACTGTTCACCAATTGTGTGCGGCTTACCGGCTTTCGCTAACGCAGAGGCTGGGCACGATACGAAGCCTCTACAGGTGTACCACAGAACTGAATCATGCATTTAGACTGCCTCAGTTCATCACGTTTACGTACAAAAAAATCCACTGGTTTGTCTTTCAGCGCTGTGTGTTTGGTTGTAAGATGCCGTTTGAGATACGATGGTTTCATGGATTCATTGCTGAGAACATCACCACATACATCACACACTGTGGCTTTGGCTCTTCCTCCGTCCCGCTCCAGCTGAATCCAAGGTTGATGTAACTCAGGTCATATTTCCGTAATGTTTTGCGCTTTTTGCAGCCAGCTACCAGTGCTGTGGACACTTCACTCCTACTACTGATGTAGCTGCTAACGTTAGCACTCAGTTCACAGACGTCCAGGCTGCTTAAAATATCCTCCTCCTGATCCGCAGATTTCGTCCTTTAAGTTCCCCTGTGGAGCCATGACTTTATTGTATTTGGACCACTCATACTTTATTTTTACTATCTCTGCTTACCATCTAGCCATCACAGTTAAGTTTAGCCTGTAACAGCTAATAGTACCACTAACAGCTAATAATACCACTACAGGGAGCCCGCGTACCACCAGTGGTACGCATACCACAGTTTGAGAACAACTGCATTAGAGAGACGTCGTGTTTTAATTAACGGGCACATTAAACTACAAATCTCTCCCTCTTTTACACTGTTGTCCTCTGGCACATGCCACCGCTGCAATACTGTCATTCTGAGATTGCAATAAATCAATAACTTCAGCAGACAGCATGAAGTAAGATGCATATGAGACTGAGCAAATATTTGTGTGAGAAAGCATTAATGCAACTACAGGATGGCTAGTAAATGTTTGAGAGCTTGCTGATCAACATTATCTGTAATTTTTTAAAGGCCAAACAGCGGCGTGGGAGGTATAATTACCAGGCAAATAATCAACTGTTTTCCAACAAGCTCCCACATCCTCTGTTAGTTCCACAATACTTCTGCTCTATGGCATATGATTCGGGAATTACAAGTTCATTCTGATAAATGTGACGATACATAAGTTAACGTGCGTATCAATTTCAGTCTCTAGATTAAAATCGGCTGATATGACTGATTTTCCTTTCAGGTAGAACATAGAACAAATTCACCAGTTATACCATCACGTCTGTTCAAGGCAAAAGCGATTATACAATCATGATTTGGAGGTAATTTCGACTAAACGAGGTCACTGTCATTGTAATTTCTAACTTTCAGCATCATAGAGAGAATTTGCTTTCACTTACCAGATACAAAGTTTAAAAGACTCTTAAAGTTACTCTACGTGTACGTTTAATTAGATACAATTATGCTCCCTGTTGCCTGAAGTGTATTTTTAAGTTGAAGTAGCTGAGGTAATGTTGTGGAAATACAAATGTAGAGTTGAAAGGAAAAATAGAGCCAAAAGGAATTAGATCACCGTCATTGAAGTGGAACATCACATAACTACTCGGGAATATGCAGAAAATACTTTAAGGTTTTATTGTGTTGTTCAAAACTGCAACGGCAATGTTCAAGTAAATGAACAGGGTTCTATAAGAGATAAGAGTACCATAACTAAGTAAAACCTCAAATGTGTGCTCAGTTATGTGTACTAATGCTACTTTATTCAAGCCAATAATACCAGAAAGAAGTGTAGTGACAGATTATACTAAGATCATTTGTGTAATATAAACTGGTTTTCTCAAAAGAAGTCACAACATTGCACATACAATTAAGCATGGAGGCAGGACAGGTTAGGAGGTAGCGATAGTATGACAAGGGTATGCATGTGCCAAATACCCATGTTGGACCATAAACAATGTCCTCGCCGAGAAAAACTTCTCAATGATGCACCAATGCTTTACTTGTAGATAGAATTCAAGGATCTGTCTGCAGTGTGGAAACGCACAAACCAATGTGCCACATTTGCGTCATAATTGCCTTCATTCTCTTGAAGAAATGCTTGCATTGTGTTTGTCGCCGCCTCTCACTGTCTTGTTTCTGAGAAAATGCTAACCTAAGGCCGTTTATTTGTGTGCATGCGTGCGTGCGTGCGTGTGTGCGTGCGTGCGTGCGTGCGTGCGTGCGTGCGTGCGTGCGTGCGTGCGCGCGTGCGTGCGCGCTGGTGCAGTTTTCTATATTGAAAAGTGCTCTTCATGAAAACTGAAATCCCTCCTGCCTGTAAAGACTTTCCTTTCAGCAATGTGTGCAGATTTATGTGCAAGTGTATGTGTATGTGTGGGTGCGTGGTGTTTCCTTGCTAAGCTACGCTCGGCAGCAACCTCTGGCTCCTTCCACTCCTCCTGTCACTCTCACCATCGTCCTCTATAAACAATCAGCACTCAGATGTTCTACAGAAGCCCCACCCACAGACAGGTATGAAACCTCCTGATAGGATGATACGCATGTTCAAGGTTGAAGGCAGCGCCTCTCTCTCTTTCACCCAGAGAGAGATCCTGCTTTCAACTCAATCTTAAAGAGGGAAAGTCTGAGATGTTAGTCTGCCATTTTTCTTTACTTGGCATTAGTCTGACAATACTGATGCATGTCTGTAATTACTTTTTTTTGGTGTGAGAATGAAAACTACTTCTCACCCGCTAGCTTTCTCTTTAGCTTCTACAACACAGCTAACAAAACCATTGGAGAGAGTTTATTAATTAAATTGTCAGTAGCCTACTGGGCAAATTGTTTCATTTCACGTTACCATGTAACATATACAGCAAGTGCATAGCAAGCCAAATGTGCATGCCTTTGTTTGTGAGTGTAACGATTCCCTTTTACTTTAAACACACATACACACCCAGCACACCGCACCAACATGTGCATGTTAACAAGAGGAACTCAAATGTTCTCTTCTGCTTTCTAGATTTCCCTTTCTTTACTTATATCCTCTTTGTGTTTTCATGCTCTATATGTAGTGTGTTCTTGATTTGCGGTCTGAACTGATCCATTTGTGTACAAATGCAGTATGATTATCTGGGTGTTACAGATATTAATGTTTGTATTTATTTAACCCCTGCTAATGTCCCTGTGACAGAACTGCATGCACGAATCTCTGAAGCTCTTTGACTCCATCTGCAACAACAAGTGGTTTAACAGCACCGCCATCATCCTCTTCCTGAATAAGAAGGACCTGTTTGAGCGGAAGATCAGCAAGTCGCCGCTACGCATCTGCTTCCCTGAGTACTCTGGTACATTATCTATTACTGTGTATCTGCATGAACACTAGGTGGCACTGTGGCAGCTAAGGCCTGGAACAGAATAAAACAACATAAATTAAAGTTAAACAGAAATAGAGCGGGTAGGAACAAAGCAATGGTGAGAGTAAGTGTTACTGAGAGTGCAAATGAGAGGTGACTGAGTGTGAGAGAAACAATAAAAAACCAGAGACAAGGAAAAAAAGAAATGTGAGAAAAGAAGAGGCATCTGCAAAGCAAGAGTGTGGGAACGCAAGACAGAGAGGGAGACCTAAACGGCAGAACTGTGGGAAAGAGGATTAGGATTCCAAACCCGTTTCCTCTCCTCCTCTTCTTCCCTCCTCATCCTTTGTCATGCCAGCCTCTGTTCCTATTCTAATGAAGTTACAGCTGAAGTAGGCAGACCACTGTGTTGCTAATGGCTGAGAGCCAGAAAGGTGTTTATGACACAAAAATCACTTCAGGGCTGACTCATACCACAAGCATTATAACTATTTAAAGCACTGCAGGCTCAATTTTTGCATCATGAGCAGGACTAACTCACAGATGATAATGACTATTAAGCTCTTTAAAATTCATCAATATGCAATACAGTTTGATTAATGGTCAGACTCATAAGGCTCTAAGCCCTAATATCTGCAGCTGTACAGAGACTTTGATACATGGACAACATGGGAAACTCAGCCAAAAATAATACACATGAATTTGTCAATCCCCTGTGCTGCAGGACAAAATCAGCTGTTAAAGCTTGGCTGTCTGTAAACACAGTCCTTCACACACCACTGAGTGCAACTCCACAGAATGTGCACTGAGCGGAAAGGTCAAGGGTCACATTTTAGGAAATTCTGACTGAGCCGTTATGGATTTTTCCCCCAGTCATTCTACTGATAAGTCAGCTTTAGCCAACAGTGGAATGTCTCAATTGTAGACTAATGTCTCTCTCTCTCTCTCTCTCTCTTTCGCGCTCTCTCTCTCTCTCTCTCTAGGTCCTGACACTTATTTGGAGGCTTTAGAGTATATCAGGTCTCAGTATATGAGCAAGAATAGATCACCCAGCAAAGAGGTCTACTCCCATGTGACCTGCGCTACAGACACCAACAACATCCAGTTTGTCTTTGATTCTGTCACAGATGTCATTTTAGAAAATAACTTGCAGAGGTGTGGTCTGTACTGACGACCTGTACATCATCACACAGTAACCAGACACCAACTAGGTTTGTGTTGTCATCATGTGTAATTATGAGGTATTGGCTGTAATGATCTGCTTCACCACCTGATAACTGTTTGAATTAGTTTTGGGATTGTGTGGGTGATTGAATGAGTAATCGACTGATTAGAAGTGTTTGAATCCAACTCTCTCTGAATTCTGCCTCCACATTTTCTCCTTGCTCTCACTCACCTTTGCCCTTTAATACAGCCACATTGTTACTAAGTAGATGTGAGGAGACCGAGATTCCAAAAGAGGAACCAGTAGCACCTCTCTGCCACACTGACTGGGTGTGTCCATTCAAGTGGCTCAGTGTTATGTCTGTTACACAGTACAGCTAGATAGATGCACAGTTCAGAAAGAGACCCTGTGCTTCATTATATGCTTGAGGCATGTTGCTGAAAAGATTATGGCTTACTAACCAAGTTAACCAATCAAAATCTGATAAATCCCATAGTTAATACATCTAGGATCCCATTAATTAATGTACACCTGGTGGTGTTGGTATTCCTGTGTCGCTCAAAGCCCAGCTGTGTTCCCACTGAGCACATAGATTCAAAAGCACTAACACGGCCGATTAATGTCTCACTGTCCATTCATCTCATCTCAGTATCCCCATCATGTTTTTTTTTAACGCAGCCATCAGTTTGAGTAGAGCGAAGCCTCACTTATTGAAACCCTGTGGGAAGAGAATGTCCAGAGTAGAAAGTGCAATGGGAGCTTTAAGCATTGTTATGAGATGTTGAAGCTACACAGTTGTTTTGCGTATTATTTTTATTTTTTATCTCATTGTTTCACAGTACTCGTTAGACCACTTGGAATAATCAAGTTGTTTTGTAATGAAGCTGTTTCCGTATAAAGTGGAATCATTTTGTTGAAACCTTAGACTGATTTTGTTGTAGTCCTCTTCTGTTTTGTGAGGTTATTGTGATTCCAGATAGAGCGCGGTCTGCAATTATTCTTCCTCCCTGTGGATGTCACCCCTGGTCTTATTTTCTAATTGATTTTTGCATGCTCTCATGTTGCAGCATCCATGGCTTCAATATAAAATCACTTCAAAGAAAGAGTTACAGGGGATAGTGTGCTGACTCAACCAGACAATTCCCTGATAGTGCTTCATTGGAAGCATTGATTTTATACAGCCCAGGGGCTGCCTATATTGTATGGAGCCGGAAAGTGGAATATTTCCTTTGTCCAGCACTCCGCCTTAATGAGGAGGAAAGAGTTTTGAAGGATTGTTTGATGGTGTTTGTATATGATCCTCTGGAGGCCTAATGACAGCCTTGTGACTATTGTTTTAGCCTTGATGGTGTGTTTTCTGCTGAGTGGTTTCCATTTTAGTTGCATGGTAGATGAGGCAGTTGGGATACAGTCTAGCAGAGCAGAAAGGACATATAATGTGATCAGATGCCATGTTTAGCTTTTCTGAAAAAGCAAGTTCAAATTTGAAACTAAATTATTTACAACATTCAATAGAACTGGGACACATTCATATTTACCGGATGACTGCTTCACTGCTATGAGCTCTCCCTGGCAAACAAAGGTAGAGCACTATAGGTGTGTGGCCATGTCAGAGAGAACATCAGTCTGTGGGTCTTGTGGTGGAGTCTGTATCTGTGGATTAATTACCCAGAAGGCACCTGTCTACCCTTTCCACATACAGGCCCTAGAGTCTAAGGCTGAGTGTTCCAGTGTCTAGGGTCTAGACACACGCAGACACACACATGCACATGATCATGTAGGGAAGACACAAACACACCCAAGGGACTGAAAAATGTCATAACATCTTACTTGAAAGTGCCAAATGAGTGTACCTTATCCAGAGAAAGGCCCCTCGTACATTTTTTCTTACTTTTGTCAAATAGTGTGCCGCTATCATGGCTGTATTTCTTTCATCTTGTATTCTGATTTCAATTGCGTTCCATCACTTGCTCATGGAACGCTGCTGCTGTGTCCATGTATGCCTCCTTCAGCAGCTTTGGTCGCACAAATAATTTTGTTTATCGCGTGGCCACTCATGAAGGCAATTAGGCAATTAGATATGGGCTCTTTTTATGTATGACTGTGCCCAGTTGGAGCTCCACAACAATCAGCTGGTGGAATTTCCATGCAGAGGAAGTTACTAAACTCCATTTCACAGAGATGAATGTGAGGGAATGCTTGCATCAGTCCGTATTTGCCCGTAAGAAAGGCAGCGGACTGTCCAGGCTTTGTCTTTCAGTTTCTTCCATGTCTGTGTTAACCTCAGGCAGCACACAGAATTGGGTGTAGCCATGTTTCCTTGCTAAAACTCTATCACTATATATAACCTCGCATTTAAAGTCTGTTACCCCTTAATCTATTTGAAGTATGTGACCTCACACACAAAACCAAAATCTGATTAAAGGACCTGATCATTTTGTTTCTTATGTGGGACCTTTTGCTACATATGTCCCACAGCCAGACATTTTCCATATTGTGCATTCTGTATTTGGGAATTGTGTTCTTCCATACCGGTAGAAGTATAAAAATAAAAAGGAAAGGAAACATATAGAAGTCTAGCAGATATTGTAGCTGTAAGTCTCAAATATGACAACATTCCTTGGATTTTGTTTTTTCAGAGTCTATGGATAAGTTATCTCACCCTCTCTCTCTCTCTCACACTTACGTACACAGAGAGACACACAAACTAGCACTTTATAAGGTGAAGACAGATTGATGCTTCCAATTAGAGGACAACTGTGTTTGTGTGTGTTTATGTGTCTGTGTGCGTGAGGCGAGTGTCTGCAATCACAACCTGTCCCTGCTTCTGATAAATTGCAAATAAACACCAAACCATCAAAGGGAAACAATATTAGCAGGTGAGGACGAGGAGAGGGTGGGTAATGTTGTTTATGTGCTGCTTCAGTCTCCATAATAAATAATGGACTCCCAGAGGTTGAGATGAGCTGTGATTTATGGGTAAAGCAGTCTGGGGCCATGCTGGAGCTGGTTTATAGGTAATTGTGTGTTTTTAGTGTCTGACTTTGGTGTGAATTGTTCAATCAGTGGTCTATACATATAACTCCGGTCCTGTATCGCTGGTTCATGTGAGCTTGCGTTTAGCTGAGATATACAGCAGGGGGTGCTGCAGTTTCGATCCAATACCAGAGGAACATAAACAGATATGTTATCAGAGATGCAAAGAGCTTCAGTCTCAAGCTGTAACACCAAATGTTTGTCCGTGTTCCCTTTCAGTCACCTGAGGGAGATTTTTTCCCAGAAATGTTTCAAAGAGTCTTCCGGTTTCCACTCCATCCCCTCCCCACTGTGTGTTATGTTACTGAAAACTGTAATTCTTTTTCTGCTGTGTCCCCCTAACTGCTGTGAGTATTTATTAAAAGGTGTATTTATAAATTGACATTTGCAATAAAGTACCACATGAGTAACTGAATGTGTTTGATTTCATGGTGTGTGATTTATTGTCTGTGTATGTGTTTGCATTTGAAGTAGCAATTGAAATGGAACTTAAATGTAATTGCAAAAGCACAGTATCTTTCCCCTTGTCTCTCTGTCTTTCTACATTGTGAGTACTGGACTGGCTGGATGGTCCAATACAGGTTTTCTGAACACACAAATCAGTTGTGCTCTTGCAAATGTATTTTTGCATGCATGCAAAATCGTGATTTACAGGCCCTCAAGGCACATATTTACACATTAGAGCTCCATTTGTTTCGGGCTCACTGCCGAGCTTCGCTTCTAATGAACTTTCATTTAAGACACAAGCGGCAATTGTGCATGAAATGTGTGATGGCTTTTTTTTTTTCTCTCTCCTTTTTTCCTCGTTCATTACGCCTTACAAGTCACACTATCACACACTCACAATCTCACCAAGGTATTTAACATGCAAAAACAGACATTAAGTGATTGTATGTCTTTGTTGTTACATTACTTTCCTTTCTTTAATCCTTTGCCCTCTTGTCTCATTCTTTCTCCCTACTTGTTCCTATTACCCTTCCTCTCTTCTACCCCCTTCATCCTCTACAGAATCGCATGCATGAGTCTCTGATGCTGTTTGATTCCATCTGCAACAACAAATTCTTCATCGACACCTCCATCATCCTCTTCCTCAACAAGAAGGACCTGTTCGCAGAGAAGATCAAGAAGTCTGCACTTAGCATCTGCTTCCCCGAGTACACAGGTAAGAAAAGAAAAATCAATTTTCTCCAGCACACAGGTGGGAAATACTGTAGCAACTCTCAAAACACACCAGTGGCAACAGATCTGACAAGTGCGGAAAGATAAAAATAATATTGTGGAGAACACAACAGCTGAAATCCAATTACACAAGACAGAACCTCACTATGTATCACTGTGGGTCTATGGTCTTAAAAGTTTATAAACATGACAAAACATATCACAGAAGAAAATGTAAGATACTGTAAGATATTTTAGAGTTAAAAACAACAAAATGTGCAATAGATATAATAGTAGGGCAGATGTTTGAAGCATAGCTGGAGTTAAAAAGAAAAACGGCATATATCAGGAAAATATAGCTTTGAAACTTCAAACTGTCAAGAAACAATGAATATGCTTCTACTACAATATACTACTGATACTGAAAACAGATGATGCTGCTCATGCTGTAAATCAGCATATGAGCAGCATCAGTACTCGCATGATACGAGGAATTGTTCTGACTTGTATCTCTGAGGACCTAACATCACATTTAGGTTATGTTTTTGCCCCAGTTCCTATGTGTGTTACTAGGATAACTCAAAAGGTTTTGCTACAAATATGCAAATACCTCCATCAACATGTAGAGATCATGCAAATTCACTAAAGTTACAAACAGATCTAATGTACAGCATCTTAAATAGCTCCAAACAGAAAAGCCAACCACAACAGTTTCTTATCATATTAGCTTCCTTAAACTTCCACTTGGATTGTAAAAATCAGATGTAGACGGAAATGCAGAGACTATGTTGGGGCTAATGAGACATATGTTCAGCCTGAGCAGAGGAATGTGTTCTGTGAGAGCTCTCCTGCTGAGACTCTTAAGTCAAATCAAGTCAGTTTATTTGAATAGCCCAATATCACATACAATGTCTAAAAAGGCATTACAGACCCACAACATCAGAAAAATTCTCGACTCAGCCCAAAGCACTCTAGGAAGTCGAAGAAAAACTCCCGAGAAAAGCCTAAATGGATAAGGAAAAAAAGGAAGAAACCTTGGGAGAGGCAATCCCATGAGAGATTGTCTCTCCACAAATGGCTGGGTGTGCTATCGGAATTTCCAGTAGGATTATACAGAGTTACAAAAGGCATGCATGGCAAAACACATAAAAGTCATGCATTAGGAAATAGCATGCAAGACAGAGAGAGAGAGAGAGAGAGAGATGACGAGAAAGGTCAAACACAGTAAAATGTAGTCCTATATTTTGAGTCTTTCTCCTAGGGCAGTGGTTTATGCATGTAGTTGAGGATGTTGCATCCATTGTTGTGAGTAGAGAGCTGAAAAGTATTTCATTCCCTCTGCCAAGGTGATGACGTCTTCCTCTGCGTGTCTGTCTGTTTGTCTGTTGTATGTTTGGAATAGATGCTAGATGATTTTGAGAACTGGTTTTGAGACTGAGAGACGTTTGAGGTCTAAATCAGATTCTGCAGTTTTGCAAGATACAGATTTGAGTGACTAAAATCGCTCTCTCTCCCTCTCCCTCTCTCTTGTGCTCTCTCTCTGTCCCTCTCTCTGTCTCCCCCCCTCATTCCCTCCTGCTCTTGCCCTCTCCCTCCCTCCAGGCCCCAACACCTACGATGACGCGGCCGCCTACATCCAAGCACAGTTCGAGAGCAAGAATCGCTCTCCAAATAAGGAAATCTACTGTCACTTGACGTGTGCCACAGATACAGGAAACATCCAGGTGGTGTTTGACGCTGTCACCGACATCATCATCGCCAACAACCTTCGAGGATGCGGCTTGTACTGAGCTCGCGCAAAATGCCCATCATGTCCTCTATCCTTCTCCCTCCTCTCTCCTGCCCTCTTCCTGTCCTTTCTTCCTCCCTCCCTTGTCCCTTTGACACTGCTGTGGAAATGATGAAGATGACGATGATGATTCTGCTGATTATTAAAAGAAAAAAGAAAGAAAAATGCAACTAGGTACATATTAATAATGAGGATAATTTAAAAAAAAATAGGCATACGTATATATAAATATCTATATATATAATGTTTTTAGTTTTGGTTCTCTCCTCTTCTCTCGTCGCTCCCACTTCTCCTCCCCAATGTTCAGGCAAACAAATTTGTTTTGAGTAGAAACAAATAACCTTGGAAACTTCTAGAACAAAGTCGATGAAAGCCTCCGTCTCCTCTGCTCTCCTCTCTGTGTGTCGTTACCCGGTAACAAAAACAAAAGCTGTATGTTTTTTTTGCAGCCTTTTTTTTATTATTATGATGACTTATGTTTTATTTTTTTGTCAATCATGTGTGTATATTTATTACAGTCTGTACACTGATTTGTATTCACATTTTGCCTCACCTGACACCATTATTTGTGTATTTTGATTTTGCTATCATAGTGATTATGTAAGATATACGAGCACTAAATGACACAATACAGGTCGGCCAAAAGCTAAAAAAGAAATCAGCTCCAACTGACAAAACTGATTTTAATCTTTTGTTTACATCAGCTCAAATGTTTTTAAGATATTTCTGGTTTCATCGTTTGCATTAAGTGACTTGTCTTATTTTGCTCCCCTCGTGTGCAATCGAGAAGGTTTTCATCGACAGGAAGTGAGGCTTCCTCACCACTAGCCAACCCGTCGGACATGGGCGAGCCTGAGAGCCAATAGGAAACACGCTAAATGTCTGATCAGTGCCACGTAACACGGCACAGGACTGTAGATAGCTACGCTTTTAGAAGCAAGTACACCATGTTTAAAGTCTCCTTTCTCACTGTTAAACCTGCTAACATTGTCCATGTAAGGAAACTCACTCCTGTTTTGATAATCGTTGATTAATTTATTAATTTATTTATTGATTGACTGACTTATCACACACGTACTTATCTGTCTGTATCTCTCTCTCTCTCTGTCTCTCTCTCTAGTCTCCCATTTACTGTACACACCTCCACCATGCTATAACTCCCACTCCTTTCTCCCTCTCCATGTCTCATCCATTTCTCTCTCTCTCCTAAGCTGGCTTTTCTCGTGGTGCCCCTGGCATTCTGGTTTCAGGGTCAGAGGTCAGGGCCTTTACCCCCCTGACCCCCTCTCCCTCCTTCCTCTCCCTTCCCTCCCGTTTTCCTCGTTGTCCCAAAGCTCTGACACAGATAGCATGAGATACCCTTGCCTTTGTATAAAGAGATCAGTTAATTCATAAAATCAAAAAAAGCTTCACTGATACAGTTCAGAAATAATTACAAAAAAGTGAAAATAAAAATGGCAAAAGATGAATAAAAAGACAGGAAAAATACAAAAAAGTGAAAGAAAGATGGTAAGAACAGTAACGATGGAGAAAACATTAGCTGATGTCGTAGGAGCTGATGGATTTGAAATAAAACTCACAACAAGTTAAAAAAAAGAGGAAAAAATCTTACAAGGTGAATAAAATCAGTGAAATGGCTCCAACCAAGATATCAGTAACGACTATGATGATTCTGTAATATTCTCAAAAGGTATATTTCTTGTGCTTTGTAGCTACAGAACTTTTCTTTCTCTATATCTCCCTTTTTTAAATCAAAAGATGTTTGGCGAAGGGTTCGAGTCTGACAGCGAGCTGCTTTGGAAGCTCAGACTGGCCCTGTGTTGTTGTAATGCTCTCAACTGTGCCCCCTACTGACCGTTTTGCCTGTTTCCCTGCATTAGAACCTTGTCCTCACTTTAGCCTGAACTCAGAACGATAAAATTTAATAATATCTATTTTTTATGATTTCGGAAAAACAATAATCACCGTCTTTGGGGGGGAGAGTGTCTGTGGCTGCGTCCGCTAGTTAGTGACGCCGCATGTTCACACATCGACGCTGTACAAAGTCATGCTCTCTCTCCCTCTCTCTCTCTCTCTCTCTCTCGCTCTCTCCCTCTTCACTTTTTCGACACACACCTTCCAGATCTACAATGAAAAGCACAGTTCTCACATACACTCTTTTGCTTGCACACACACACACACACAATAGTAGATTTTGGAAATGCCCATACCTAATCTATGTTACCCCTCATTGATCTATCTATATAACTCTTACTCTTTCTTGATTTCTAGTTTAAAAGAGGAAAACTGTGTATAATGACATGATATACCTGTTTTTGGCATTCTGTTACTGTTACCTTCATGATTCTTTTTTTTTACCTCTTCTCTGTTCCGTTCTTTACCCAGTGAATGCTTTTTTTCTGTGCTGCTTTTTTCTCTCTCTCTCTCTCTCCCTCTCCTCCTCTTTAGTGAATGGTTGTTATTTCATGTGGGATGTCCGTGCTGGAAAAACCAATCGAATGTAGTGTTTACATTAAAAAGCCACTGTTTTCATGACTACAATCACCCGCCTCTGAGTCATGCTACAGATACAGATATGTTCGCTGTCGCCTCAGAAAGTGTTTTGCCCCTGAAGCGTCTGTATTTCTCGTGGATTACATCCCTATAGTAACCTTCTGGTGCTCAATGTTTGCACAATGTCACCCCATGATGTGAAGTAGCTGCCATATACATATACAAACAGAGCATTATAAGGAAAAATGTTACCCAAAGAACATTTATTTTGCAAGACCATGACGTCGACGATGATGATTTGGCAACATGAATCAATAGCGGCCCATTCAAAGGTCTACAAACAAGGTAAAGTCAATGCCAAATATGTCCAGATCTTTATTGCTTTAATGGTCTTTATATGGTTGTTGAGCAGAAGTATGGAACTAATCCCACATTTGGTGTTTCGATGATGGGGTCAATCACTATTGGGGTCAATCATTCAGGCCTACACACCACTCTGCCTCAATAATCAACCCTTCTCTAAAAGTGACTTGCCTGCCTGCTCAGCATTTTTATACAAGCTGCAGAGAAAGACAATATGCTGTTTTTTAAATTGTATCATACAGTACACCTGTCTGGAATCAGATCAGTGTAACCATGTTTGGCATAATGAATACTATATCTAAAGCAGTGGTCGCCAACAAGTAGCTCGCGAGCTACCAGTAGCTTGCCACCCGTTTCTGGGTAGCTCGCAAAAGGTTTGAAGAATACATACATTTGACAACACGTCACTTGGTAAAGCTGTTTAAATTTCGATCAAATCAAACTCTCAACTTTTGCCACAATACGATTATAAGCCAATCAGCGTCATTTGTTGTCATTCAAACAAATGACGTTGCTGTCATGTGGTTACGTGACATGTGGCGATGTTAGCAGGCTAGATGACCGCGTGAAAATAGCCACGATAAAAGACAACAAATATATTATTTCCATTGGGGAATTTAAAAAATGTACAAATGTGAATGACAGGTGTGAACGTGTCTCACTTCACCACACCAACTTTTCATGGGACTTTCCGGATGCCAGCAGGGCGTGATGTGTCGTTCGCGAACAAACTGCTTAAATAGCTGGCTCTTCTAGGTGAACCATGGGAGCTGGCTCCCGTCCGAGAACCGTTTTTATTTTTTCTACAACTTAACACAAGACAGAATGATAGGATGGTCTTCTCCATGCCATAAATACGGAGAAGACTGGACATTTGAACTGATGTTGTGCCGTTCGACCAATTCACCTGAAAACAGACAAGGATCATAACATCAAGCAAGGAGGGGCGGGTGTGCTGACCGTCTACTACAGGTACAGAGCAGGACAGAGAGAAGAAGAGATGAGTGACAGCTGGGGAAAAAGAGCATTTGGATGCATTTTAACAATAGTGACAACATATAGGCAGAATGCGGGATTGCAGAATTAAGCCGTCATGTCGAGCAGGGTCCACAAAAAATCTTCACAAACATGAGAACTGTGCATCCAACAGTTCAGTTTGAAGAAAAAGGGGAGGCTAGTGTGCCTGCCACTGTCAGTGCTTCTACAACTGTTGGGATTAAGAAGCTCCACCCTGGCTCTCAATCCAGTGTATGTTCTTCCAAACAGGAAAACACTCTGAAACAAACATTACAAAACTGTCCAACAGAGAACGTGCTTCACTGCAAGAACATTCCAAAACTATTTTAATTCCTCATGACAATAGTACCACACTCACTGTCATCTCACTAACATCAGAACAAACTGAATGCATGTGAAGTACAGATGATATGGTACTACAGGGAATTCCCTGAATTACAGGGGATGTTAAGGGAAATTGTGACAGTGATATGTGGACAGACATAAAATGTGAAATAGTATAGTTAAAATAAGTGATAACATTGTTTTGTTTTCGATGAGATCAATATTATGTGTATTCATTAGTGTGAGCTTGACACTGAAAATGTATACAGAAAAAAATCATGCTTATGTTGCAGAATTTAAGTGCATTTTGATACAAAATGTGAGTGTTAGATATCATCATTTTGTAAATGTTCACATAAAAGACGCTTATTAAGCTGGTTTGGGTGGAGAATCAGCCATGTGGAAAAATGTTACCAATAATGCAAAAAATAAGTAGCTCTCGAACACTTTTATTTTGTCAAAGTAGCTCTTAGAGGCAAAAATGAGATCCCTGATCTAAAGAGACCCCCAAGGAAAGGCTTAGACAGACAGCTTTACAGCACTAAACACATCAAGTTTAATGAATCTCAGTAAAAAACATCTGGCTGAAGGGCTTACCAGCAGAAATATCATCAAAACAACTCAAAATATTGAATTTTCCAATGATCAACGATTAACTGAGACAGAGTTGAGAGGCTTCTTCTTTCATTCATTCATACATGAGTGATGCATCACAAGGTGAAGTGTATACATACAGTGAGGTAATCTTAGAGCAAACAAAGTCAGAGTTTGTAAGGGTGGATGCAAGAGTTTATTTCCTGTAAACATTACCTGCTATTGTAAGTCCTGGCCTGTTCTCTCCACTCTAATTGTGTTTTGAAAGGACAGTTAATAAATGTCATAGATATAGTTTTTTCTTACACACAATCCCCCGCTTTGGCTATTCCAATATCCAAAATGATGATGTACACGTTGTTGCTGGAACCAATCCAGTGACTGGCAAAACCTAACATCAGCACGCTAGGAAAATTCCCTCACGACCCCCTTGCCTTTCTTAACTTAATCATGGGCGATCACGCTTTTGTGCTGGAAGTGGTTCCATAGCAAAACATACATACTGTATATATAAAAATAGGTTACAAATGTAATGTAAGCCTGGCAGATTATGTCAAGTCTGTATTTGCCTGCGGTGTATAGTTGTGTGTAGATCAAAAATTATAAGCAACTATGTAAAACAGAAATCTGAATTGCTTAACTGTTATTGCTGAGTAAGTGAATTACCTGCTTAACTGAAAATAAGATCCAAATGAGATTAACATAAACTTCAACCTGTAAAATCATATGATGTGTCATCAAGGAGTATCGCAGCTCCTGCATTGCATGTTAATATGTTGATACATAGTATACATGTACAGTATATAGTATACAGTACATAACCCATTATGATATCAAACCAAATGCTGATACAGGAAGTGCACATATGGTTCACAGCTCTATGTGCAATTGTACACATTCAGAGCCATCACCCCGGAGAGGTTACTAGCACTATCACAGGGGATATTGTTCAAACCACTTACTTCAGTAGCCTCCAGAGTTCAGAGCTCACCACTCGTGTTCAGACAGACGCCTGTCCGTCAGTCTCCCTTGACTCCGTTGAGTCAGCATCCGTGTCCTGCATGTAGTCTGGAATAGGTAACAAGTCTGGTTGACCATTTACTATCTGTGCCAGTTGAATTTGTGCCAACCTTGAAACTGTCCTCACGCTCATCTGGTTAATTCCTGTCTTAATTTGTTGAGTTTGGACATGGCTATGAAGAACGTTCCATCGGGGGCAGTGTTATCTGGGATGTAAGTGCAACATATCTCTCCAAACATTTGACATACCCCCCCTTCTCCAGCTAGGCTTGCCTATTTTGCCAAGGCATTCGGCAAGTTTCCCGTAGCTGTACTCCCATAGCCTTAAGAGCTTCATCAGTATAGTTCATGTAACGCTGTTGGTAATCCCTTTTTTTTTTCAGATTCTGAGGTGGGATGTGCTTTCTTAATGTTATTACGTTCATGCTAGAGTTCTCTATTTGGAGTTCTATGGCTGCTTCTACGTTTGCTTTTAGCATTGTTAGGTTATACCAGGGGTCGGCCACCCGCCGCTCTGTAGCCGCATGCAGCTCTTCAGCCCCTCTGCAGTGGCTCCCTGTAGATTTGAAAGTACCAAGCAGGAGATGAAAGAAAAAGAGCGATCTCGGAACTGCGGAAAACAGGGGACAGCCAACATACTTTTGAGAAGTGGATCAAGTCTCCAAACTCAACTACTGCTGCTAGTTTTGTGGCAGCTCAGGAGATCAGAAGGCGCGGAAAGCTGTTCACAGATGGAGACCGCATGAAAGAATCATTCATTAAAATCTCAGAACATCTATTTTTGGACTTCATAAACAAACGTGAAATTGTTCAGAAAATTAGAGATATGCCTCTCTCTGCAAAAACGGTCAAGGACAGGATGGCAGAAAACATCACCAGTCAACAAATTGAAAACATTAATTCAGCTCCAGCATTCTCAATCGCCTGTGACGAGTCAAGTGCTTTTAACGATATTGAACAGACAGTGCTGTTCTGCAGATATGCCAGTGTTGTTTCTCCTCTTCACAAGAGTTCCCTTTGTTATAACGGTATTACTTTATAATAACTACACGCTATGAAGCATTACTTAAGTATTAGTTATGCATTGTTCCTACATTAATACTCATTAGTATATAATTCATTAACACAGTTACAAATGTTTTATTCTTGATTTATAAAATAAACTACAGTGTGTTAAATGATTGTATTTTTATACTCTATAAATGATGGATTCACCATTTCTAAATGAAGTATTATATCAGTTTCAAACCATTTATCCAGGAGTTGTCAATGGTTCAGAAGATCATTTAGAAAGTGTAAGTAAATAATTAACAAACTATTTAGATGTGCATTTATGCATGCATTTAGACATGCAGTAATGGTTATTGAGTGTGTTGATAGATGTTTTCTCATAGATTTCTCATAGATTTTGCCCCTCAACTTCAACAGCTAAGAAGACATTTAACTCTGACCCCCATTGATGCACAGGTGTCATTTTAACTCTCCCCACATCAGGCTTTATGTCTATGGTAAGTTGGCACTGGTCATGTCCCCATTCTACTTCCCCATTTTCGGCATATACTATCCCACACAGCATTGTGTTGTAAACCATTACAGTTAATGACCTTTAAACTTCTCATAATCATTACAGTTAATGACCTTTAAACTTCTCATAATCATTACAGTTAATGACCTTTAAACTTCAAAGCTTAGTTCCTGAACTAGTGTAACAGTATCCCATTTTCTTATCTCTATGGTTGCTCTCTTTCCTCGTTTAGTATCATGCACGTCGCCCTCTTATCAAAGTCATGGGTTGGATTTTGGTCTAACGCAATGTTCAAAGGGTTCATAGTTGCATCATACTCATCTGATACCTGTCTTTTGGCTTCAATCCAACGTGTCTGGGTTGGTGTCTGGCACCTTTCAGGTCCTTTGTCTTCAGCACAGATCTCTCCAACCCTCCCTAGGTCTTTTGATGGTACTGCTTCAACCCAGCGACTAAAGCTTTCATTTATTACTAACATGTAACGCTTTCAAAGCACTGATTTTACCATGTCAACGTAGCCTATGACTAGATGTTTGAATGGTCCTTCTGGCAGTGGGATATGGCCTATTGGTGTTGTTATTCCTTTTTGTTTTATTTTTTTCAACACTTCCCCCCTTGCACAGTGGTCAACACTGCGCAAATCAGAAATCATCATGGTAAGCAATGCCACATGTTGGGGCCACGTACCTCATTCCAATCCACAGGCCATAAAGGCCAATGTGGGGCGTTCCAATCCAAAGGCCGTGTGCTTGACTCTAAAGGGGGCATGAACTCCCTTTGTTTACAAACCGACAGGAAAACTACAGATCCCAGGATTACCTAGGGTCCATCCCCTTCTCACACCTTGATGTGAAAGTGTCACTGACTCCACTGTCGCGACATTGGTCAAATGTTAACCCTTGCCAGTCGTTTGGGGGATAAAAGGTTCCACGTCTCTGACCCCAGTCTCTCCATGCTCCTGACCTAGTGCCGATGAGAGATCTCCTTTTCCCTGTGGGTAAAAAGACAAAGGCGTTGGCCCAGTGAACATTATTCCTCTAGATCTGTTGCCTGCTGGATTTTCCTTGTTGAGGCAGAGGGAGATTATGTCAGACAACATTCATTCAAAAAGAGAGAGAGAGAGAGAGAGAGAGAGAGAGAGGAGAGGAAGAGATGAGCCTTTCATCCTCAGTGCTGTGGCAGCTGCTGCAAGGAATCGGATGGTTCACTGGCCTCAAAGATTTAACAAAAGAGAGATATTGAGAGGAAATGAGGTATGGAGGGCTCATAGTTCAGAGGCGTATCTCCTCTACTCATTCAGTTTGTGACCTTAAAAACAGCATTTATGATTTACAAAGTTAAGTGGATGGAACAACAGTGGAGGTCATGCTGAAGAACTGACATCTTCCTCCCTGTATAAACATGTGTGTGTTATTATGGAGCTGTGGCAACGAGCAGCAGCTGCTCCTGTCACTTCTTTCTCACTGGGGTGTTTTATTAAGTTTTACAAAGAAACAAGCAGGTGATTCCCCAGCACACAGCAGCTCTTTGCAGTGGTGATATCCTCTGGCAAGCTGCTTCTTTTCAACTCAGCAGCAGCAATGACAACTATTCTGCTGAAGACACACACAGAAAAACTAATCAATATGCAAACATCAAATTCATCATAATATTTTCACACACACATGCAGAGATATAAATAACTACAGCTCCTGCTTATGGTTCATTTCTGCCAAATTGCCTGTTTGGCATCTAAACCTGCTGTGCTGTGTGTGATTGAGTGTGTGACCTTCACCATGGCAGCAACTGTAACTGCAAAGACTTCAGCCTGGAACATAGAAAATGGACTTTATTTCCCAAAACTTCCTACAATCCACTACAATCAATAACAGCAGATGGATTTAATGGACAAAATAGACTTCCTGTCACACTTTGCTGCCTGGTTGGTTTGATGTTTTTCAATGTGGCTTTTTTGGCACATATAAAGCTTTGCAGGATGTACATTTCAAACATGTTTCAGGTAATCAAAGGAGCAAGAAAGGAGAGACAGTGATGATGACAGAAATAAGAGAGAGTGAAGAAGAGGGGGTGGAGGAGGACGAGGAGCGCCTGGAGGTCACGGTTCATCATGATAGTGCAGTATTTGTAACACATCTGCAGAGATCAGGCGGAATTAAATGTGAAATGTTTCAGGATTCATGTATTTTGCAGAATTTACATCACTTAAAGTGAAATAGTAATACGGCAAAAATATGCAATTTAAACTACCAGGCCGCCAAGATTATACAGATTTGAGCATTCAGGTAATAGTGAAATGCACTGACTGTCTCTTATCACACTATGTTAATGTGTGTGAGTGGTGATCTATCACATCACAGCAGTGTGTCTGTGTGTCAGTCATCATCACATCCACCATCTGGCTGCCCTTCACGTTACACACTACTACTTCATGACTCACATAAACTGCCACACGTAGAAAGCATTCAGGTCTACATATGGTCTACATATGGATGTTAGGACATTAGCAGAATAGTTTTGAATCTATTAATAATGTATATGTATGTATGTGTGTGTATATTTATTAATCTCACACCCAGAGGGGAATTATAACTCAGAAACAGCTGATCAGATTGTATTGATAAATTGTTACAGCAGGAGGTGACTGTCCCTGGCTCGTCTGAGATGATTCACATCTAGAACTGCATCCAGACTCAGAATTTGTTAAAGAATTCTTCAGCATTATGAGATGATGATTTCTTCCATTTTGCATTCTGTCTGTACTTGATACGGTTAGATGTGTTGGAGTCAGAGGAGCAGAGGAGTCCTGCTTCAAGGCTCAGCTGGTCATCCATGGAGGTTTGTGTAAAAACCTTTGACTTGAATGAACTTGAAAGTTCTGTTAAATTAGCCAGAAGATTGGAAACTATCATGTTTGCCTTTTGCTGTCAATGAAATCGTCAGTAGGACAATCACAGGTGCAACTAATCCAGCTGATTGTGGCTGCGTTCCATTTAGCTGCTCAGGCTCTGCTGGCTCATATGATCTCGTTATTGATATTTGCTACATCTGAGCTTTTCTTGCTTCCTGTGATAAAAATGTTCTAAGCATTACACACAAAGGATTTATTGGATAGTTATTCAACACAGAAACACTCCACTGTTTTCACCTCTGAACATATTTTGTTGGGAATACTTGTTCTCATTTGATATTTTTCCTAATGTTCCACTCAAAAAAAGGTATTACCTATATTGTTTCCCACACCATCAGAGTGGGAGAGGGTATTGTGATTGAACAGTATGGAACATCGACAGTAGAGGACAAATGATCAATCAATCACAGATGATATTCAATCAACAAGATACAGTAAAGACGCTGAGGACAACTTAAAAAAAAAAAAATCCAATCCAGTTTAATTTAAAGTGCATTTGACATGAATTGATCAGTACACTTAACATAGAATCATTAAAAAATAGAACAACACACACACACACACAGAAGTGCCTCTGACGTGAATTACGTATATGCACGTGACCATTCCATCTTGTTTCTTAAGGCTTCCTTCATAGTCCAGGCGCCACTTCATATGAAAATATAACCAGAGTATTGCAAGGTTTTGACTGAAACGTCAGGGAGAATGAATAATAAAACAGCTCTTCTTTCTCTGTGTGTCTCTGTAGGGGAGACAGGCGCTGCTTAGTAAGGAGAGCAGAAGAAGAAGAAGAGAGGAGGAAGGTTAGAGTGGAGCGCAAGGAATGATGCCAACCAGAATGCACAAAAAAAAATTCACTTTACTTTTTGTTTAATTTTTTGAAAAGAAAGAAAAATAACTGAACTGAATGAATACATTTCCAATGTCACTGAAAACTAGGAAACCAACTGAAGCAAACAATGTTTCCAAACATAAAAAGACTAACAATAGGTGAATGGGTCAAAGCTCTTTAGATCACCGTGGTTATTGTCTAGCCGCTGTTAGATTAAACCCCCCAACACACGCACACACGCACGCGCACACACACGCGCACACACACACACACACACACACACACACACACACACACACACACACACACACACACACACACTCACACACACCACCACCACCACCACCACCACCACGACACGGAACAGGTGACCCACCTTGTGGTGAGATAAGGGTAAATGCACCACCACGCCCAGAGTCATCAAGCGGCTCAATGCAGAGAAGAGCTGCCTGTGTCACAAGCTGCTGCTGCTGCTGCTGCTGCTGCTGGGTCTCACTCTCCTCCTCTTCCTCACCATCCCCTCCTACTGCCCTCTTCATTCTTTCTCCTCTCATACTTCCTTTCCTCTCTTTCATTTCTTTCAAGACTCGCCATTGTACAGACGGACAAATCTATTGCTGCATTAGGAGATAGATTACATAGATAGATAGATAGATAGATAGATAGATAGATAGATAGATAGATGGATAGATGGATAGATAGATGGATGGATGGATGGATAGATAGATAGATAGATAGATAGACAGATAGATAGATAGATAGATAGATAGATAGATAGATAGATAGATAGATAGATAGATAGATAGATAGATAGATAGATAGATAGATAAACAGACAGACAGACACTTGTATGGTTTATACCTAATACATGTATACACACACTGACACACACAAACACTACATGGGATATTTATAGCACTCCAGCACCCATCCTTGTTGCTAGGATACCATTCAGCTCAGAATTCTGACATACAGTTTGAGCTTGCTCAGCGCAGTTTGTGAGCATATTCAGTATGTTTTTTTCTCTCTGTCACACACACACACACTAAAACGTGCTACATGATAAGTGGGCTCCACCTGACCTTAACAGAAAGCAGGTCATTAATAGAACACATACATCATCAGCACCAAGCTTGTGTGAAAATCTGGATTTCTGTCACCAAACACCAGAGGGTTCTCCACTAGCTCCGCCCCCTCTCATGAATCATGCAGCATGTGCTCAGAGGTCAAAGGGCCATCTCCTCCTTTCACAGTACACCAGGAGGACACTGTCTCTGAGCACACTCATATCAATATTAAGCATGTAGACTGTCATGTGCTTGTCTACACGTTACAATGTCGTAAGGTAAAAGCATAGATTCAACTGGGAAAGGAGTCGCCCACGGTCATCACCGAATAATGTAAAGCTCTGTAAGATCTGCAAAATAGAAACAGCTTTTTACAGCAGGACAACTGCTATGCAGGTAACACCTGAAGCGAAAGCATCCCAGAGTGCTTTGTCAAAACGGCAGCAAGACGGCAACATTCGTCCTGTTTACTTTTTGTCCCCACACACCAAGCATGATACTTACTGTATATGTGGATCATCAACAAGTGGGACATGTTTCTGTTTGGTGTAGGTACTTTGACATTGATTTTGTAAAAATGTTGATGTTGTAAGTAATTATTCATATTTTCTGTTGACTTAAACAGTCATGTGTGAGTGAGCAGAATGTCTCACTATGTTCTTACGGTCTCCCCAACTCAGGACACATGGATACCCCAGTCCCAAGAGAGAGAGGGGGAGAGAGAGACTGTGTGGTTGTGTTTGGGTGTTGGTGTTGGTGTGTTAGGGTTATTGAGATTTGATTCAGATTGAAAGTTTTATTCTTCTGTTACTCAAATTGCCTTCATTTAACTGCAAGATGATTTTATGTTGTATGCTGTTAAACTTGAGGTTGCACAGTTATTCCCTCCTGAAAGTGATCAGTTAGGAGGCAATTTTTAAGAGATGTGAGACAAGTTTTATATTTATTTTTGAAAATTGTTAAAAAATAATCTGTAGATGAATAAACTAAATGAAATTGTTTTTATTGTAAGCTGCAGCCCAACGATAAATGAATGACAGTAAAAATGTTTTTCTCATATACTGTATATGTGAGCCAAAGAGATATGTGTGAATAAAAAGCAAATATAAACACAATAATTTAGTCATATTGTCAGAGATCCATAGGACCCATATCTGAGAATCAATCAAAAACCAGGTATGTCATCACATTTTCGCTTATTTTGAAAATGTGAGAAAACTTTTAAAACCTTGAAAAGTGAATGTAAGTTTTGAATTTTATAGAAGCACAAAAAGGATTGATCACTAATTAGCAGATTAGTTCAACTCGTTTACTTTCCTTCGATATTTTTTAACTAATCAATTAAAAAGGCTTCGGACAAACATAATATAGTTGAAAATATTACCGACATGACAAACTGAGAATTACTCGATCAAACCACACACAAACTGTGAAAGATGCATTTATTTCACGTTCTCGGGACCTCTAATTACCATGGTAACTCTGCAGCATCCCTGCGTTAACGGACGAACAATGCGGCTGTGAGACAGGGTTAAACCTGCGAGTGAAATAAGATACTGTGTCGCCCTCTACTGGCTGAGAGTGAGTCTTGCAAGGAAGATTTGATCAGACTGTATTACAGTGTGTCTGTGTGTCTGATATTACCTTTGTCTTTAAACGAGTGCTAAAAGTGTTTGGACTTCGAGTAAAACATTCTTTTAATTTTGAGTTAATTGTTTTTGTTGCTTTTTTAGCACCAAACATTGCCCTGTAGTTACAGGTTTTTGCTAAATTAAGTGTGATTTTCCTTGAAACTTTGTCGAATTTTCTTGAGACAAGTCGATTTATTTTGGAATGAACAAAAACAAGTCTGGTTAACTGGAGAAAATTTGAATTTTAGGGGATCACAAATTGGGAGTAAATGAAATGAATGTTGATCTAATAAAGTAGTTCTGATAAATCAGTTACAGTATATGTCAGTATCAGTTACAGTCATAAGTAATTATTCCATATATGACATTCTGAAAGAACAAACCCAACACTAACTATGTAAGAACTGTGAGGGATTTATATTGTTATTACAGTAAGGTGATATTACACACCAGTACCAAGCTACAGTAGCAAAGACTCATTCACATGATGTCTCATATTTTGTATTTTGCATTACACTGCTGTATTTTTTACTGTAGATTTAAATTCCAGCTTAGAAATTTAAACTGTCTTTATATTTTCATATCTTTGTTTTCTAACCTTGCCTATATTGGAATAGGTACATAACTATAGATACACAGTGTGTATTTTCTTCTCTCGTGAGGAAAGAGAGACCCCCTCTCGGTCTCTTTGGCAGACAGGCAGACAGGCAGCCAGACAGGCAGACTGGCTGACTGTAACACAGAAACCGATATACTAAAATACTGGACCATGCACTGTTCCAAATTTGTCCCTCAGCCACGGGATCCCAACGTCTGAACAGAAATAAACACACATTGATCCTCTGTACTGTACTCCTGTGTGTGTGTGTGTGTGTGTGTGTGTGTGTGTGTGTGTGTGTGTGTGTGTGTGTGTGTGTGTGTGTGTGTGTGTGTGTGTGTGACAGAGAGAGAGAGACAGAGGGGGAAGCTGATAAGGGCGTCTCGAGATGCAGGCATATCTGGGTGAGGAAGGAGGTTGATTCTCTGTGATATCATCGGACTGTCACAATGAGTCCACGTGCAGAACTTTTTCTGGAGCTGCCTGGTTATCCCATCTGATGTTCACGGTTGTTTCCAGAGATCCTGCACATTTCTCTGCACTGATCAAGACGTTACATCAACTGTGCTCTCTAATCAGTATTATTAAAAGAGTTGACCCAGAAAACATTGACCCATATTTGTAGTTCAGCCTCTTTCTCACTGATGGCGAGATTATGTCATTTTGTTTACTATTCTTATTGCATTATATCTTGAGATACACTGCAAAGAAGAATGAAACTATGCCATTTTGTCTGTAAATTAGTCAAATCAAGTGTGTGTGTGTGTGTGTGTTTGCGTGCGTGTGTGCTTGCGTGTCTGAAAAACAGGTCGACACAAACAATCAGACATACTTATGTTGACGATCTTGTTGAAGTCTGCATGTATCCGCTCATGCATGATGTATTTTCACCTGAAGTGTAGTTTTGCAGTAAGAGCAGAAACTTGTGTGCAGACGAGACAGATGAGAGTTTCAGAGTTACAGTTTGAGAGTTAAAGTTGCCAACGCCTCATTTCTCTCCTGCAGCAGATCTAAACAGGAGTGAACAGGAGTGGAAGAGACTCCGGTAGCCACACATGAGAGGCGCTGTCACTTTCACGCACTCTTCTTCTTTTATTCAAAGATGTGGGCTCTGAATGGCTTCTTCAGTTTCTCTGTCTCTGCACACACACATACACACACACTCACTCAGGCTATCTTGAGTCAGCTGTGTGTGACTGTAGCATCATTAGCTTCTCTGTGTTTCTGTGTTATTGATGCAGTTTAAATATTTTATAAGCTGCTTCCACAGTGGCAGCATCATTTTCTTCAACTGCCATTCAAAGCAGAGACATCTCGCTGTGTGTGTCCTTGAATAACAACCAGGAGGAACAAATCCATCTGGCACATCTGATACTAAAACTGTCTTTATGTCAACCTGCAGCACTTCTCACTGCTTACTGATCAGCATATTCTGTGCTGTTGAACTGACATGCTGCTGTGGACTCTGGTCTGCATGAATTACATTCCAAACTAGAGGCTCACGCAGTAGAGATCATACCCCCACCAAGGCAGAGGAAGCCCAGACAAAACCTGTCCTGCTGTAGTAATATAAAGGTCAAAAGAGAAAGAAACAAACATAACAAAGCTCAGTTTTGTCACAGCGAAGATGACAAACAATAAGTGAGTGAGTACAAGGGTGTGGCAACCCTGTGCATTTGTTGTTGTTTCATTGAGATGTGTTTATTATTAAAATTATTATTATCAAATTATTGATTTTGATTTTCTATCTTGGAAAGAAAGAAAATTACTACCTGGCAGATGTTTGTGTCATTTTACGATCACACACATTATTGCATCTCTCAGTTTGGGGCTTCAGTACAAAAGCTTAAAAAATCTGTTTTACGTGATATTCAACTTATTCTGCACTATAATCTGTGTAGATAGTCTGCTGATTCATTT